>NC_090938.1:205727756-206030787 GCF_040938575.1 Ambystoma mexicanum
ATGCTAACTTATTTATTCCATGCCACTACGAAAGAAAGACACGGCTTCAGCTTAGCATAAGGGTTACTCCACCTTTGGTAAATTAGTGGTGGCTGGTTTTCTGACCCTCGCCCACAGTGTTCTCACAGTCTCTTCCAGCTCCCAGCGTCATAGACTGGTCACAAATCCAAATCAACAAAAGAAATATCTCTCTGCCTTAATACAAACTCCTTGAAATGAAGTATTCACAACAAAACAAAGTTCAAACTGCTGTTTCTGTGTTGTTTATAGTTATAACGTTGGGTAGGCTACGGGGAGACTCCCTCCATCTCTCACCCCCTGGTGGGTAACATGCCTTCTGAGCTCTGTTGTATCCTTCTGTTCTTTCATTCCCTTCTTGGGTATCCAGTTTCTCAAGCCCTTTGGGGGCTGCGGGCCTATGCAGCCCTCCTGGCCAATCTTTTCTCTCACTCCCCTGTGGGTATTGTAAGGAACTCATGGTGACAACAGTAAAGACAGACACAAGTGATCACAGTTCAAGGGTGTTTATTAAACTGAATATGCAGGTTGGGAAAATGGCTAATCTAACCTAAATCTAAGATGGGAGCAAGCTACGACTATCAAATGAAAAATAAGGCAGTCCTTGTGGCGTCTTGTCAAAGTAAAAAGGGCCTCTATTGAAAAACCTATTACCAGTACTTACAACAAATACAGAAAGTGTGGGATAGGGTTTTACAATAAAGAAATAAGTATTCACAAATAAGAAAGGATGTGTTAGCCAGAGGTCTCCCTTGCTCACGTTTTGAGCACGGGACAAGGTGGCACTTCTGAACACAGCACATGCTCGAGCTTTCCCAGCAAGAGCCGACAGTTCAGTTTTCCGCCATCAGGTTTTTCGATGGTTATGACCCTTTTGATAAAGGTCTCTTTCCCTCAAGGAGCTGATGTAATAACAAATGCAAGTACCTTTTCCAATCACACTTAGGGTGATGATAAAGGCACAAACAGTGGTAGTGCGGCCAGCAAGTGCTGGGTTTAAGGCCCTGGGCCCCCCTCTTCCCGGTCCAGACCCATCTCGAATCTCAGCCTCCCTCCGTCGTGTTCTCTGTGGCTTTTCACAGTAACAGTTTCTCCTGTTGTATTTCACAGGTCTCAATGTCTTTTTAAACAACACACTGCAGACGTCCCTCCGCCGGGTTCACTCTTGTCATTCTATTCTATTCATCATGCTTCGCCCTATTCCTGTCGGCATCCCTCTGTCGTGTTCACTCTTGCCAACCACACAGAGTTCCTTTTCCGTTCTCACCAAATGGGATACATTTCTCTTAGCTTTCCCAATTGTTTATCGGTCAAAGACTTTTGACTGTACAGCGGATTTCGCTAGACCGCTGTAGGACCACTTTGACCTTCTTCTTGCGGCTCTCCTAAGGCCTTCTCATAACAGTAGTTCCAACAAATGCGGATTCACCAGTCTCTCTCGAGTGAGCACCCACGTGGTGCCGGACCCTTCTGCAGCTGGTTTTCCCCTAAAGTTCACAGTTCTTTGAAATTTCCTTCTTTTGCCACTTTTCAACGTTCATTCAACAGAGTTTGGTTTCTTATCAGCTCTCCCCTTGGCTCATCAACTGTGATGAACTGCTTGCCTTCTCTGGCATCTGGAGTGAAGGACGGTACCATGGTAGCAGGAATCTCTCTCTGTCCTGCTTATCAGCATAGGCATGCTCTGTGTACCGTTGACATCTGCTACAACACACATTACCTATTGTTCGCGGTTTTACAATACCTTCCAGTGAGGCTTCTTGAGTCTGGATTGGAAAGAGCAATGTCACTTCTCTCCTTGTCGCCCATTCGGTACTTGCCGCCTTTCTCCTCCTCTTGAATTGCCGTATTGGGATAGCTGTCTCGTGGTGTGGCCTGCCTTGCTCGTAGTGTTTGCTCGTACGCCACCTTATATCCCTGTGGGGGAAGGGAAAGAGCCGTCAGGTGTGCATGGTTCTGGTCAACTGCCTTACCCTCGTATTGGGACATGTTAAGTAAACAGCTCTGGTGTTAGTCCGTAGACTTTCATGGTGTGTGAAAGTGTCTGTGTCGGAAAAGGGGGGGACAGTGTTTCTGAATATCCTACGTGGTAGGATGGAGAAAAGGTGTTGAAAGAAGGGGGATATGGTGTCTCACCCGTCTGTGTCCCACTCCCACTCCATGAGGACCCCCCCCCATCCAGGAGATTCTCCCTCACTGGTCCACCTACAGGAACTGGATCCAATAGCGATAGCCGTGTCCTGGCCGCCTGGATGACAGATCCCAGGGGGCCAGCCAGGGAGACACCTACAGGTATCTCACAGTATTCAGAGTCTCAGTGCCAGTTGGGCTACAGGTTCGTTCAGCCAGGTTAGGTATATTCTTCCTTCAGCCCTTCCTGGGGTGCCAGGAGTCGCAGCCCTATGTGGGCCACAGGCTTGTTAAACCCAGTTTGGTGCATTTAGTTTATCCCCTTGTAGGGTCTTCAGCTCCTCAGCCCTAGGTGGGCGACAGGCTTGTTCACCTCTATTTGGTTGCGGCTTCACCACTCTCCAAATAGTTCCCATATGCAGCTATGTACCTTCTTTCAAGCGGCAGGGCTTGATACTGGAGTCAGTTTCTCTGGGCCCTGTAGATCCATGCCCTAGAGTCCTCTTCACCCTGCACAGTGTGCCGTTTTGCTGCCATTCTGCTCGTTCGGGACTTCCAGGTCTACCAGCTGGGATGCTGGTACTCCTTGTTGCTTCTTCACTTGCTTCCTGCTTCAGCAGTAAAAGGATCACGGATGTAGGTAAGGAAACAGTAATCTTCTTAAGTATAGTAGTAACATCCACCGATTCCTAAAATAGTTTCTTCTAACCCTCCTAACAGCCTCTCTTACCCTATAATGACATTCAACATGTGAACTATATACAGGAACAGAATTGATTTCATAACAACACAGCTAACCAATTAAATTCAGGTGATGCTATGGTATAAACTATTAGGGAACTAATAGCACATAGCGTTTTCATTCTACATAATCCTTCAAATACAATGGTCTCCCACACACGTTTAGCAGGAGCCAAATTGACCATATTTTCCTTCATTTTTTTCTCCGTCAACAACACATTTCTTCTCTACATCAGTATTTTGTTTCATGTAACTTACACCCCTAGGTTTACATTCACACACTTAAACATTCCACACTCTCCCATCTGACACTTTAACAGCTCCATGAAACCTCCCGACAACTTTCACAGGTTCAGACCAAATACCCTTTTCTGACCTGGTATGAGGAAGCTTTATCCACACCCAATCCCCTTCCTCAACGACACATTTCTTCACAGCCTTTCTAACATCAAAATGGGATTTATTACACAAATGTTTTTTTTAGTAATATTCTCCTTAACCAAAAAAAAATCAATATCCTTCTGGCATGCTCTAGCCAACCAAGGAGGACAAACTCTGGTATTGGGTTTCCTACCCCTCAACATCTCAAAAGTCGAAACCCCTGTGGCGGCATGAGGTGTAAACGCCACCACTGGGTCATCTGCTGCTTTCTTCGAATTTCCATGCTCAGAGATGGCAGATCTAATACTATTCTTAATGACCTTATTGAATCTCTTAACAATTCTGTTAGTCTTTGGGTGATAAATCAAACCAGTTTTATGCTCTATGCCATTCTTTTAAAAAAATGTCTCCATTTGTTCAGACCCAAGTTGAACACCATTATCAGTCACAATTGTACTTGGATATCCTTCTCTTTTAAACATCTTCTAAGAATGTAATAATATCCCTTGAACAAATATTCTGCACTCATGAAATCTCCACCCATCGAATCAACATATCCACTAGCACAATGCAATACCGCAAAGTACCTTGGCTCCTCAATGGACCTGCAATGTCCAATCTTACCTGCTCCCAAAGTAGGTGGAATAGAGATTAATGTCATGGTTCCACTCTCGCAACACACCCTTTGGCAGCATTCTCACATATATGACAATTTCTGATTAATCTCTACAGCTGCAAATCGATACCGGGCCACCAATAATTGTTTGGTCTTGGTTATGCCTTGATGTCCTTTTTGTGCTATTTCTAGAATATTCTTTCTCACACTAGCAGATGGTAACACTTTGTCCCCCCTCAAAACCATACCTTTATTGATCAGCAACTCATCAAACATGTGCCTCACTGCATTCGGATGCTTCCTTTCCTAATCTTACTACCTTTGAGACCACATTCAAGACACTCCTTGACATCTCCCAGTACTTCATCTGCTAACATAGTGTCCTCCCTCTCGTTTTCTGAAACTACATCTTGGTTGCTACTTAAACCATGATCCACTTCATCATCACTGTCAACCTCATCCTCAACTACATGTGTCAACCTGGAAAGACAATCTGCTGATTTGTTCTTCACGCCAGGTAATTCCATCTCCCAATTGTAGTCCTGCAAACTTGCAACTCATTTGAGTATTCTCGAACAAACTTTATCTAAACCTTTTGTGGTCAAAATTTCCTTTAAAGGCTTGTGATCAGAACTAACAACACATTTCACACCCCAAAGAAATGGACGGAATTTATCTATCGCCTACAACTCTTTTTCAATTGTGGAATCATTTTGCTCTGCCTCCTTCAACACTATGGATGCAAATGCAAAGGTGCACTCTTTTTCCTCACTTCTCTGAGATAGCACCACACCCAACCCATAATTACTCACATCTGTTCTGAGAATACTTTCTTATTAGGGTCAAAACTCTTCAAAGTGGGGGCCTTACTCAAAGCCAGTTGTATTTCCTCAAACTCATGTTCACATTCATTATCCCATTGAAATCTCATCCCTTTCTTCACAAATGTCCTCATGTGAGCCATTTTACTCGCTAAATCTGAAATACATTTGGCGTAATATTCAACCATTCCTAAAAACGAGATGATCTTTTCTTTGTTGCTTTAATAAAGAAGATTACTGTTTCCTTCCATCTGTGACCCTTTTGTTGGCGACGAGAATGGGATCACGGATGCAGGTAAGGCAACAGTATAGTAGTAACGCCCAACGGCTCCTAACACAGTTTCTTCTACCCCCCCCCAACAGCATGTCTTCTGCTTCTTTCTTCTTGCATTCCATTCTACATAACGCATATGGAATGCTACAAGCGGCCCTTGTTTTGTGCAGGTCTTCGCCTTTGTCAAAGCAGCAATGTTCTTCATGGAGCCCTGGGTCTTCACCCACCATGTCCTCTGTGTGACTCGATTCTTCATCTGAGAGGCCAGCGTTCTCTGACCAATTGTCTCCTCTTTGCTGCGTATAAGTTCCTCCCTAGAATGGAGATGAAGATTCCATTGGTCTACAGTGTCACGAACAGGTGGTAACGAGTACAGGTCACAAACCCAGCTATCCACTTTAAAGGGTCCCTGTACATTATCAGTGTGCTCAATTCCCATTTAAACAACAACCATTGGGGTCTTGGGTTCTCCTGCTTGCCCTGGCCCCAATGGATGGTATTGTATAGCAGGCTCATCTCTCTAGTCCCAAAGGGGTGCCCCCCACCCCCTTTTGGGGAAAAGGGAAATTTTCCTTAGATTTGACTTAATGAGTTACCATTGAAGAGCAAAAAAAAAAAAACAATTAAATCATTAAATCAACACATTTGGATACATAACAGTCCAACCTTCACAAGAGACATAGGAAAATGAGAAGGTATGCATCACCACTGCACAATACATTGAGGAAATTGTCAAATGAGATTTAGTATTACTAAATGGCCCCAAGAAGACAAATAATGCGTGACCTGCTCCCTGGCCTAACACTATGCCAGCCACAACTATGTCCCATCAGCTTCCCTTCAATCCTCACTATCTTGCCAGCCATGTTAAAGCCACAGGCCGTTTATGAGTACATGACTCGATGGCTCTCAGAGAAGAATCGCTCTTCACCTGCATCTCTATGACGGGGACTTGCCACAGAGCAGGGCTCAGGGAAATGCAGAACAGTTGAATTCCTGGGATGTCAAACCAGTGAACAGGACTTTCCCAGTCCACAAACTTAAACTCACGGTAAGACAGGATAAGGCATTAAGATTTTTTTTATGCAGATGGCTTTCTACATTATAGAAACTGTATACACAACCAGATGATATGATAGATTATTTATAAAGCACTTAATACCCAGAGGTTTCTAAGCACGGACCCGGGGATCGAACCTGTGTTGCTCTGTGTCGTCTTGCTTCCAAGGCGAGCACGTTGCCTCGGAGCTATCCTCCAGGGACAAATATTGTGATGTTTCTGATACTAACTATTGCATCGAAGAGGCGAAGGCCTGATTTACACAAGTGCTTTATAATGGCATGTTCCCATTGAAAAATGCTCTGTGAATCAGGACCTTCGTGTGGCAAGAGGAACCGCAAGGCCTCGGCCATGATCCATACTATACTTTCTCTACAAACACTGGTGTTTTACACAGAACTGGTGGAGCAGCCGTCAATCTGGGGGACAAACCCTATCAGAACTAAATGTGCTCTCCCCACACTATGCTGACTCACGTTTCTATCCAATCAGAGATTAGCTTTTCCATGAAGCAGAATACCTGGAAACAAGAGTTTATTACAAGAGTTTATTACTAGCACTCTGTGCTTCTCAGCAATATCTTGTTGCAAAGTAGCTTTTAGATTTTGTTCCTCTAAGGGTCAGTCTACATTCTCCTCCGGTGTTGCAGAAACTTGCTTGCTTTCATACTGACAGATTTTTTTTTTTACATTATTTTTAATAAAATGATATAGTTTATTTCTAAACTTTTCATTTGTCTACATAACATATTCACAATAAAATACTATCCCACATTTTAAAATGTTCATCCTATGTCTTTGCGTCTTCTTTTGTTAAATTCTTCCAAAATTGAATAATCATGTATACTAGTTTTTTGTTGTTTCCTAACAAAACGTGTTCCCAACGTTCCTTTGGCTCTAACTGTGGTGTTTATATCAGAAACATTTCTCTGTAAAGATTTTGTTTTTTTGTCAGTGACTTACATTCCATTATAACATGATAAAGGGATTCTGTAGTTTCCGATTTCTTACAAAATCTGCAAAAGGCCTGAGTGTTCGCTATTTGCTTGGTTTTCGCTTTGGGAGCAGATTAAGACGAAGTTGCAGAAATAAGTCTCGAATATATTTATCCGGAAAAATCCTCAGATAATTCGGAAGCTGGTTAATCAGCCTTATCTCTACTTCCCAGCTTAGATCCATTTGGTATTGGCTCTTCAGATGTAACGTAGCTATCCAGCCATTTAGCATTATTCTTTTTTTTTTAGCATGCTAGGGGTGTAAAATCAACATTTCCAATCGAAATCTCTGACTTAAGTTTTTCTTCCATTTTACTTTTCCATTCATTAAGGGCATAATTATTAATCGCCACAAAATTTGTGTGCAGAATCTCAATGGCTGGAATTTGGTCCTCGCTCTGGATTTTTCTGTACAAATCAGGATGTTTCCATGTCATTATGGATTGTAATACTGCGTCGCGATTTCATACCAAATCCGTACCATGGGGAACGAGGTTGGCAGCGCTAATACTTTGGGCCAAAAGATGGCTTCCAGCAATTGCCATATTGAGGAGTCGATTTTAATCATTGCCTCGCCACCATATAGTAATATTGCAACCACCAACAAATTGTTTCAGCCCATTCCACGTTTCAATCAGCACGGTCACTACACCATCTGCCGTCGTGTGAATTTGAATACTGGTGTTGTTTGATGGCTTCCACAATCTCGCCGGGGAATTCCCCTACTTTGAGTTTGTCCCACAGTGCTTGTCTATTAACCATATCAAACAAAGGTTTTAGGTCTACAAAAACTGGGTATATCTGAGTTTTGTCTCGTGGCCTCCTGCTTTAACAGAAACAGGTTGATGTTGGTGCCAACTTTTTTGGTAAATCCGGTTTGTCTTTTTGCCTGCCGAATATTCTTCGCAGCTCAACTAGTTTGTTTTTGTAATATGAATGAGGCAAAGATTTCCCCTAAAGGGTCTAGCAGGGCGATGGGGTGATAAGTTACTTGGATTCTTTCTGTCGCCCTGCTTGAAAATGGGCATGAGTATTGCTGTTTACCATGTTTGAAGGATGGCATTAGATTACACAATCATATCAAATAGTTGCATAAACAGTTTCACCCAGTATTGGGCATTCTGTTTAATGACCGCATTGGATAACCCAGTTGGTCCTGGGACATATTCAAATTCATAATGAGAGTCAGAAGATCTCTTGAGTGTAGTCAAGTGTCCATTTAGTTGATTGTTTCTCTAGCACACTAATAGATTTGGTACCTCTTGCTTTATATAGCTCTGTAAAGTAGCTAGTCCATATTGTTTCTGGCACATCCGGAATTAATCTGTCACTGGTTTAAGATATTCCATACATTTCTGGACTTTCAATGCGTTACAGCCTCAAGCATGTTTTCTGCATCTTTTTGATATACCAGAGATCTGGTAGATTTAATCAAATTTATATATCACTGCTTTTCACTCTTGACCAGCTTATACTTCTTTTCTTCCGGGCCTTTTAGAATAGCTCTGATATTCCTGCACAGTTTGATTTTCTTCTCTTTGATCTGCAAATTAAAGCAGCAAGTATATTGTCATCTATCTTTGGTCTTTGGAATAGTTTTCTGCTGAAAGGGACTTAAAAGCCATTCATAATTTACATTATCTGTCCCTTGCCGCGTGGTCATTAAGGAAGCTTCCGGAAGAGTTCCGGTTTGTCCTTTGGTCATTCGCAGTCTAGTTAGCCTGCCATCGAGTTCTACTTGGGGGAGGATACATTTTGCTCTTGCTGGAATCGTTGTGGACCAGACTATATTTAGCCTCCAATGATCGCTCTTATTGGAGTAACTAGTACCAATATTAAGAAGTTTCTCCTTAATTCCTTGAGAAATATAGATGTAATCAATGATCGTGGTCCTTC
This sequence comes from Ambystoma mexicanum, assembly GCF_040938575.1. Classification (NCBI taxonomy): domain Eukaryota; kingdom Metazoa; phylum Chordata; class Amphibia; order Caudata; family Ambystomatidae; genus Ambystoma; species Ambystoma mexicanum. The sequence goes on from NC_090938.1 coordinate 205,736,688, forward strand.
ATTGTCTCAATGTTGGTTTCATATAACTTTAAGAAAGCAATCAAAGTTTGGGATGTGGTTACTATCAACATAATTTGAAGGTCCTTCATTGTTGTTGGGATTGGATCCTTTAGGCCTCCTCTTATTAGACTGCATTGGCATTTGTCGTATGCCTTCCCCAGGGTTGGCAAGAGTTCCTTGAGTTGCTTATTCATAATTTCCTTCATCGTTGTTTTTGGTGTTATTCGACTCTTATTCTGACAGACTAGTGTTTCCAGCTGCTGGTTGCGTAGTTGACCATTGGGGCCCAACTACCGTTGGTGTTGCAGTAGGTCATTGACCTCCTGTTTCTCTCAGCAATTTCAGAGAAGACCTCTTTCCTTTTTTCATGGTTACTCATGAGTAACTCGATTTCTGTGATGTCAAGAGATAAACGTGCTGCACGCAGGTTTGGAGTCTAGAAGTTTGAAAGAGTTGTATCTTCAGATTTTATTCTTTGCTCCCGATTTTATTGTATTGTTGTTTCGCCAGCAAAGCTTTCTTTTTTTGTGTTATTTCCCACTTAAAGAGTGGGAGTGAGTAACTTAGGTCAGGTTTGTGGTTAGATACACCTGTAGATGGACGACTCGCTGGGCAATTGATGTTAGACGTCAATTTGTTTTGATGATTTGGTGAAGATTTCGATGTCAAATTTGAGAACGTGATCTTCTTGTTATTGTTCCATGTTTTTGGCGTCATCACCGTCTGCTTGCATGGCTTATGGGAGGCGTTCCCAGGCACGGTGTACGCTGGTCCTGCGTCTTTCATCTTGGCTATTTCTACCTCTTCCATCGCTGGCTCACATAAGGCTCTTCAAATGTTTCGTATGTCTGATCAGGATTGACCTGGAGCCTTGCGCAGACATCTTCCTTTGTGCCTTGGGCTGCAGCTATTAGCTGCCGGGTTCCCTCTTCAGGTTCTTTACCACTATAATCAGTAGATTCCGGCTTATCGATTTGTACTCTTATTTCCAACTTGCATGCTTCCATCTAAAGGTGATCATTCGAGTCTTTGTCGTGTGAGGGGGCCAGTTGGGAGCACCATTGTCTGTGATTTCAGCAAATCTCAACAAGTTCCAATTTTTATTTTCAATATGTACTCACCGAATCAGTGTCAGTTGATGGATGATTAAATCTGCTATGTTATTTATGAAGAGGTGTCACATCGCTAGCAGAGCACCAAAGACCACAAGACTCTACACCCAACTTTGTGGCCGCTCAGTAGTGTGGATTCTGAATAGGAGGGTTGGCCATGTCGCTTCAGTTGGTGCTCATGTTTTCAGCAAGCTAAACCCTTCTTAGAAGCTTTCGACACTTTCGGAGGAAGGGCCGATAGCTTTTGACTAAGACCTTTATATTCCAAGAAGAAGAGCAGAGCAGGGGTGAGAAGCATGTCTGTCGCAGAAGATATGCATTAGTTATGCAACCACACACGCGAATGAACCTTTGTGAGCATGAGATAGACAATTTAGCTCAATCTAATAATTTAAAACAACCTGCAGTATGGCCAGACTTTACCTTGCACCTTCAACTCTTCAGCTTTTCGATGAATAATAGGAAAACTGAGTGAGGAAGAGGACAAGTTCCAGAGGGTTAATAAAAGAAACCACTTATACCAAACTGCTTTTAATCATGCAGCTGCATTCTGCACCAACAAAAACAAATGAAGAGGGAGGCATGGAACGTCGTTGCACACTCACTGGTGTAGTACATTCTTGGGCAAATGTTACCTTCTGTACACACTGCTGGAGGCTGGGCTATGATTAATCAGCCTGTAAGGAGTCAGGAGAAGCCGGACCATTAGGCAGGTCTGTAGCATCACCAGGGTGATTACATCTACTGCACTTGGGCTGCTGAGCATAGTTTCGAGAAGAGGACAAACTTTCAACGAGGCTGGGGATAACCTGCAGCAGTGAAGTGAGAACCAAGACATCTTTCAGTGTAGATCAGAAAACGATCACAGAGGCGGCCGGCAGACCCTCACCCCCGATCAAGACATTTTTGAACCTGAGCCATCCCACAACCTAAGTTTCAACCCCTGCCCTAATTTTTTTCCCTCCACTCTAATTCAAACATTCTCTCTGGTCAGCCACCAACAAACCATGGGAAAACGCAGAGACATGAACTTGGAAATGGAATAGACCACAGGAGGCTATTCCATTATAACATCTCAATGTAATGCTAATCCGGTTATATGTTCAAACTGAAAGACATTTAATCTGTCGGTTTTACACATTTATTTCAACAGGTAACATGAGCCTATATACCTCCAGTTACTCTCTGGCAGAACATGGCACAACTCCTGTGTTACATTAAAGTTGTTTTATTGGTATCACACAGGGACGTGTGCCTTGGAGTTAAACCATTCATTTTCAAGTGCAGTATTACAAACAGCAAGGGTCTCCTGGTATGCAACTGGAGGGCGGTCCACAGGTATTGCAAAGGGTTAGCTGCTTCAAAAATAAAATAAAAACCACACTACTAGAAGGGTTGGGTTCTTGCTTAAAGGTGTTGCCCCGGCACATCAGAACGTTTGTACACGGCTGCAAAGTATTGTGAATTAACAGTTGGCATCAAGTATGTGCCTATGTATTCGTACAAGTCATGGATTTCCATTTCCAAAGACTAGACAGTAGCATAACACTTGAACTGCTTATGAAACAAAACCATAAACAGAGCCCACATACAGTTTTTCTGAAGTACCATTCTGTGTTTTTTTAGGCCAAGGTTTCTTTAGGCCAGAGGATCAGATCCAGGGGTTCAGTCCATAGTTGAGTCTTTGTCCAGCCAGGATTTTAGGCTTCTGCGATCAGTGAAGGCACCCCAGCCATTAGAAGCAAGAACCAATATGTTGACCATGATCCACTTGCATGCTTTCTCTCCACTTTCATGTCTGACCTCGAAATAGGCGACATTCTCATAGCCTTACTTGTAAATGATTGAATTTCCTGCAATGAAAACCATTCTTGTGAAAAACTAACCACACCCTTGTCCCATAAAATGAAAACCCTCCTGTTACAGCCAAAGACAATGCGGGTGGAGCAGAGTTTCTGCAGTCTGGCAGCTTTGGCAGGTTTCCATCTCGAGAGGAGCGCATGATTAAAAACACTTGCCAAATGCAGAGCGTTTCTGCTATCTGGCAGTCTCCAAATGTTACTAACAGGCGCAGTAAAAAGACAAGACAGGCAGGCTGTAATCAGTTTTCGTATTATGGGCAAGCCCGACTAGTTTATCCCACATCTATAATATACTGCCTACACGACTGCCCAACTTGCTGTGTGTGCATCTGCCCTGCTAAAACTGAACACATTGCTCAAATCACATTAGCCCACCTCGTTTGGAATTGACATTGAAACTGAAACTGAACTTCCAATGGAGTTCTCCACAGCAGTGGCATCCCTGCGTGTTCAACGAGGGGCAACTGCGGGGCTCGTGCCTTTGAGTCCCCCCATTGAAACTCTGATTCCTTGACCCTAGAGTAGCAGTTATAGTAACGCAGCAACGGTAAGCGTCTGGAGAAGGAAGTTTAAAGAAGTTGCTTCAGAGGTTAGATTTTTCCCCGATTGTGGTCATGTGTGTGCTGGTAACATAATTTGGGTGCACCACTGTCATAGAAGTGGTTTAAAGTGGAATTGATATACGGTGTGGACTTTGGAAAAGAAGCAGCAGGAAAGAAATTGCGCCATTTTAAAATTATGTTGAACATTTCCTTTGATCGGAGGCCAATTGCCAGCTCCGCCCCTCTAAACTCTGCCTACTCGGAACTCGGCCCTTGTGGGATCCAGGTTTTCCATTTCCACCACTGGAGACGACTGCAGTTGCGTGATTGTCAGTACAGGGAGACTGAAAGCGGCTCTTAAATAACATCTAACACCTTACTGACTATGGGCTGCGGATTGCTGCTGGTTGATAGCTGGCAGGCAGAGGGAAGAGCTCGAGTGTATGCAGAACTGATAGAATAGTATAGTATACGGAACAGTGTATTTACATTTGCTGCACTTGCTATTGGCTACTGGCAAACTAGGATTAGTGGGCTGATGGGAGCAGTTGTGAGTATATTAACGTGTATTATTCACGTTAGTGGACTGATGTGAGCGGTTGCGAGCATATTAACGTGTATTATTCACACACAATGTATTGAAATGACTTTTCCATTCTCATATATTTCCCAAGAATAAATCTAAGACCTCGACGATCTCATAAGGGTCGTAAAAGGAACACAAAAGGGAGCATGGCCCTTACAGAGACCCGCCCAGGTCTGAGAAGTCAAATAACTGAAAGGTCTCAACTATTGAAGACCCCGTAGCAATAGAAATAATGCAGAACCTGCCTAAAGTCCCACAAAAAGCATCGTGAAAACAACAAACAAAATGATACCCAGTGAAAAGTGTTTGGTGCACTCCACCAGTGGGAAGTGTCCAACTGACTGCTTGCACGGATTCACGATAGCGGGGCGAAGAATCACGTATTTCTTCCCCTTAGCAGGGGCAAGCCATGAAATAAGAGCTCTTCCAGTAACTCACGCAATAGCAACAGTGGATAGCTCCCATGTTCACGAAATCAGCATGATTGAGTTTTTCAATACAATCAATCCTAGCTCGAAGGCAGTGGGGGATTTTGAATCTGTCCCACAGATGGGTTGCGAGAGCCTAATACAACAAACATGCGATGCATCAGCTATGGTGTCCCTATCGGGCAGAACAGCCATCATTGAAAAAGCTCAGGAAATGTCTAGTAGTGCCTGTTGTACATCTACTCAAGAGTCTAATTCCAGACTCCATCATACCTTAAGGGTGGTTGATTCGGGGATCCGCCTGACCACCCCCACAATATCCGTATTAAATGTAGTTATGAGCTCATTTGTAGAATTGTATGATAATGTTTGGGTCGAGGTAACAGCTAACACCATTGCCCTAAGTGAAATAAAATTGAGACTGGAACATCTGGGGACGAAGACTTCTTAGATCGGCCAATTATTTGTGTACCGCCAGATTATTTTAGGGAGCCAAATATACCAGAGCAAACCTGCCTCGAAATATAATCAGACAAGGACATTGGAGACTAAACAAGGGGCTACTAAAGTTCAAATTAAAAATAGTCCATGACTCATAATAATAGTAAGCCTGACACGCAAGCATCTACATCGGATGTGAAGAATTTGCAGCGACCCTCTGGAACACTTAGTTGAAGTTGGCAAAAATAAGAATTGAGAAAAGGCTGGGACTGGACCAAAAAATTAAATCTAAGAACATTCAACCCAGATCTCAGACATTTTTGAACGCCCGGCCTATCATGGAACAAGCAGCACAGGAGGCAAGAGTGACCACAAACATGTGTCCAAAAAGTCACTGAAAAGTAAGCAAAAACCAGGGTAAATGCAAATGTGGTTCGAGGCGAGGATGAAGATTGTAGACTAGCTAGATGTGATAGTAGTACCAAGACCTTCGGGGGAAATCATGGACAGGGGAGGGTTGCAAAGTGTGTGCCTGTGAAGGCTGTAAGTAGAGGAGAGTGTGGTTTGGCCCAAGGCTACTAAGAACAAAGTCACAAAAAACTACACATGCAGTTTGTATAGGGTGGGGATCTAATCAAGGCGAAAGTACTCAAATAACAGCACAACATGAAGGATGTGTCCTGGTCGGGGGTGGTGCAAATAAGTTCTGAAGTCCACCAGGGGAAAGGTGTGCCCCCTGTCACACCAAAAAAAGATCTTAGATGGGAGGAGCGCGTAACCGGTTGCACCCAACACTACAGTAGGGGAGCCCTCATGAGAACACCAAAAACAATCCACAAGATGTACATGGGAGGCCCAAAGATCCAGACCCAGTGCAACAAATGAGGGTGGCAATTAAGTGTGATATGTACAGTGGGTCAGGAGTCGATGGGTCTCAGGGGAGGGCGACTCCACGGATGAGGGATCACACCCCAGATGTAAGAGCCGAAGGGGATGCATCACAGAGTTTTACAGGGTACCATCATGCTAGAGTGCTGCAAATCGATTAGACAAAAGTCAGTCTTGTAAAACGAGGGGAGTCCTGAACAGCCTCAAACCTGCAATAGGGAGGAAAAGTGAACATCTGTTACATGCAAATAACGAGTGTGTGAAGGAAAGGACCATTTTGCAAGCCTTTACGGGAGTATTAGCCGTAGAGCTTGAGACTAACCCCGCTCAAAAACATATGCTATTGGTTAACGTATATTGGCACCATACCCATAACGATTTGACCAGTATTTTGAGGGCCCTAGATGATATCATAGAAGCATACAAAATATAATTTGCAGTCAGAAGTTATACTGTTGAGGACCTTAACTCTCATTGTCTACTACCCACACCTCCTAAAGTTGGAATTATGGGCCCCCAAAATTAATATGAGGCGCAACAAATTCAACAAAGGGTGGAGAAGATTTTGGGAAGTTGGAGAACGCAGATCGTAAATGGTCAGGTAACAAGCGATATTCCCCCATAGCCTACCTGGCACAGAAATGATTCATTATCTTGGATGGACTACATGGTATTGTCAGAAAGACTGTTTTGCAAATTTGAATCTTTTATGGTGATAGGCAATGTGAACAGTGACCACGAGATCCTGGCTCAGTTTCATTCTGATGATTAAAAGCCCAGGAGAACTGGTCTGCAGAAATCTCGTGCTAAATTCCAAGAAGAATCAGTTGGAACCCGAAAAGTCTCGACACCATTGACAAGAGATTTTGGCACTCCACATCACTAATCTATCAAACTTGACCTTACCTGTGGAGAGTTTCCCACTGTTTGTAGAAAAAGGTGGGAGAGCATGCAAAAATAATTGTCTGCCTAAGGTCTAACTGTCCGTATACTTACATAATAGTGATACTGCGGAGGAAAGCACACGTGTTCGGAAATTAGGGCCCTGAATATATGGACTGTTTCTGACCTAGAAAAAAGAAATCTAAGAAAAACAGTCCTATAAAAATTGAATCATAGCCCACAGACATCTGCTATTGCAAAGGGAGGGGAACTGATGTTGGAAATAGTATTGAAGAATTCCAGTAGGGATTTCTGGTGCCTTGTGAACAAGACTAACAAGAAAGATTCTCCAGAGATGTCCAACCCCATCCATGAAGAAATATGGTATGCCCACTTTGAAAAACTCTATAGAATGGTGAATCTGGAAAGCTTTACCTTTAACTGTAAAAACAATGGGATGTGGACATAACCCTGGAGAACCTCTGTACTATTATCTCATCTGGTTCTAACTTCCTGCACCCCAGGTCCAAATGGTTTATGCAACCTAGATATGAAACAGGACCTTGATGTATGGGCAGTGATACTACATCCCTTATTTTACAGTATCTTAGAAGCCAAGACCTTTCCAGCCTCATGGAACAAATCCATTATTGTACTCCTTCACAAGAAGGGGAAATCACATGGACCCCCTGAATTATCAACCAATTGCCCTCCTGCACGCAGAGAGCAAAGTATTTGCTAAATGTGCCCTGGGAAACAGAGGACTGGATTTTGTCATCTGGCAGAATATCCAAATTCCAGACGGGGTCCAGAAGGACTATTGGTATGAATGCAAATGGCTTGTTTATTTCGACCCTGATTGAGCACGCTACCACAAAAGGGAAGGATCCTTTATATGTGGTTAGTGTTGATCTGAGAAAGGCTATGGTCCAAATTATCAAAGTGGGGGCTCCCTAACCACATCCTGGACAGATTGATTTTGATACAGAACTCCACAACACAAGTGCGGATGAGCTCAAAAGGAGCAACGTCCAGGACAATTAGAACAGCACGTGGTTTGAGGCAGGGATGTGTATTGGCCACCTGCTTCTTTAACCTTTATCTACCAGATCTGGGAGAATTCCTGGAAGACGCATCGTTCACACCACAGAGGGTGGCGGGGGAAACACCGTTTTTGGGTTGAATACGCAGGCAATGTGCTCTTATTGGAAAAACCCCCCTGGGCTTGCAGAGACTCAACAGGTTTGAGGACTATGTGACGTAGAATATTCTTGTGGCGAACTCGAAAAAATCCAACAACCTGTGCTATGATGGCCAAAAGACAAAAAAAACTTTAAATGACAAACGGGCTTGTCTACATTAACAACCCTTCTAACAGTAACATATATAGGGTTAACTCTAGTCACACCATGATTTAGGAAGGAAGCAGCATGGGGAAAGGGAAAATGTGTGGCACAAATGCAGTACATTAAGAGAAAGTATTTCTGCTTTACCCTGAAACTCCAGTTGCGTTTCTTCAGGTATAAGGTAGTGCCAGCCATACTATATGGTTTAGAAACAAGGGGAATGGTCGAAAAAATGGATTTGAGTAAATTGGAGGAATGTCTTGGTATTTCCAAATTATGTACCTATATCTAATATTGCGTTTTGAATTGGGACTGAATTCAATGAATAGCAGTCTACTTGAGGAAGCGGCTACTATAGACCAGAAATTAATTGTGAGTAATCTGAATACAATATATGCGTTGAGGGAGAAATTGACAGGGCGTTTTGGGAAGGGTCCGTTTGCCTCCGGTGGGTGGAACTAATGGCTCAATACGAGTTCACCCATCTGGCTCTGCGAGAAAACCTAGAGAAGGTGAACAAGAAACTTCTAGGATATGACTGGGTTAATACCTGTGAAGAGTCAACGAAATCGAAGTACTATGGGGAAATAAAGCATGAGGCAATAGAGCTCTATGCTGTAATATCTGAAGCAGTGACCAGACAGTTGGTATAGAGAAACCTATATGAGATTTCGTTTTAACGTGATCCAAACTCACAAAGTTATATTTAATTAGAGGCCTAGGTGAAAGTTTAGCTGTTGCTTCTGCGGAATGCCCACAGAAACCGTAAAACACCTTATGATCACGTGCCCGAAACGGCAGAAACTCAAGGTGGAACTTTTTACTGCCTTTATATAGGACTTAAAGTCACTGAATGAGGAAACCTTTTGGTTCTATCTGTTAATAGGAAGCCATAACGCACTTTTGATCGACGATGAAATGTGTTTTTATGGTTATCTTATTGATGTTGAAATAATGCAGATTTAATTAAATAGGTTTTTATAATGATGAGATTTCTTTTTAATATACATGGTCTCCTTCCCCAATGTGTTATATTGGATGTATAGGTTTCGAAATAAACAATCTACAATAACAAAATAAGTGTTGTGGTGCAATACAAAACACACATTTAAAAAAGACGTTTGAGAAGTCCAAGTTACCGAGAAAGGAATATGAAAGAACGTCAAGAGATTAGAATGCTCAGGAACGCTCCTCTGCAACAAAGCACTTTCAGCTAACAATGATCAGAAATCACACCAGTTGATTTCACAATAATTAACTGCAGATTTTTGTATAGTGAAATTGAACACATGAAAATAAACGTTTTACTTCTGTCAAGAGGCATGATAAACATATACTGTTCTCTGGGTTAGTACAGAATAAAGATGGTGTTAATCTTACACTTTTAGGCCTGCATACGGTGAAGTTCAGACAGGATCAGTTCAGCCATGCCATGGGCGTTTGCTCAATGCATCGGTTTCTCCATCCGTCCATTTCAGAGCAAAGCACTCTATACAAGGTCAGGATGGTTTGTAGTATCTTTCTTCTGCCATGAGACTGACTGAACCCCCAATCTATTAACCACGTCTAGGTTATTGGAGCTAGAGAAAACCCCTTTCTTTATAGCACGTATTCTTTGACAATGATGTCCAATTCACACCCAAAGAGTATAAACTGGTCAAATGAATTAAGTGTAGACAGAAGTGTTAAGGACTAAAAGGCAAACACACTTCTCCCCACTCCACGGGATAATGTTCATAATACGAACCAGAACGTTACTACTGAAAAGATAATTTCTTTGCATATCAAAGCAACAGCCTTTTTAGGAGGCGTCAAAATCATTTCAAGGGAATGAATAATGCAAATCAAGTTCGAAATCTAGGGCTTCGCTGACCTTTACCGCAGGTGTGCCTTCACTAGACCCCCCAGCTGCATTAACTGAACATCTGATGGTCAACTCAGAATGAATGCATAATGAACTTTTGAGGGTTTCCATAATGAAGCCAAAAGATTGATAATCCCCAATGCACCAGCTACAAAGGTGTGAAACTTCAACCGAAGAAAGGTTTGTTAGGCAGCAGAAATCAGGTTCCACAGGAGTTGAGACAATGTCTAGATCTATTGAGACCGGAGTGCCTAGAGACTGCCCTTTGGTGGTGGTGGTGCATAGTATAAATCAACGTAACAGGCTCATAATGAGACAGTGCTCCATGCCGGGAGGCGCAAAATGTCTACAGGTTAATTTAAGATGAGCCAAGCAGAGACTATGAATTCCTAGTCCAAGTAAGAAGACTTCTCAGGACTGACAAATCGGCATCCCGTAATATGTAGGGAATGGGAAGCTGGAAATCTTTCCAGTCGATTTCACAGACGACCATCAATTTTACTAAAAATATATATATTTTTTGAAATTGGACATTCAATTGATCCTTTAAGGACTACTTTAGCACCCATTTACCTTACACCGTTGCACTCATATGATCATGCAAACCTACTTATAAAGGAAGTGTATGGTTATTTAGCAGACACCTTTGAAGTATGCATATATTCCGGAGATGGACAGTCTTATAAAACAGATGGCCAATAAAGGGGATTCATTCTGGACTTCTTTTCCTTCACCACCACACACTGGAGCGGCAGGATGGAATGCAGCAGAGCTTAACACTTCCAATTTAACCCGATGGGGAAGCCTTGAGGATTTTCACATCATCTGCTGGTCGGTCCTGGGCGTTGGTCTCCACCATGCCGATCCGGTTCACCACTCCAATGCCCGAGTACACCCGGCCAAATATGGTGTGCTTGCCATCAAGCCACTGTGTTGGTGCAAGGGAGAGAAAGAACTGGCTGCCGTTGGTGTCTGGGCCAGCGTTGGCCATGGCGAGAATCCCTGCACCTGGAAAGAGACACCAGTGTGAAGCAAATCTTTAACATGAACAGAGCAAATACAATGTTCCATGCCGATTCACCAAGTATTTCACTGTGAAGTTATCAATGCTTGAGCTATAACACTCTTCAAATGTTGTCAAATTCACTAGACGATTCTCTGATAATAAACTAAAAGATTATTGGGCTAATAAATAAATTAGTAACAATCTTATGACTGATCATGCTACATCGTGGGGGACTATATGAAGGAATCAAAAGCACTATACTGATAATTTCTGCAAACCTCACATGGAGTATTGGGTCAAGCTCTTCCCCGTGGTAGACACTTATGAAACCAAGAGAATAGCCAACCATGTGCAGAAGGGTCTGTGACAGGGCAACCATACACCGGAAAACATCAATGCTGGAGAAATAAAAAAGTTAAGAAAAGGTGCTTTGCTCGCCTAGAAACCTACTTTATCCAGACAGCCCGCTAAGATTTACACGGTTTAATAAAATAGTTGCTGCTCACAACATTTACATCTGCAACAGTTCTAATGTTCTGCATTTTCCAGAGTCTCTCTTTCCAAGTCTTAAAAGGCAAATCTGTGCAAGAGTCCTGGACACAAGTCCACTTCTCATATCCTGAATGCATAAGAAATCCTGTCTCTCTGACCGCTTAAAAGTGATCTTAGACACACCAAGGAGCAGAAGACAAAATCTTACTATCAGTACTAAATGTGATGAATTGTTGAGAACCAGTAACATCACGTGGTGATATAAACTTCAGTCTAAAATAATTAACATCCATTTTTAATGCTCCCCTTTTTTTCAAACCACCATGAATTCTTTCCAGAGGTAGATGTTTGAGGTGCTTTGCAATTCCATAAGGTTTTTCTTGAAATTGCAGTCGGTGGCTCTTCATCACTACCAAAGGCTGCATATAGATTATTAAAGAATCTACAATATGGCAGTCTTCTGCAGCACCACAGGAGAGGCGCTTATGTAAATAAAAATAAGCTATTTGCTTAGTCTGATTTGAAGACTCATTGGTTAGGAAGGACCAGGGCCACTGAGGTGCTAGTGCTGAATATTCCAGCCCAGTTTCAGCCTTCCAGTAGGATGCGATGGGCTTCCTCTTATATTGCAGAGAGGTCAAGTGGTATCTGAATTTGGGATGATCAGATAATTACGATTATTGGAGAGGGTTTGCTGTTATTCATTGACAGAATGCTCATGAGTGGTCCTAACTGACTGTCACAGAGAAGTTTCTTGCTTCCACGTGTTAGTAGAGAGGACATATAACTTCCCAAGCAAGATTATGGAGAGTGAAGAGAAGTTCTTAGAAGTCCCAATTGTTCCATTAATTGGAGGCAGAGCTAACAGTGCATGTTTCAGGACCTCTGGAATAGTAGTTTAAAGCAGTGATGGCTTGATCAGTTTGCAATCCCTAGCCTAGGGTATCTATGCGGTCCTTGATCCGTAGACCAGAACAAAGTTTGAATGGGAATTTGGAGGCGGGTTCCTGAAACCCAGCATAACACTTGTGCTGCATTTAAAGAAAAAGTCACTGTAGTACTACTTCACATTCATTTACTCCCTTTTCTCCCTGTCTCACTTCATGTTTCAACTCCTACATTATGGTCAGGCTCCCACTCCGTTACCTCCCTCCTTTCAATTCTTTTGGTGGTATGCAAATACTTCGATTTACTGGTCACTTTTTCTGTTTACGGTTCAGATGTTAACATTCCATTTACACTTTTTCTAAAATAATGTACAGCAATTAGGCCAGTGCTTTATAAATAAATCAAATTAAATTTGTTGGGCGTGAAGACACTCCCGCCTTAGGGTTTTGGCGTATTTTGGAGAAACCTCTTCTTAAAGCATAGCTTTACTGGTGGGATGTAATTTGCAAAGGCCGGTCCCCTGCATGGGATTTGTAGCTGCATGGAGCAATGCAGCGCTTAGCAGCATGTTTTGCATACCATCGTTTTGTATTACATAAGTTTGTATTCATTAACACTTTGAATAGGATGTCTTGTACACATACAGTATTGTGCTGGGGTCTGGTTGAGATTGAAGAACGGTAACCAAACTTTGATGGCGAGTGCAGAAACATATAATTAAGGCAAAACTAGACATTAAGGCGTACATTACAATGGGAATTCATTCTACATATATGATATGGTATTTATAACACGCCTAAGTGTTTCAAGTCCCGACATATAATATATACATTACACATTTACAATTTGAGGCACGCAACAAAGTGATTTGGGTAGAATCACAGTTCAATGCTGGAACCGAGCTTCGGCAACTTGTTCAGAGTTACTAGAATAAATATTCCCTCCTAAATGAGGGCATCATCTTGGGGTGGGACAGTGTAAAGACAACTAGGATAAATGCTATGGGAACCGTCAAACAAATTGACCCTTTCCATAAACTATTTCTACAGTGGAGGACCGCTGTCCAGGGACATCGGGCACTTAGCTGTGGAGAAGCATGCTTTTCCAGTCCTACTCATACCTGTATTCCAGCCCATCATACCCTCCTTGCCACCAAAGAGATAAGAGACAAGGGGCACTTTGGCTTCATTTAAATAAACTGCAGCATTTCTACCCTTGGACTATGTCTGTATACAGTTCACCTACAGCTTTTTCACCAAAAAATGTAAATTGAAAGATTTTTTCATAAATATATGTACCTTTGGGTGGGGTAAAGAGTTACATTTTGAAGACGGGCTTTGGACCCCCCCGCCCCCCAAATGTCCTGCTAGAGATGGCATGGCAGTCCCCGGATTATTACTATTCTCCCTGCATTAGCATGAAAAAACACGAGATATATGCATACCCATCTCCCAGGATTGCCTGTGCATCCTCCAGAGCCCATCACACACCAAACACAACCCAATTTCTAGCTTTAACAACTCAATACATGCATCTGTGTGACCCTCCTCTCTAGATGCTAGTGTGTAGATCTTGGACTGACACTCATCCATTCTATTACCAACCAGTTTCCCCCCTCTGAATCCATGCAGTCTACAACCTCCTGCTCGCCCCTCACCCCTCTCATTCCACCCTTTTCACACTCTTCTTTTTCAGGAGACTATGGTCAGACTTCCCCATGCAAGGGCACACAATACGCCACTATACAGACTGGGATACTCTCTGAAACCACGATGGTCGTCATCCGGTGTAGTACAAAAGCAAACTAACATAATACATCATTTGAAGAATAACACTTTAATTAGAGCCTCTGACATTAGTGATTATATTACAATCCAAGGCAAACCAGATCGCAGCAAGCATTGTGAGCACATGGGCTTCTGCACAACACTCCACAGGTGAGACTGCACAGAAATATTGGGAGCCTCTTTTACCCAAAATCCCTAGACACAGCTTTCCCCCCAAACAAAGCACATAAGCAGGCCGCACACATTGTGCTCCCCAATTTCAATGTCGTGCCCTGGTGAGCGAGTTATTTAATAATTTGAATGAACTAAAGAAGCAAATCTGTCCATTTCCTTTCACATCCCAAAATTACTGATGCGGGAGCAAAACAAGTAGGTTTACAAATGTGTTAAAAAAAAAAAAAAAAGAAAAAAAAGGGGAGCATAGTAGGTCAAGGATGGAGCATTGCAAACTAACATTTTGCTACGCTTCGCTAAGTAATTACATAAAAATGAATGGGTCTTAAAGCAAGTCACGCATACACGTGGCAAGCAAAAGCTCATATTTGTAGCCAAAACTCATGTCAAATATTTCCTTCACCTACCACCTTAAATTGCTTTCCTCACCATCAATATAGTAAGACAGTTCGTGGCGCTAGAACGAGAGCAAAGAAGACTTTGCTTTAATGCGAATTACTCCAGAGCACACGTTTTTTTTCTTTTTTTAAATGTTTCGACCTGACAATGAGAAAAAAAAAAATACAGAACAGGCCTTTCACAAAGAACTTCAAGTTAAAACATTCAATACATGCGATAAGTGCAGTAGTACATGAATCAGAATCAGAATTAAACAAAATAATCCACTTAATTCCTCAAGCAATCCCATAATCACTCTTAAAAATGTACAAAGAGCCAAAACTAGCGAGTTCGAGCCTCCCCATCAGTCCCCAGAAAAGGGGCAAAATGTAGGGTTCTTCACTCAGTCAAAGCAGAAAAGGGCGTCAAGTGCTCAAGTGTCGCCATGCAGGCAGTCTGTTTACAGAGTCAACGGCCATTAATCCGAGTTGGTCTATTTCTCCATTCGTTTATACGGTCCAAGGTGGGAAGTGCATTTAATTTAAACCGTAGATTATAAATCACAAATTCCAGAAAAAGGGAACAAACAGACATAGCTGGGTAAATTACTGCTTTTCCTAGGGAAGTTGGACGAGTAAGAACGCAATTTTTCAACTGGATTCCCCCCAGTTAAACACGAACAGTTTGTACTTAGTCATGGCAGGTCTCTTAACCAGTTCAGCTGCAGAAGAATGGACTTTGGCCAGTAAGTTACACATTGAACTGCTGAAGTCAGTCAACGAGGCTGCTGAGCCATGGTGACAAATCACCCCCAAAATCCTCTTATAACAAGTGTGTAGGTGGATTAACCGGCTTGGCATAAGAACCGAAACGAAGCTCAACTCATGGCGAATTAAGGAATTTGGAAGTCCCATTGGCAACCTCAGAGTTTCCTTTCAAACCATTCCCTGGACTGAAATCACTGTAGGAAGAAAGGAGGTTAAAATTTTAGCAAGGTCAGCGTTTAAACAATGGTGAAAATTGATCCCATTTGCCTAGAAGGGTGTGAGGCTCTGGATTGAATATCGTACACGTCAATATTTTGACTATTTGCACTACACCACAGTAATATGGACTGAAGCATAAAGACTAACAATTATTAACACTTAACCCCTAACCATTAACATATCCCCCTACTAATATTCGATGCAGCTCAGTCCATGTTTTTTCTGGTGCAATTTGGTAAGCTGAGTGGAGGCGGTTAACTGGAAGTGCAAGGAAATAAACATGAAGAATTGGATTTGTTTTGCGGTATAAAATGTGCCTCAAAGTAGGCCCATTGTTTATTCAGAACAGGAACGCAGAGGAGGAGAAACGTAACAACTGTCTTCTGTTGCTGTATTCCAACGGTGCAGGATGGACATATGTCACCAAAACTTTTCAGAGGGTTGGCTGATTGTTAAAGTGAGGTGGTTTTTGATGGACACAGGACATCACCTTCGGACGCAGAATTTTATTATAGTTTATGTAGATAGATATACATTAATGGGAGGTGATAGACAGAGGGTTTAAAAGGAGTTGCAGTTAGACACTGCCTCTTACTCTGTAATCTCAAGCCCTCACCGTCCCTCGGGAGAAGTGTGCTGCATTCGCAGGCAGTCTGGTAGAAGATTTTGCAGAATCCATTCAGGCTCAGCGGGGAAAGAAGAAGGGAAAGAAGAAGATAAGGAAACTTGCCGTGCAGGGGGACTTGGCAGCTGAGTGGGCGGGGCCATCCAGAATCAAGCATTACCTTGGTAAGATACTAGTAAATTGAGGAGCAAGATGAATGTTTTACAAGAATATTTTACAGACAATTGTAGCATAGAAGGGTGTGTTCCCATTCTTAAATATAGACAGACTATTAATCTCTTTTTCTGTTCATGAAACAAAAGCTTCAGATATGGAAAAAGATTTGAGCTGCCAAGACTAATGATAAATTCAAGGCCAGTTCTAGCAGAACTTTTGGCATCTATCGCAAGAGAGTGTTTTGAAGCCTGTTGTGGGGAAAAGCTAATTTATCGCAGGGAAAGCAACTGCAAAGGAGTATCATTTGTGGATATTTCATTTTTTTGAATCACAGAAATTGTCATGCAAAAACATTCTGCATTGCAGGTCTTGTTTTTGATATTTTGCATAATCCTAGTCCTTCATAAAAACAAAAAGAGAAATGTAAATATATTATGTATTTCGCTTTATTGTGATAAGAAAGACAACAGTGTGGCAGGTGGTAGTTTCATTTTACTGCAGGTGGTACCCTCTTATTACCACTTGTGGTAAAGCACATAACAAAACTGGTCACTGTAATTTGGGTCCTTTTCAGGTGCTGTTTATATGAATGACAGTTTTCAGATTACATGTGTGTTCTGAGATATGCCCTTTTGGCAGTAACGTGGTACTGTAAATAAAATATCATAGGAAGATGAAAATATGAGTTAGAGCGTATAAGGCCTGGTCTTGGCTTACAATTTATGATTCCGGTATAACAAAAAGGCAATTCTATATTTGGGGCATACCACGAAATACCCCGACAAGCCCACCAAAAATATCGCAAAATACCTCCAACAGATTTATGGTGCGTTAGCCGGGAAATGGTAAAGTAATTACTGGGCGTGGCCTTGCATAATATAGCATTGTGCACTGATTCTCTAATCTAGAACAGTGAGGCAAGTGGTAGCAACTGTGCTGTGCAGATAGAAGCTAGGTTTTCTGAACTGTCGGCTTACCTCGGAACAAAACTTTGCTTTCGCAACCTGGTCATCTGAAAATCTGATAACATGGAAAGATAGAATTAGTATTGAAAAAGAGGCCCCTGAAAAGATTTTTGGTGAAGGAATTATTGTGCTAATGTGCCTTCTTAGACTGTTTCAAGCAGCCAAGCCTAAGGAAGAGAAAAGATTTTGATGTCATTAGCAAGTGTAATCTAGAGGCAAAATGTAAATGAGTGGAAAAGATGAAAGCAGAGTGAAAACATAGGGAGCTGAACATGCAACCGCAAGCTAAATGTAACGGAAATGCACAGTTGGCTCAGAGGGACAAACAAGTTTGCTGAAAATTAGCAAGAATTGATTCATTTTAAAAAATTGTGTTAGTCAATGTACGACAGAATAGAGATGTCGCAATTTCAGAAGTTGAAACTGTTAGGAAGGATTGTGTTAAGAAAGCGAAGGAATCGCATGCAATGAAAAGTGAAGCATTTAAACTATTGGATGAGAATGAAATAAAAAAACAAAACAGTTGATCATTATCAGGCACAAATTAAGGAGTTGCAAGGATAATCACTGAAGTCAGGAATGAAAATTCTGCCCTTTGCCATGAAGCACAGCAGCTCCATGCGCAGTGCAAAGAAATTAAACAGAAAATCTCAATTTCAAATCTCAAGAAAAGCGCTAGTGTACTACATTCACTGAAGCTGAATTTAATCACAGTCCTAGCCAGGGAAATCTTCCATCATCTGTCCACTTGCTCCAGTGTTTGAGACGGCAATTGCACACACACCTATGCTCATCCACAAGAGAACAGGAGTGAGGGACAAAATGCCATCCCAGACTGTACCATGAAGTCCATTACAAATTATGAAATCAAAACTTTGATCAGGCCATTCAAAAAAGGAGGCAATGACGTATTTAAAACACTTCAGATCCCCAGGGAACAACACAGCAGTATTTTCACCTTATTTTAGAAGCGGCTTCGGCCAGTGTTATCCCTGGCCTAAAAGAACAGGAAGGTTTGTCATGAGCGGATTTTGTGAAAGAAATTAGACGCTAATTCTCGCCCTATCAGCCTATCCATCAAGCCAAGAAAGCTGCTTGCAGCAATTAATCCCTCACCAATTCTTTCAAAATTTAAAAAAGGGCATCCTCACGTTTTAATATGACATTTAACCCTCACTCAGCAGAGTTCAAAAACAGCGTACTTTTAATGGCTTTAATAAGAAAATGGTCTCTCAGCTAATCAGTGAATTTGACAAGGAAAAACCATTAGAATGGATCATTGAACAGGCAACTAAGATATATGAGATAATACTTAGTGAGAAAGAGGAGAACGCTAAGAATGAAGAAACCAAATCAAAGACCTAAGAATCCACACCAGCAAGTCTAGAGGTAAAGTCTGTAGATCTGCCATGTTCCAATGTATTGATCCCAGTGGCAGAAGTTCTTACATTAGTCCTAGGTACCTTGGTAACGCTCCTGGGGGGCGGTTTTGCCGGGAAATGTCAGGACTAAACACTAACCAGAATCAGATATATACATACACACAACAGTACATAACAGATTAGGGGCACATAGTAGATTTGACCCCAACACAATGATGTATAGCCATCAGGTAAAACCAGGGTATGTGGATCGATTAATTAAAAATGGAAATCAGCAGAGGGAACAATTTCCAGCACATGAAAGACAAAATGTGAATTATGTACCTTGCCAATATAATCAGTCCCCACCACAGCATGGTCAGAGGATGGTCACCCCATGTTCCCCACATTCTGTTTGACAAGAATTTGTGACAAACACAAACATAAATCAACCTCCTGCCTGAAAGGTAGCAGAAAAGGCCTAATCAGGGTGAATTCAATCATTGCCGGGCCCGATCACAAAGGGATGTATTCAGAGAGACAGGTTCCAATGCAGAGGTCCCGTTAAAAACAACCACCAAATGGAAATGCAGAAGGTCATAGGAGTGATCTTGTGCATAGCGACAAGTGACTAGTTAGTCATTGTTGACTTGATGAGAACACAGATGCCCATGAATCACCTTTGAATAAAAACAGAGTTGTCTAACGAGTTAGAACCAGGAAAACTAATGGATAAAAGCAAGACTGGGAACAATTACACACACAAAAAGGGAGAGTGCCTCAATTTAGATTTGAACCAGACCATTCGGGTGTGTGGAAATGAGAATCAGGAAATAAATGAACAGGAAACACCAAAAGAGCAGCGCCTTAGATGGCAGTTTAAAAAGGTATATGAAAATGAAAAGTCAGGATCAAGTGACAATCTATCCTGATTTGTTAGCCAAAATGTATGTCCCCACAAAAGAGAACATTCCCCAAAAGACAGATGCAGGTCAGTTAACTGAGGAGTATTTTGAGCACCATATTCCAAGAGACAGAAATGACAGGTAGAGTGTCACAACTGACATTCTGTCACCTGACACTTGTGAAAATATACAGTCAATAGGTTCCAGAGTGGAGGTAAGTGGACAGGACCCAGACGTTGGGGAAATAATAATAAAGGACTGGAAAGTGAACACTAATGTTCCCACGTCAGAGGGACAATCAGTGGCTTCACTGCCAATAGGTTCTGAGTCCAGGAGAATAGACCAAGAAATTGAAAAAAAAGATGGGCAAAAAGGGGGGTGAAATGTCATGTCATATGCCCCTTTGCCCATCGAAAAGCTGGTCTGAGAAAAGTAAGCCCTGAAATCAGTAACCATTCACACTTTCGATGTATACTAGAAGAATTTGAGGACAGATGTTATGCGCCCATTACTGGTGAAGAGAAATGTAATACATTTGCAATGATTGACACAGGTGTCCAAGCAACAATAGTGTCTCAGACACTGATGCAAATCCTCAATGAGGGGAGATCCCACAAAACTGTTTAAAGTTGAGGCAAAGTGAAGACCCTGTGCACAATTTCAATGAGGAAGAAATAACCTGTCGATGGTGTCACTGAGGTTGACAAAGATAGGGAAGCATAGGATGAGACCGAAGTGTTGGGTCACATCCATTAATGAAATACCCTCCCTTATCGGAACAAATTGACTGAGGAGGCGGTCACCCCTCATTGATGGGGTAAATGGGGTGTTTTGGTCCTTAGCCAAAAAACCACTGAAACCTAAGAAAATAATGACTGAGCACAGTGTAAAAAAGAATGCCACACCATTGCTAAATCAAAAAGTGCAATAGAAGTGCATCTTAGGTAGGGCTGTGTGTCTAGCATCGCCGTCATTCTCATGTGTCAGGATGAAATGAGAGGCGAAAAAGAGAAAAACATCTTTGGAGATTTATTTGGACCTTAAGGAAAGCTGGCAAACTGATATATTCCTGCAGATTCTGATCAGGAACAATACATTTCAACAATTGCAGAAATACACATGGGAGAAGGGCAGCCATGGATCCCTATCCATGTAACTGGGCATTCTAAAATGATTGAAGCCACTTGGCGCTAGAGCAGCAAAGAAGTTTCATTAATGAAAAGGAGTTCAAACAAAGGCTTGACAGAGAGGAGATTCTGCATTTTAAAATTAAAAATCAACACACTGTTGGGCTGGATGACCCTGAATTGGGGAAAATAATTGTGGGGAGATGCATGCTTAAGATTACAACTGGTTCCAAAAGCAATCATCACAATGTTTGGATTCTAAGTGGAACACAAAATAAATTCTATTTGGGAAATGATATTATGCACAAAGTGTGTATTGTGTTTGACTTCTTGAATCAAAAGGCATGGTCTAGACTGGGTGGAGCTGCACCCGAATTTGAAAACAAAAAGACAAGCTTGTCATTGTGCCCAAATGATGCCATATGCGATTGAGCTTTAACTGAAGAAGCATGTCACTATTCCTGCATTTACCAGACAATTTACAGTACAGAAAGGGGCAGCAGAGGTCCTGATGCATGTGTGTGCCTAAATTAACCCATAAAATCGGGGATGGGCCCCATTAAAATACTGGTGGTTAAAGTATGTTAAGACATTCATTTGGAAGAGAATACAGCTTTACGGATGGCAGTGCAGGAATCTCACTGCACTGCTGATCTATGCAGCCCAGTGATGGGAATATTCCTGAAAGCCATGTGACTTCACAGGGTGAATTACCTGGATCATTGGATTCTAAACCAAAGGGATTTTTTTAGAATTCAGTCTGTGTCCCTCTATGCACCAAATGAAGTGATATGCTGTCATCAGGCTAATTGCGTTGTATTTGGATTGGGTGAATTCGAAAAAAAAGCAGCATTTTGAAGTGGAGATAAATATTCAAATATTTTTGAGGGCAGCAGCTCCCCAAAGAGACACTGCCACTTAGGCGCCAGGCCACATATTAATTGGTCATCTTGTGTAAGAAATACTAGTTGTTAATAGCAAATCGTTCTCCTTTTCTTTTTATTATATAAAAGGGATGAATGTGAGGTCTACTGGCCACATTGCTGATTCTAAAACATTACCAAAAATTGAGAAGTTCTGAGAAATTCCATTTCTGCATGTGTGTCAAACAGTAAACGCATGTAAAAAAGGGAAAGTTATGATAGCGACTACTTCTCCTGGTCCAAAGGGTCTTTTCCTGTACATATGAGATTTCCTCTAGGAAGGGGACAAGGGAGCATAATGCAGGGCAGCAAGGACTAATCTAAAATATCGGTATTACATACACATGCAAGAGGCCACTCCACCATACAGACCCACCCTCATGCATGCGCCCGCCTACCCATCATTCCTTTCATCAGTGGGCATATCATCATTTGAGGGGGCTGAGGAAGGGACAGATGGAGGAACTATTGAAGCCCCCTTTGTATAAGCAAGTACGGTATGCAAAAACCTAGCTGAGCTAAAATGTTGTACTAGCTGCTAGCCATAAGCAAATTATTGTTTATCTTTAGCCATTAAGAAATGGTGCGTTTTGTTCATTTGGATAATTGAGGTGGCAAGAGACTGTGTAGCTTGCAACTAGAATGGTTTACCCATACCTCAGTAATAGTTATCCTAAAAGATTTCTAGGAACAAGCTGGCAAAGCGTGGTACCTCAGTCGCGAACTGGCATCCGACCAAGAATGCATGATGGGTTAGTCCATGTCACCACTTTGCAAGTCTCAGAGACCTATGATGGTCTGGCAGTTGCAACACCTCACTGCACAGGTGTAAATATGGAAATAAGAGGGAATCCCCACACCAGAGAGGATACAAAAAAAATAAATCGAATTGAATCCTACTCAATGATTTTTAATGGACACAAAAGCGTTTCAGATCCCTTTGCCACAAGTGCTCTGTAAAGACCATAGTTGAAAATCTAAAGTGGGGACCTTTGTACTACCCAGATGGCAGTGAAAACCCCTTGGAGAAGTGAACTGTCACCATTTGTAGTCCTCCAACTTACAAGACACCAACCATCTGGTACGGTTGCCTTAACAGCCATCGTTCAAAGGAACAGCACCTGTAAATAGGTTTGTAAATATCCTGATCTCCTTGGTACCGGAAAAGTAGAGTTAAGGGCCCTGCCCTGCTCAAGGTGGACTCTCTCCAGATTCAGAATTGCGTTAGGACACAACGCTGGCAAACAAGTCCCATTGTTGAGCTGAAATTTCTTTGGAAGAATGTGTGTGTACGGACCAGAAAATAGTCTTTGTAAAAAAGCAGTCTTCAATTAAACTAGCCGTCAACTGGCCGAGGCATGGGCTCAAAAAGCTGAGGCATCAGGGAGGAGAGAATAATGTAAAGGTCCAATACCAGATTAAGAGGCAGGTATGCATGTAAAACTTTACACAGCTAGTAAAATGTCTCTTCTGCCCACAGGGTCCATAAGTACTCGGAATACAGATATGTAAGGAGTATAGTACGTGTCAACAAAAAAACATGCTTGTATGCAGAAAGCATTTTGCATACCAACCAAAACATACTAACCATGGTAGCCGCAGACACATTGATCATTCATACTGGGCAAAGGCAATAATGTAAATTTGCAAAATTGTGTCTGCACTGGGAAGATGGGCCACATGCACAGAATAGATTAACAAGTTAGTTATTTACCCCAGGTAATGGTTTGGATGTTCCTCCCACGTATCTCATCTTTTAATATTTACTTTCCAGCTTGAGCTGCTTCGGAAAAAATAATTTCCTCGACAGCGGGGGCTGTGCGCTGGTCCTGTCGACTGAATGTCGAGGGCCTCCGTCCGATGTCATTACCAGTATTTGTAGCACCCGCAGCGCCCTTTTGATTCAGTTCCATTTTTCCTCCTTTTGAGGAATTACTGGCATTAGTATCAAACAGACTTTAAAAGAGCGTAAAGTGTAAAAGAAATAAAAAAATAAAATGTACATTCTACAGCGTGGGAGGGGAAATGAGGAATATGTGGGAAAACATCCAATCGAAAGAACGTTACCAGGGGTAAATAACTTGGGATTGTGTCCTCTCAGATATTGTTTATATATGTTTGTATCGCGCCGGAGGCCCGCAGGCATCAGGGCACGGAAACACAGAAGGACGAAACATAGGAACATGATAGTGAAGGTGCTAGCTAACTCTTTATCTAATTGAGCAATTCACTGGAACAAGTACTTTTTCAACAGTTTCCTAAAGGTATTATAGCTTTCCTCCTGCCAGAGGGGGAAGGGCAGCTTATTCCAATGTTGCACTGCCCGCACTGGGAAAGATATGCACCGACCCGCGGCACGGTTAAAGCGCGGCACATGGAGCATGCCCGGAGCATGCCCTGATCACCTGATCTTAAAATGTCTCCAGAGAGTGGATCTTGAAAACTGTTTTTTAAAAATTAGATAGGTGGGCCTTCAAATACGCTTCTATGAACTATTGTCATGGACTTGAATTGGACTCAATTTTGAGCCAATGTAAAGATTGTCTTCTTGTCATTATGTGCCCCTGTTTTTGATCCCCTTTACTATAAAGACTGCATCATTTTCCATTACTTGGCATCTCTCTTGGTGGCTCCAAGCAACAGGGCATTGCCATTATAAGATCGCCCTGGCAATGGTAGCCGTATGTTCCTCGTTCAGGAATGGTCCAATGGCTCTCAGAAGGTGCAGGTAATATGCATTGTTCTAGTACAGGTAGTTAACTGTACCTCTGACCCTACCGAGGCTTCAACCATCATCCTGAGCGTTTTGACTTGAGTCGGTACAGGAATATTTGCCTCTTTAATGACGAATGCTTTGTATTCATCACCTAGTTTGGTTCTGGCCTGGCGTGTTCCGAGAAAATCATTAATTCCGTCATCTTTTCATAGACTCCCAAAACAGTATTGGTCTTGGAGGAGGGAGTAAGAATTTAGACATATCCTTAAGAATTATCATGGACAGAATGAAGGACTGCCTTCCCAAATCCCACTTCCTGAGTGGAAGTGGAGTCCAGACAATAATATTTTACAAAAGTGTGAATGGTAGACCAGGTGGCTGCCACACAGATGTGCTTAATTGGCACCCGTCTTTGTGGCGCAGAAGATGTTGCCATACCCCTCGTAGAATGGGCCCTCGGACCCTCCGAAGGATCTTTATATAACATTCCCCAATAGCCAGAATAATCCATCTGGTTAGGGTTGGTTTTGTTACTGATAAACCTAATTTAGCACCTGTATAACTAATAAATAATTGATAATCTTTGCAAAATGTAGACATTCATGCGTTATAGAAACTCAGAGCACGTCTCGGGTCCAGTCTATGTAGCCTCTCTTCCTTCCCAGAATGGGGAGGCGTGTACAAAGTTGGTAAAACGATTTTTTGAGACAAATGGAAGTCAAAGACTACCTTTGGGAGAAAAGGCAGCTTACAAGCAAGTGCCTGCAACTCACTCACCCTGCGGGCTGATGTTATCGCAACTAGAAAAATGTTTTTCAACGTCAGCAGCGTTAATGGACATGAATGAAGATGTTCAAATTGAATACCTGTAGAAATGTTAGTTCAAGATCCAAATCCCAAACAAGGACCTGAAAGGTAGTAGGTGGGTGCACATTAGTGAGTCCCTTAAGAAAGGTTATGATTAATGGGATATATTTTTTTTTTTATTATTATTTGTATATAATCTTTGTTAGATTTTTACAAAGGAAGTTCTCATGATTACATATAGCTTATTTACGCCGTCCAAGGTTTGTCAAAATTGAGGGGATTTTCTCGTTCGATATCAAAGATATCAGAGGTGACTAATCTTTTCCGTGGTGATGTTTAAAAGTTTTGCCGTCGGGATTAGCCATCTAGTTTGAGCTCCTGTAATTAGACGGTTCCACCACGTATCTTCGTCGTTGATGAAAGAATTTATAAGCAAGGGACCAAAAAAGGCGTCCCTTTCCTGTGCGATCGCCGGGCAAACCATCAGGAGATGTCTTATAGATTCTGTAGTTTCGGGATCTTTACATGGGATATTAAAAGTATGACGTTTCCTCAGACGAGTGCTTGAAAATTGAAAGCGCTACCAGATAACCAATCTGGAGCCTCGTATTCACTAAATGTAACAATAAGGATATCGCATTGAAAAAGATCCACATCCTTTTCCCTGCTCCAGCTGCTGAATTTGTTCCAACTGCAGCAGTATAAGGATTTCGTTGCTGGCCTTCTGGCCGAAAGCAAAACTTTCATCACATCATTTAGGAGGTCCCAATCCTTATACCTCAACCGTTCAGAAACCACGCGTGAAGGTTGTGGAGAGCCCGACCCTACTCTTGTCGAGGTCTTCTCCTTGCAGAAGACACATTGAGGGCAGAGGCACATGCCCAGAAGGTACGGGTACCACGTTCTCCTGGGCCAATACTGAGCAATGAGGATCATGGATTCCCCAAACTTTCTCAACCTCCTCATCACTTGAGGAAACGCGTAAAGGTACACTACTAACTACTAAGGTATACTTCCTAGTACACTACAAACGCGTACCCTAGAGCTCCTCTTCGGCGAATTTCCTGGAGCAGAATAGTTCGTACTTACGGTTGGTTCTAGTCGCAAACAGATCCACTTGAGGGGGTTCCCCAAAGTTACCATATTGAACTTGTCCTTCCTGAGCAACTTGTTGAAGCATTTCAAGTCCAAGATGGGTCGCTCTCCTCCATACTCCTTGACAATCAGGAAGTAGTAAGGGTACCTACCGTGGTTCCTCTCCGCCACAAGTACTAGCTCTATTGCACCCTTCTCCCACAGGATGAGAATCTCCTCTTGAAGGAGCGGACCTGGAACCAAGTTCGATAAGGCTTTCGGGAGGTTTCTTTAGGAATGGAAGGCAGTAACCGTCTGCTACAGTTTGTAGCACCCATACTTCCGAAGTTATGCTGTGCTAACTTCTGGGGTGATGTGACAAGCCTGTCTCCTAACACAGGATTGTGGATGAAGGAGTCATTTTGCTGCTCCATCTGTAGCTGAGGGTAACTCTGCGGGTGTTGCACGGGGAGTTCTACCTCCTCTTCCTCTACCTCCACGAGGAGTTCTCCTCTGACCCCTTTGCGAGAACTGACCCCTTCCTCTAGAGCTGGAGGAATAGAAACAAAAAGGACGTCCTTTCCAGCCTTGACCTGAACGTTAAGGTTGCCCGATTGCCGTCCCTAATGATTTAGCTGCAGCTCTAGAAGCCCTCAGCTTCTGCAGGCTGTTGTCAGCCTGGCAAGAGGAAAGTTTCATCAAAAGGCATGTCAAGTAAACATGCCTGGACCACGGTAAACCCCAATTTTATGAGCCACGACATGCACCCAAGCACAGTACTAGTAGCCATGCACCGATTTACGGAATACACCATATCCAGGCAGAACTGTAAAGACTGCTTCATATCCTCCTTTCCATCTTGTACTAGGCTTAAAAAGCTGTCCCTTTCCTCTGTGTACTGCTGCAAGGGCAGCTACACCCCAAAGTGAGTGTGTATTTAGCTAAGGCGCTTGTAGCATTGGCAGATTTTAGTGCCATGCTTCCTGCACTAAACACTTTTCCCAAAGAGTCAACCTTTCTATTTTCTTTGTCTGCAGGATTAGAAGGATATGCTCGGACTTAGACGAAAATGTTGCTGCTAGAACAACCAGGCTCTCTGGTGTAAGATGATTGTTCAGGAAAGGAGGGTCTACAATATGCACCTATACACAAGTGTTCAAGTTGGAACCATACAAAGGAGGGGTACACAAGGGAAGACAAGACAAACAATCTTACTAGGCCTAGTGTCATTTAGATTGTGCAAGTGCGCAACAAGAAGTGCAGGGAAGAGGGTACAGGGGGAAGTGCAAACAGAGCAGCAGGGCTTGGCGTTAAGTGCAAGGAGGGCTGGAGTTACAGGGAGCAAATCAGCCAAGTAGTGCAAGGTAAGCCAGGTGGCCGTGCAAGGTGGGCCAGGCAAGTACAGGGGAACTGGCCACAGGAGTGCGGGGGGGCTTGGGGGCACTGTAAGACTGAGGACACCAAGCTGCCAGTCAGCGGACAGATGAAGGAGCAAGGGTAGGTTAGCAGGGGAGAGGGAGCGAGAAAGAGGAGGAGAAAAGGAAGGTCTTGAGGAGCTTGCAGAACTTAAGGAGATCCGACTGAAGGCGGAGAGAGACAGGGAGGCCATTCCAGAGAGAGGCACTTGCAGAGGAGAGATTTAACCCATGCTCTGCTTGGATAAACGACTGACCCATAGTGAATTAGAGGTAGACAAGCAGAGGGCTCTACAAGGAAGGTATCTAGGAAGAGATAGTTGAAGATAGTGAGGGCCACGGCCCCAGAAAGCCTTGTGTACGATGCAAAGTGTATTGAACTGGCAAGGCCTGTGATGTGGAGAGGGACGGAGAAAGTGGAGTCGGCGATGACCCCAAAGTTTTGTGCCTCACAAAAGGGTGAGGGCCCAAGGTGAGCGGCCAGAGTGAGGGAGGAAAAGCGAGAGCAGGTGTCCCAACGAGAAGGATCTCAGTCTTACTGGTATTAAGGCAGATCATTGGAGCCGCACCATGCCTGATTAGTGGACAATCAGGGATGAGTGAGTAGGAGGCAGAGGGGACCCTGAAAGAGAGCTGTGCGTCATCCGCATAACACAAAGTTAGGGGAAAAGGTAGAGATCAGGCGGACCAAAGGGGCCAGATAGACATTGAAGAGCCAGGGTGAGAGGATAGAGCCCTGGAGAACACATTTGGAGAAAGTGGTAGTGAAGACCCAAGCTGAACCTGGGAAGGTCGGTCCAAGAGGAAGGAGGTCAACCACACCAGGGCCTGATCCGTGATGCCCAGGGTCTGATCCGTGATTTCCAGGGTCTTGCAGATCAGGATGGCATGGTTGACCATGTCAAATACAGAGGAATGGTCAAGGAGAATGACGACAGAGGGGGAACTTGAGTCAAGATTAGGGAGCAGATCTTCACAGGTGTTCGAGAGAAGTTTCCATGCTTCTGGCTGCTCTGAAGCTAGACCGATGGTCATGGAGACAGCCAACGGATTTAGTGTGGAGGGATATCTGGGAGATAGCCAACTCTTCTCCAGGAGTTGGCCCAGGGAAGGGGTGGGAAGTCGGGCGATAGTTTGCTGGAATGGAGGGGTCAGCAGAAGACTTTTTTAGTAGAGGGTGCACAAGGGAGTGTTTGATAAGAGAGGGGACGGAATCAGTGCCGAAGGAGTGATTACAGAAATCAGCCAAGGCAGGAGCGAGAAAGACAATGTTGTCCTTAATGGTTCTGGAGGAGCAGGGGGGTCACCTGTTTGGATGAGACTTTCATAGAGCAGACCAAATATCATCAGGTGTTACAGGAGAAAGGGAAGAGAGAAGGAGAGGAGGGAGGGCAGCCAAGGAGGTCGAGAGAGGCTGAGAAGGAGACAGGATGTCCTGGGTTTTAGTGGTAAAATGAGAAGCCAGAACTATGAAGAGGGCCTTGGTGACATGATATGAATAACACGCTTTCCAAGCACAGACCCGTGGATCGAACCTGTGTTGCTCAGCGTCTTGCTTCCAAGGCGAGTACGTTGCCCTTATTCTATCCTCCCGAGACTGTGGGTGTAGAAGAGGTAGATCCTGCAGGACTGGCCAACTCCTTGCAGATTTTGAAGAGTTCAGCAGAGGCCACAGAGATGCGGACTTGAACATGGACCCTCTACTTAGAGAAGATGGATTCTGTATTGCCTTTGGAGCAGGCATCAGGCCAGTTTGTCTGAGGGTGCCCCCGATGGCCCCCACTTCCGCTCAGCTACTGAGCACTGGCATTTCAGAGAGGCCAGATTACAGTCATACCAAGAGTTGCACTTGGTGGCAGGCTTCACGCGGATCCTCATGACTGAGACAAGGATGACCAGAGTGTTAAGAGATAGAAAGGTGAAGGTTGAGGAAAAAAAATAAAAATAAAGGGCTGTCGCAGTAGGTGGGGGAGAGAAAGTGAAGGCAAAGGCGCCACTGACACTCACTTCATAGGTTGAATTGCAAAAGGTAGGTGGCTGTGCTGGATGGGGCTTTGCCAAGGGAACAGGAAGCTTCATGTGAGAAGAAAGAAGGAAGTGGTCAGTCCAGGAGAGAGGAGTAGTAAGAGGATACAAGAGAGTGATATCTAAAGAGATGAGAACATCCAAGGTTTCTTGAGTGTGTCAGACCAGAGGATAGAACGGAGAGGTAAAGAGTGGCATAGGCTGCGGAAAAGCCCAGAGGAAGGGTCTGGGGAGTCCAGGTGGATTTTGAGATCCCCCAGGAGGAGAGAGGAGGGGAGGTCAGAGAGGAAGAGGATGACCTGGCAAGATGGCCTGTAGATGGTGGCCAAGGTCAGAGAAAGGCTGGGGGAGATAGAGAGCATGCAGATCGGGAATTCAAAAGGAGAAATAGGTCTGAGTGGGGATAATGGTGGCAGGGATCCACTCAGAAAGATCAACCTCTGGGCCCATTAGGCTTGGACTCGGAGGATCTTGCAGCCCCCAGGGGGGAGTGTGCCAAAATTGTGACAGAGCAGGCCTTGAACCATGCCTCGGTAAGATCCATGTCCCGGAGTGCAAGGAGGTGGCAGATGTCAGGAGGGTTTGACAGCAGAGCGAATGTTTGTTTACAGGGGGAATGGAACATGGCTTCATCCAATTTTCCATAACTATTACCCTAAAAGGCAGCATGAAAAGGCTGTAAAGCCTCCTTAACTGGACCACTGTCTAAAATATTATTAAGGTCATCAGTCTCTATAGTAGCTGCGAGTTTAGACCATCCCAGATATTCAGCCACAAATCAGATCTATATGAAGGGTCAGCATATCCAGCCACCTCTGGGTTCCCAAAAATTAGTCTCATGTCTCCCAGCTGCTGGTCTCAAATCGTAATCAAACGAGGTGCTCTCACCTGACTGGGTTTCAGGTGAAGCAGAAGATTCCTTTGATGTCTTCTTTCACAACCTTTTTCTTCTTGAAGTACTTTCTTTGATAAGAAACTGACGGTTCCATCCTGAAGCCACTGTGGCTACCTCATAAAACAAGGTCACAGGGACCACTGAAAGGTGGGTCCTTGTACTGAGGGAAAAAGCCAAAATGCTACAAAAAAAGCCCAGGTAGAATCGAGGTATCCATAGATGGTGGTGTGGATCCAATAGTAAGCCGGACAGAAGAGAATGCTAGCCAGGCAGGGAAGGAAGTATGTTGAGGCAAGCACTACCACAGTAAGTGAGCAGGTAAGCAAGCGCTGCAAGTCATAAGTAGGTAAGCGAGCGTTGCCACAGAGAAAAAAAGTCAAGAGCAAGAAAGCAAGCAGTGCTAAGGTGAAAGGTCAAGAGCAGGAAAAACAGCGCTGCTACGGCAGGATGACAAAAGCAGATAAGTAGCAGCAATCGATTGCAGCCGGCAGGTACACAGGAGCGAAGCCATCGAAGCATGTTAAACCGTTGGTTCATTCACAGACCGCTTTGAGGAAGTAGTCGACGCCTTCGACACCATCAGAGCATTCAGTACCTCCGAAGACGCTGAACCAGTTGTTGAACCGACCAAGTAATTCAAACCCCTTCCTCGTCCTAAATTTCTTCAGGCAAATTGGTTCCATCTCCGAGGAAGATCAATTCCTCGTGACAAACACGACATCCAACTCCAGTTGTCTTCTATGTGTCCTGATGAAAGCCTTACTTGGACTATCCGTTGTCCAGGGTAAAACAGTCGACATCCATCACCTTGCGGTTGTACACACCTAAGGCTGGAAACAGAGTCATCCCTGTCGACACATTCCCCACAGGGGCTTCTTTGCAAAACCATAGATAAATGCCTATGACTAGAAGTCACCTTGTTTTACGAACACCACTTTAAATTAGTAATGGGTTTGAGTGAATTTTGACAATTGCCAATAGATACATTTGAATGCCTTGGAATACAGTGTTTCAATCATTGTTGTTATATGTTGTTATATATTGTCTTTTAAATAATTGGACCTGTTGTTGTCCTTGCTTTTTTAGCATATATCAGAAAAATAAAATGGAATATATATTTTTTGTAATACCAGCCTTCGTGTACAT
Organism: Ambystoma mexicanum; assembly: GCF_040938575.1. Lineage (NCBI taxonomy): Eukaryota > Metazoa > Chordata > Amphibia > Caudata > Ambystomatidae > Ambystoma > Ambystoma mexicanum. The sequence continues at coordinate 205,768,490 of NC_090938.1, forward strand.
CTTGTGACATATGCTTTCACACAAGATTTTGATATAGTTGCCTTATGTCAAGTTTAAATTTCCAGCGCAGATGTGTGACATCAATAGGTAGCTTGGTTTGGGATTTCCTCCTTTTGTTCATAGATTCACACGAGCCACAGTCATCCACCTTGTGGCCTATCCTCATACCACAGACAGACATGGTGAAGGTCTGTTATGGACTATTATGCCCCACAGTCTGTACACAGTTTGAAACCTGTTTTCAGTGTTGAGGACATATTAGAAGAATATAAAAATCGACTTGATTGTAGGAACAAACTCAAATCGAAATTTCGCTCAGGCAAGTAGCTCTGAAGCATGCGGAAAAAAATGAACTGATGCAACCGTCAGCACGCAAGATTCATATACCAGCGTCAACATCACGTGTGACGTTACGGAGGCTATCGAAGAGCCAGACTCGACCTTGCATGATGTTCGACCCTATGAAAAAAATAATTCCCAAGGAGGGGCAAGCAGACTTGGATATATCAAAGATGAGGAATACGCGAGATAAACAATCCATTCAAAATATATCCATTTTTTTAATGTATTTAATGCAACTGATTTACACAAAACTGAAAAATGTAGAAATGCAGGTCTCTCCTTTAGCTGTATGGAAAGTAAGACAAAAGAAAAGGTTGGAGTTTATTTTACTTTGGCGATGTATCTCACGTCAGATGCAATAGAAGCAGCAGCTGCTTGTTCTTCATGTGAAAATTGATCTTGGCTTGAAGTGTAGGACCAAGGCTTTGAAAGCATCAAAGCAATTTAATTTCAACAAATGTGGGAAGCTACTAGTTGCACCTTTTTCAAACAGACAAGAAAAAATATGAATAATCTGAAACGTTGAAAAAATGAAATCCCATAAAGTCAGAAGCCATATTTTTAGGGATTTAGATGGTTGTAAAGTATGTGCCATATAACAAAGGAACTGAAGTGTGTTGGATGAAAAAACGTGCAATTAATCATTACTACTGGCAATCACTCTGGGCAACCTTTTATCAATTTATTTTTCTGCCTGCTGTGCAATTACAAGAGTTTAAAAAGCATACACAAATCTGGCTCGGTTTGACACTAACCATAAAGGTGCAGTCCAGACCAAGACATTTGGGCATATGCCTTCAGTCTGAGACAAGGAACCCCAGATAGGATTCTGGCCGAGACATCAGTAGTGAGGTGTAACTTAGATCCCTAAGTACAGCAAGCTCATGACCAATCCTGGGCATGCCTGTGCTATTCAGAGTGAATTTGAAAAACTGAAGAGTGGTGGATGAAAATGTTTGAATTGCTCATAACCACTCCTGTCATTTTCGGCCAGCTATGCAGTTCTAGAGGACAAACATATGTATATTGGGCTTGTTTGTTTTTTTTTTTTTAAACACATTTAGAGAAAAGAAAAATGGGTAGTCCAGCCCCGACGGCTGCAAAATGGAATAAACAGATTCAAGTTGTGGGATCATTCTATTGGGCGTGCGCTAGTTTCCACTCTTGTGTTGTCTTCAAACCAGCAATATCACTAGAAAAAGGGTGGCAGTGAGCAACACTCTTCCCCTCAAACTTCCCACAAACTTTGAAAACAAAATTAGGGTTCGGGAAGATGTTTCGCGCTAAAACCACAAGAAGTTCTAAGAGTCCACTTAATTACAAAGTCTTGGTCACTAAAAATGACCATTAGTAAATCAAATGTTTTTAAAAACTGTTCGCAATTGAAAGAATTAAAAACATTATTTGATTTTCTACAGGAGTCATTTTTAGTGATATAGACTTTGTAATTAAGTGGCCTGTTAGAACTTCTAGTGGTTTGAGCGTAAGACACCTTCCCGAACCCTAATTTTGTTGCATAATGGAATAAGCCTACACAGTGAGCCAAGAACAGAAAAACTGACAAGCCACCCCCATCCGAACCGTACAATAACTTCTGCATTTGAATGTAAACTTCAAAAATGTTCGAAGAGGGCAACTGTTGAGACAGGCATTCATCCTCTCCAAGAAAACTAAATCACCCAAAAAGATATTAAATTGAGAGGGCGTACAAGGGATGCAAAATTTAAGTTTGGATTAAAGTGCAAAGATTGATTGGAGTTTGCATTTAAAAAAACCTCCATTTGCAACCATGGTATACACACCAGTTACTTTGTATTGAATAAGCATTTACCATGTTGAGATACTTCGTACCTTCATCACTCTGTTCTAAAAAGAGTGCCCTATGCAAATGGAGTCATTGGGTGGTACCAGGCCACCAAAGAAATCCATGAGAAGGAACAGTTCGCAAAATCAAAATATATCCCAACGTATCAGACAACTTTGTACCAGAATAAATAAACCAAAAAAGGCTTTGACCATTTCAAATGGGGAGGGGGCCTGCAAAGGAAAACCATGTAAAAAAACACTCATGTTGCAAGGACACAGAATTATCAGGAGTACGGTTATCGGGACAAGAGTAGCTAATGTACTGAACAGACGAAAGTTGTAATAGTTTTAATAATGGGGTTTGAAGCCAACATTTCTCTACATATTTTGGACTACGACTCACAAGTTTCCCTCACCATTGCCTATGCTGGATAGAGATAGTGGAAGTTGCAATGTAAAACCTCTGGCAAGCCAAAAGTTGCAGTCTCCCGCTGTAGTTGTGCAAGATCAACTTTGTGTGGTTATCTTTCTATTATTTACAATGCTTCAAAAATGTTTTTGGACATTCATAAAAGACTGGATATATTGCATTTGTGCTAGAATGCACTATAGATATTCAAATACAGTAAAAACATTTTCCCCCATGGCTGGTAATTACCAGTAAGGTCACTGAGGAGGTGGGGTTCCACATTTTGTATATATTTATTTCATTTGTTATAGGCACCCAGGACCCGGAGGTATCACAGCGCTAGATTACATACATAGTAAAGCATAAGTAATAACAGTACAGTTTCAGTTCAAAGTGGTTTCAGAGTGACTAATGCATATTTGTTAAATAGAGCGGTTTTGACTTGATTGCGGAATGCAAGGCAGGATGGTTTGTTCCTGATTGAGGGAGAGTGTTCCATAACATGGGAGTGACGACAAGCAGGAGCTCCCTGATAGTTTTCTGGTGAATCTAGGGGTGGTAAGTGAGATGGAAGAGGTGGCGCGCAGGGTTTGCAAGTTGGGTTTTTAGGAGATGCAGTGGGCGAGATAGGGGCGGGGGGCTGTGTTGTAGAGGCAGCGGCGTGTGGTGGATAGCATTTTAAATTCAATGCGTGCTTTGACGGAAGCCAATGGGGTTCACATCTGAATTGGGATGATGTGCTTTGAGCGTTTGAGGCCCCAAACTGCTTCAAAGGCGTTGTTCTGTCCGAGTTGTAGTTTATTAATATTTCTGGTTGAGGTCCCTGCTAGGATAGCACTGCAGTAGTCCAGTTTGCTGCCGTTGGTAGCTCTGGCTCGAGTGTGGCAGTTTCTAGGGGGTGAGGAATTTTCTAAAGAGTTGAGGAGTTTTGTAAGATTATGATGCACAGCAAGCCAGGAGCCCTGTGGGACCCATAGGGCACCGGGATAGGATCTGGCGCTTCCGTGCCGGCAAAAACCCCAGAGGTTTGGTCACTCAGGATGGATTTCACCAATTTGAACGCTTCTTGGGAGAAGTTGAAGGAGGTGGTGAGGCGGTGGCAGAGGATATCGTGGGCTATGAGATGAATGCCGCTGAGAGGTCGAGTAGCAGGAGAATGGTGTGGTCTCCCTGAATTGGAAGGGGAAGGGGGGAATGGGTGTGGTGAGGGAGGATGTAGGGTGGTCAGGTTCGACTTGAGGGATCTGATTTTTTTAGGATAGTTTTATCTCCGAGGTTCTGAATTTTGTTGGCCAAGGTGGATTGTACCAGGGTGCACCAGGCTTTGTCCTTGGGAAAGGTCGAGACGGTTGCGACCAGGGTTTCCAGTTCTTTTAGAATTTTGAATAACTCTTTGGTGTTGGAGCAAACTTGTGTGAGGCGGGTGCTGTAGATGCTGGCTTTGGGGTCGATGATGGCCAGCTTATAAAAAAGGCGGCGCAGATGCTGAAGGCATCTTTGTTGGTGCAAGAGGGTTTTTTGCCCCAGATGTGTTCTCTGCAAAGCCAAGTGTGCTAAAGATTAGCTAGGTCTTCGGTGAACCAGTTGTGGTGGTGATCCTTTTTCCGAGTGGTTGTTTTCAGAGGGGCGTGGAGATCAAGGATTTATATACTGAGAGGATGGCCTCAGGGTTGTTGTCGTCAGGGCATGTTTCGAGGGAGGTAAGGATGGTAGGTTCTAGAAGTTCATTTGTGAGTATTTTTGTGTGCCTAGCTGTGATCGGTTGGCGGGTGGGTGGCAGTTTTCTGTGGTGACGTTGAAGTCTAGGGCGACGAATAAAATGAGGGAATGGTCTGTCCAGGGCACAGGATTGATGGCTAGGATTTTAGTGGGGGTGTTGAGGGATAGGATCCAGTCGAGAGTACAGCCTTTGATGCGAGTGGGGGCTTGGCTGCCTTGCGTGAAGTTCATCTCTTGAAGGGTTTAGACGAGGGTGGAGGCCAGGTGATCGGATGGGTCTTTGAATCCGAGATTGAAGTCACCTAGAAGTAGGAATTTGGTGTTGGGTTTCAGGAGTGGGGCGATGAGGAGATGTATGTCAGGTGCCGGAGCTGTTGGGTTGAAAGTAGATGAGCAGGACGTTTGTAGTACTTTGAGGGCTGGGATAGATCTTAGTGAGTAAGATTTCGTACCCAGCGAGGGGGCGTGGGTCTGATGGGGAGGGAGGTTTTGGAGATGGAGACTCCAATGCCGTGGTTGACAGGTAGAGCAGAGGTTGGATCAAGCTGCTTCGTGTAGCCAGGTCTCGGACTGCGAGCAGGTCAAGGTCGTGGAGTATTAGTAGGCCGTGGATATGAGTGGCATGGGCCCAAATAGAGCGAGCGTTGATTAGGGCACAGGCTAGGGGCTTCGTGGGGTGGGTGGGCAAAGGGCTTTGGCAGGTGGCAGTATACGTGATGTAGAGAAGGTGCGGCTGTGTTGATGGTGGGGGGTGAGGTGCGTGATCTGAGGCGTAGGAATCTAGTGGTGCCTGAGTAGACAATTGGAAGGGCCATGGTGCGTGAGCTGAGGCGTTGTATGGTGATGCCTAAGCATGCAACTGTGGTGTCCGTGGATGAGTTGTAAGGGGTGTGTTTGTGTGCAACTGGGCGGGAACGGTGGGGGGCTTGGCGGATTGTGGAGGGGGGTTGGACCTGAGCTGGGTCTCTGGGCAGGGGGCTTATGTTGGACTGTGGAGGGTGGGTTGGCAGGTGAGTGTCGGGGTGCCAATCCAGATCAAGAATAGTAAGTGGTGTGAAGGCAGTGGGAAGGGGCGACTGGGTAGAGGTGTCTTCAGGCTGTTACAGGTTATGATGATGCTTCAGTCGCGTGGTTGTGAGGGGACCGATGCAGGTGGGCATCCTGTGCTCAAGGGGAAATGGGTGGGAGAGGTATCATACAGGTGGCTAGGGACTGCAAAGGAAGGCAAGGTCACAGGCTAGTATAGCATGTGTAGTGTGATAGCCATGGTGGTGTTTCTGGGCACCATGTTTTGGGGGAGGGGAGGGGTCAGCCTCAGTGGCGCTGCTAATGAAGGAGTCTCGAGATTGCAGGCAGCGGGGCGGACATGGGGGAATCTTTTGCGTGTTGTGATTGAAAATGGCATAAGAGATGCGTAAATAGTTGGTATGGCGATTGTGTTCAGTAAAACTAGCATGGTTCCTATTGCGTGGAGTAGAACTAGCTGGATTGCGTTCTGTAATACTTGCAGGGTTAGCATAACAATTGCGTTGAGTAAAGCTAGCAAGGTTAACATGGTGGTTGCATCCTGGAATAACATCAGTAATTGCATTTAGATTATGTTCAGTAATAGCATCGTGGTTCGCAGAAGAGATGCAGGAATTCTGGTTACGGGGTGCTAGAAGTGGTAAAATTGTGTCGACCGTGCTAAGGGCTGTGTGATGGCAGGGTATGGCTGAAGCTGCGGGCAGGTAGTGAGGATGTGGGGGGGGGTGGGAGTCTTAGGCGAGGTTCATGATACTGGGTACATTTCTGGGTTCTGAGGTGCCAGTGTTATAAAGGTCTATGAGGGCGGCAGTGGCGCACGTGGTAGTTGGACTTCGTGGCGACAGCCGATTATCAGGTGTAGCTCTCCTCGTACTCAGTCTTGTGCATTGGCGGTCGGAAGTGGAGATGAATGGCAGAAGATCTGACCCAGATGCAGCGATTGCAGGCGAAAGGGGGTTTAAGTGCTAGAGCGCTTAGTGGTGCCATGGAATACAGAGGTAGAACACTGAAGGTGGTGCCTATTGAGCGGTCACAGGGGATCTTACCTTAGACGCGTCTGTGTGGGAGGGACACGCATAGGGCTGCAAGGTTTGCCATGGGTTGACAGGAGCCTTAGTCTCGGGCCTTTGTTGCAGGCCCAGCTTTGCCTCCCGGCATGGATGGCTTCTTCCATTAGTTGCGTCCATGAGCCAATTGGATGGCTATGTGGTGGCTGGTGGTTCCTCTGCTACACCCGAAGTGTAGTCTTGAGGCGGGAGTGGCAGCCATCTTTACAGTGGTTTCAGAGCCACTGTTCCTCAATGGTGATTCTGGAGCTGGGATCAATGCCTGGGTGGAGAAATCATGCCATCCAATCATGTTTTGGACAACTCCCATGGTCATGACTAGGAATGATGGGAATTGTAGTCTTAATATGGCGAGCCAACTGTTGCAAACCCTGGTCATAGGTGATGTCCCAACTAATTTCTCATATCATCACTGATGGCATCTGACATGTCCTAAGCGAGGTCATATGTGATGTCATTTGTGCGCTTTGTGGTTGCGCAAATGGGGGCCTCGCCCATATGATGGCGTAGCCTGCATTACCCAATTCATTTGAAGGGTTTTGTTGCATTAAATAAGCACTTTAATGTCACTTTAATTAAAGGCAAACCACAAGGCTCTGCCCGATGATCACCAAGAAGGGTGAAACCGGTATGTAGGTGTCTTCAGCCTTGAGAAAAGGCTGTTTTGGGTTGATAAAGCCATGCATTAAGTAATGCTGCCCTGTAAAACATACAATTTCCTGGAGTCAAAGGCTTGCATTCGGGCTAATTTGCATATCGACAAGGTCTTGCAGATGTGGCTGTGAACTGGAAGTGAACTTCCAGCGATAGTTGCTAGGTGGTGCTGTAATCGTCTTTCTGATGCTTGTGCCTGCTAAGATTAACATGCGTTACATAGTCAGAAATATATATATTTACATAAACACACATACATACAGAGAGAGAGTTCACGACCGAGTACAACAATTATTTACATTCACACGGGTGGCTTAATGCAACTGTAGAGCTATTTCCTGTCTCTTAACAATTCTTGTTTGGTAAGCCAAGTTAAAAAGTGATGTTGTGGTCCTTTTGTTGGGTCCAAAAGAAATAAAACCCTGGTGTTTTTTCAAAGACAGTCTAGAAGTTCCACCTACCAGTAAATTTCAGATCTGGGTGAATCTCGTCTTCAAATTGCTTTCCAAATATTGACGCACCACCACGACCTGCCAAACAAGAGAAGTAAATGCTGAATCCACTGCTAACAACTACCAAAAAGAATGCAGACAATTTCCAGATTGTTTGAGAACAATTGGGTCTTCCTAACTCATATCCGTGGTTTCAACAACAGTAATTACATCGAAGTAGGAGTAGTAGTGAAGGGGAAGGGGGGCATGGGGAGCAGACATCCCAACATTACAAAAAAATTTTTTTAAAAAAAAAAAAACACACATCGAAGTAACATTTCTAAGTAATTACTGTAGTTGAAATGACATGGAAACTTCCCAACTCTATAAAACAAGTTTTTCCAAGATACGGGGTATGAGCCCAGGGGCCCCCACTACTCAGCCTAGGGCACAGACCCCTGGCCGCCACAAAATAAGGCACGATGGGGGGGGCATGGGCGGTGGGGGGAAGTTAGGCACTGGGTGGTGAGGAGGAGAGGCCCAATCAGTGGGGGGGTGGAGGGGGTGAGGCGCCTCCACGTAGGATGGTCATGGAAACATGGCCAAACAGAATCAGAAGGTAAGGGAAACTGTGGAACAGTTGGAACAACAAACAGGGGACGGGGGTTATAAGCAGCCTCTGGGTGAGGCAAGGCACAACCAAAAGAAAAAAAACACCCACCTCAGGTACAGCTTTCTGGGGAAGGACTGTGTTGCGATTCCACATGGCCAATTCAGCCAATGATGGGAAAATGCTCATTACTGCAAAATATTATAAAAGATACCACCAAGTTCAGTTGCTGCCTCACCCGTTCCAGTGGGGTCTCCTCCTTGGATCATGAAATCTTTAATAATTCTATGAAATCGGGTGCCATTGTAATAACCTCGCCTGGCCAGCTCTGCAAAATTTTTGCAAGTTTTGGGGGCGTGAGTCCAGTACAGTTCCAAGAGAATAGTGCCCATGCTGGAGGGAAGAGAAAAAGAAAAGTTCAGATTGCTTCTGGTTACAACGCAATGACTGTCTTAATATGTTATCAGGGAATAACATTGGCGAGTACGATATTGTGTGATATATGTAAAACTAGCATTAATGTCAGGAAGTGAGTGACTCCAGCTTGCAACTACTAGCTTGCAACTTCACACGGATCATGGCATATATTTAAACTATGGGGAATTAAAGGAGACCTTACATTTTCTCAGATATACGTGCGCTTCATCAGGGATCAAAATTCAGTGTCCATCATTAAACAGTGACCAAGAGTGAGAACTGGGGATCGAGGAGCCAGTAAATAGCATTGTGCAAATCCAATTTCCACAACAGATGCAAATACATCCTTAAATGTCCTATAGATGTGTCCCAATTCTAATTTATAGATTGTTCCAAATGTACAGAGTTAAATTCACATAGGTGTGTTAAGTCTCAATTGGCCTTAGGAGCTAAAAGAAGCTCCTGGTTTAAGACGCATGCACTCTAGCCACTGGTGTGGAATAAATCAGTTTAACCCATTGAGAGAACCCCATGCCAATCCTGAAGCATCGAATGCAGCATACATCCATTGCCAATAAACAGAATCAAAAGCCTTCATGGCATCCAACGAGACCACCTCATAGCGAGCGTTGTGTGTCTGAGACCAGTCGATGTACTGGAGCCTGCGAAGATTCAATGAATTGTTGCTATTCGGGGTGAAGTCAGTCTGGTCACAATGTATTATAGACCCAATGACGCAGCAGTCGGCCAGCCAATAGTTAGAATTGATTTAGCATCAAAAAATGTCTATAGGAGTTGCACAGGCAGTGTGACTTTGTGGGTTTAAGAACCGGTACAATTTGTGGATTCGGTACAATTCGTGGATTCACACATGCCATCAGTCAGGATACCCATCTCACAGGCCTCTTCAAATACGAGAGGAGTACTGGCATAAACGCGTCATCATAGGCATTAATAAACTCTGACAGTAGTACATCCCTACCTGGATTCCTACCGGATAGCAGGGAAATAACACTTGCAGCCCATCCTCGGTTATGGGCACTTGCAGGGCTGCGGCCTGTTCCACAGTGATCTTAGGCAGATTGATATGCACCAGTGTATAGGGAACCACATTGATATATTGATATTCAACACTTCACACACCATGAAGCCCCCCCCCAACCCCCCCATAGCATGGACTAAAAACATAATGGCCAATAGACTGCAAGGTTTCACCACACATCAAGAATGTCAGTAATCGCATGCCTGGGCTTCTCATTTTTACACAGCCACGCTAACATTCAACCAGTCTTGTCCCCCTCTCCATGCATCCTGGAAGGGCATGTACAATAATCGAATTTCCTTAGCCGTTTCCAGGTTTCAGTGCACGTTATACACAAGGGAAGTAGGGCCTCTTCATTTGGGCCCTCTTCACTGCTCATCCATGCTTTCTCCTGTATATTGGCCTCTAGTCTACCCAACTCACAGGTTAAAGTTTTCCTAATGCCCCCCATCATGGCAATTGCTTTGCCTTGTATCACAACCTTAAGGGGCTCCCAGGGTGTGATCCAGCTATCCCCACTGCGCACGTTAACAGGAAAGTATTGCTGTAGCACATCTGCCAGATGGCCCTGGAACACGTCATCAGAGAGGGTGTTCGCAGGCATACGTCAGGTTGGGACAGGGGCGCTCAAGCCCAGGAGGACCCAGGTTACTATCAGAGGAGAATGATCAGAAATGCTCCTGTCAGCGTATGTTACACTCACAAACTCAAACATTCCTTATCCATGAATTGTAATCGATCCCAGTATGGACCATGTGCAGTGCAGAGGTATAGGAGAAACTGACTATTCCTGTTGAGAGCTCCCCAAATGTTAACCAGGGACAGATCCTAGAGCACGGTACGCAAGGACCTGGCCACAGGGGAGGTTTGGGTGTATCTGCAATCTGTTCTGTCTAAAGTGGGATTCAATGTGCATTAATAGCACCCCTCCCATATAAAGAACAAATTCCCCCCCCGCCCCCGAGATGCGTCATCCTCTCATACAGAGTGAAAATAGGCAAAGGCATCACGGTTTGGGGCATAAGAGTTCACAATACAGACCTCTCTATGTTCAATTAAGCCCCATACAATTAATCTGCCCTGGCCAGAACGGTACAGATCCAGCATCCTACACCAGAACACCCCTAGAATATTTTGAGTAAGACAAACCATATCCCACATACTGCTTTGGAAGCAAATTTAGTGAGCTCTTCTCTCAACAAATGTGTTTCTTGTAGCAGGGCTATGGAAATCTGCCCCTTTCGTAACTAGGAAGCAATCCCATGTCACCTCAAGTATGTGGACATCCCCTGGACGTTCCACGATACAATCTTAAGCGTAGCCATCACTCAAGGAGCAAAGAGTCCGCCCCACCAACCATTTGCCTGCAACACATGAACAGGCAGCAACTGGTCATCGCCCTGCACTGCCAACATGTCCCCACCCCATGTATACTACCCACCCCCACGAGTCACCCATGGCCATGTCAAGTGCCCATATTCAATCCTCCACGCCATCACATTTCCAAAAACCAACAAAAATGAACTTGAAGAACCAACCATAACAGTGAATAAGAACAAGCGATTCAATAGTGTAACACTGGACAAGCCTTCCCGACCACCCACCACCCGAAACAGAAATGCACCATATGTCTGCAGGCATGGAGGAGGCTGCCATGATGACTGGTTCGCCCAATGGCACATCTGCCCCTGGGTCGTGGGCCGCTTGTGCCATATCAGATCGTACCAAGTTTAGATGAGGAGATCTCATATGCGGCTCTCGAGACATCGGTAAGCCTCAGCAAGATGGTACCATGCGCTCATTAATTCAACAAAGGTCCCATAGCTGGACAAGGCCCGTGCCAGTCTACAAAGTACAACAAAATGTCAATCACTCAGTGTCAGGATTCCCCCTTCTCACTGCAGGTCCTGATGACATGCAAAATTCGTCCATCCATTGGTTGGCCTCAGATGGGTGTTCAAAAAATAAGGTCTTGCATTTATAGAGCACCTGGACCTAAACTGAGTATATTAGCACGTACTGGAGTCCCAGATAGCGAAGCCTCTCCTTACTTGGGACAAACCTGTTCCTCTTCTTTTGCACTAGAGTGGTGTAGTCTGGATAAATAGCCAATAATGATCTGCGTTTGATTATGCCACCTTCTCTAGAGAACTTAAGGATTGTCTCTCGGTCTTGGAAATGTAGGATCTGAGCAACAACGGGGCGGGGCTCCTGAAGGCAGGCCAGTGATCTGTGTGTGCCCTCGGCAGTCAAGCCCTGGGAGAGTTGTCTAGGGCCAATTTCCCTCAGCAATAGATTCTCAATATAAGGCGTAGGTTCTCCCCTCGCCCTCCATCAATCCCAGTATGCAGACATTGTTGCGGCAGGACCTACCTTCTGCATCTTCAGCACGTTCCAGGACGCAGTTACTACACCAGCTCTTCCTCTGTGGCCTTCAGGGTCTTTGTATCGGCCTTCGTAGTCAAGATCTGCTCCTCACAGTCAGCCACTTGTGTAGATAGCGAACACACATCCTGTCGTAAGAGGTTCAGGTCTATCTTGACCTCATCAATTTTGTACTCTATGGAGGTGCGCAGCGCCATAATCGCTGCCAACACTTCACCCTCCTGTTCTTGCAGGCAAGAGGCATCAGTCTGCAGGGCCTCCTGAGGCCCCCAAGATGGATCTTAGGCCCTAAATATTCCATGATGGTCTTCCTCTGGTTCCCCATTGTCTTACTTTCCCAGCATGTAGATCACCAACTACTCAGGGGCAGACACAGCAAATGTCCTGCAGTCCTGGGGAACCGGCAGCCTAACCACACAGCAGGGTATCAGCCCACAAAGACACGCACAGTTGTGGCACCCAAGTACTTGCACAGGGCCACACAGCGGACATAAGGATAAGTCACCTTAGCAAGGTGTAGGGAGTGGGCTCGAAGTTGCAAAGAAGCTCAGCACAGGCATGCGTAGCTAAAGGTCAACACAGAGGGTCTACCACTGGGATAGATAATGTAGAAACAGATCCTGAGTTTGGTCTGTAGTCCTCGGGTATGGGTAACTTAATTCTGTTATCCCATCATTGGTGGTCTGCTTGTATGTACTAGTAGCAACCATGTGAGGGTATAGTGCCGTTCATAAAAGGAAACAATAAAAGTAATGTAATAACAGAAATTCTAACATTTCTCATGGAAGGTTTCTAATGCTTGGCACAGTGCCAATATTCTGAAAGTTGACATATAAACACTGAGCCTTAAAGTAATAAAAAAAGGCAATATTGTTAACAGAAGACAAACGATCAAGAACTGAAGTGGTCCACACACATGCACAAATAGACAATGGTGGATTTAATTAATACATATACGAATGCCTGGATATGAATTGTAAATAGTATAGTACACAAATTACTTGTTTACTTCAGTAGAATACATATACGAATGCCTGCATTTGAATTGTGAATAAAGTACAGTACAAAACACTGGTTTACTTCAGTCTGGAAAGTGGGGCAAAGGAAAACACGAACAAAGAACTGAGATGCCTCCAAAACAATCCTGGCAAAAAGTATTGAAGGATCTTGGATAGGAATGAGGCACAGGAAAGGAAAAGTGAATGGAAAAAAATAATAAGTAGTTCTAAATAGTAAAATACATAAACAAGCCCTTCCAGGGCAGTCTAATGCAAAAGTAAATTTCTGTTGCTTATTGTGCTATTTTGAAATATAGTTCCTGGGGTCTGTTGTCTGCCGACGTGATTCACAGGATATGTGCCAATAGTTGACACTTGCTGGAGATTCTTGTTAAGTATTCCAGTTAGGATCATGCTTCGGCAGTGAATTCTAGCACAGTCCGCCTTGATCAGGGCTCAAATCATGCAACCCTGTGTTGAGCATGTGCAAGTGTATGAGTTCATACAGGTGTATATACAAGAGTGGTACCTGTGCAGGTATGAATGGAGGGCCTCTATGAACTGTGGGTATGCTTATCCGCAGGTTGGGAATCCATGTCTAGTCCCAGTGTGGGGAGAGGGGCTCTGCAGGTCCAATGGCGTGCACAGATGGCATGCAGTGGCAAGCTTATGTCCCATATGTGGAGTCTGTGCCGTGATCTGGGTTGATTACAGATATGCAGTTGGCTGGAGGGCCATAAGGTCCCAGTGCGTTACTCGTGGAGAAAGGGGAATGCAGAGGAAAAATCTGCTTTAGAGAGGGTTAGTGTGCGGGTGTCCCACAGGGTATACAGAGTGTCATAACCCACAGTGGCTGGGTGTCTGAAATCCAACTGTGACCTGAAGGAGGCAGGAGTGGGGGGGGGGGGTAACTGAAGGGAAGCCAGTCCTGATCGTGGAGCGCGAGCTCGTTCGATGCTCGTCTCTTCCTCGTTTTCGCGTTGTATAGGCGGTACTTGGGGAGACCACTGCCTCACGGTAAAGCTATCTTGTGATTGGTAGAATGGATCGATGACAAGCATAGCATGTGCGTTGTAGTAAAGGAAGTGGGACGCCATGATAACATGGCCCGCAAAAATGCAATGTATGCAAGGCAGAACTTGCGATGAGGCAGGTACAAAAAAAAGCATTGAATTTGGAAACACGGGCCGGAGCCATGGGACAAAGAGGGAGCCCTTAGTGTGCAGCCTGAGGAAATCAGGCGGAAAAAGACAATAAGTCATCCAGTGAGTCATACCATTTGCTTTGGCGCAGAGGGTAGGGAATCGGGAGGAGCGTGCGGCCAGCCCCTGGGGGGTGAGGGGGATCCTCAAGCACCCACTACTACTACTATGTTAATCTGGGGCATCCGAAATCTCTTATGGTTGATACGGGTAAGCAGAGGGGGGTTGGGGGGGGATGAGAACTCTGCTTGCCCGGTGGGTAGGCAGAAGTGGGCAGTGATGCAGGTAACTAGTGGGAATAAGTCCTATGTTTGTTTGTTTATTTATTTATAATGCGCACAAAACCCAGGGGTAGCCGGGCGCAGCAGTCATAAGATTACTTAAGCTTAGGTTACATAAAGGAATACATACAGGGAATTAAGTACATGAAGAAATTACAGAGCAGGTATACAGAGTGCGTTAGGTACAGGATAAGTGAAATACAGTTTCCTAGTATAATAAAGTCTAATGTCAGGTAATAGAGGTAGCAGGGCAGTTGGTTATTCTAATCAGTCTTGGCCTAGCGCGCTTGTAGGTAGTCATTGGTCCAAAGCCAGCTTTTCACTTTGCATCTAAATCTGGTATAGGGTAGGTTGGCTCTCAGTGCGATGGGCAGTGCATTCCAAGCGTGAGCAGCTCTAACCGGGAAGCTTGCCCCACCCGCTTTGGATAGTCTGAATCTGGGTATGTCAAGCAGAAAGTGGTTGGAAGCTCTAGTACGTTGAGTAGAGTATTTTCGTCAGTCTGGCTGAGATATATGGGGGCGCAGTGTTATTCAGGCCTTTGTGGGTGAGGGATAGTGTCTTAAGGAGAACTATCACTAATTTACCAATGCAGGTCTTTTCTGATGTTAGAGATGTGGGCTCTGCGGGGTATGTCCAGTGCTGCTCTGAGAGCATTATTCTGCAGTATTTGCATTTTGTTTATGACAGTTTTGCTAGCACCTGCATAGAGGGCGTTACAATAGTCCAGTTTCGACATACTAAGGCATTGGCTAGGGTGATGCAATTAGATTTGGAGAGGTAAGGTCTACAGGCCCCAATTAATTTGCAGGTGTAGGCTGTGGAGGATGCTAAGGAATTAACTTGTTTTTTGAGAGTTAGCGTGGAGTCGAGGTAGAAGCCTAGTGTTTTTACCGCCGTTGCCACTTTGATTATGTTGCCATCAATGTTGAAAGCACGGTAGTTTGGGCTAAGTTTTCTGAGGGTGGAGTCGGAACCCAGGATCAGTATCTCAGTTTTGTCATCATTCAGCCATAGGCCGTGGGAGGCCATCCATGCCTGAATGATGAGGTAGATCTTGTTTACTAAGGCTGTGTCTTCGACAAAGTTGCCAGATAGTGGTATGAGGATCTGCGTATTGTTCGCATAGTTGGTATAAATTACCCCTAATCTGTCCAGTTTGTCGAAGAGTGGCTTAGTGAAGATATTGTACATGGTGGGTGAGACACATGAGCCTTGTGGGACGCCACAGGTGATATGTATTGGGTCCGCTGAGGCTAAAGGGGAGAATACTCATCGTACGGTTGGTTAGGAAGGATTGTACCCAGGCTATAGCTTCACTTGAGAAATAGGCGGCAGACGCTAGGTGGTTGCATAACACTGCATGGTCCACCAGGTCAAAGGCCGCTGATAAATCAAGGAGGAGGAGCATAGCAGTTTTACCTTTATCCTTCAGCTCGTCGATTTGTGTTTTAAGATCGATAAGGGCTGTCAGTGCCATGTAGTGGTCTGAAACCAGACTGGCGAGATCCTAGTAGTTGGTTCGTCTCCAGGTAGTTTTGGATCTGGAGGTAGGCTACTCCATCGATGATTTTGAGGAGGAATGGGACTGTGGTGATTGGCCTATAGTTGGTGGGGATGGCTGGGGTGAGGGTCTGTTTTTTAACGAGGGGTAGTACCCAGGATTCTTTAAGGTTGGATGGGAAGTGTTAGATTTAAATGAAGCATTGATTTGTTTAGAGATGAAGGGTGCTAAATCTCGTGCTGCGTCCTTAATGACTTGTGCAGGGCAGTTGTCACCTTGGCAGTTAGAAGGCTTCAATGATAGGATCACCTTTTCAGTTTCCAGGATGGATATGTTAGTGAAACTGAAGGGTTGGCAATTGTGTTGGGTGACTGTTCTATATGAGTTAGTCGAATGGATGGTGTGGGCTCTAGTAGGGCTCAAGGATGCCTTCTTCTGTGCAATTTTAGTTTGCAAGGTTGCAATTTTGTTAACTAGGGCATTTTGGATGCTGGTGTACCATTGTTTGTCTTTGGGGACGTTGTCTACGGGAGCAATAGGGTTTTCCATTTCCTGAAGGATGGAGACGAGTTCTTTAGAGTTAGAGTTAGCCTTGCTAATTCTCTCATTGAATGTGTCTTTTTTGGTTTGGATTATTTCCTTCTTATATTTATTGGCAAAGTTGTTAAGGATGGTTTTGTTCTACGCCGAGGGTGTATGCCTCCAGATAGCTTGGAGTTTACGCTTTTGGATTCATAGTTCTTTGAGGTGAGGAGATGAGATGGGATTCTTGTTTGCTTTTGCGAAGTTTGATGGGGGCCATTATGTCCAAGGCATTGGACATAGCGTTGTTGAATTTCTCAACTAGTATGTTGGGGTCCTGGTTGGTATCGCCGACAGCGAGGGCTGGTAGGAGGAGCGGGAGCAGTTTTTCCGAAGTAATGTCTTTTTTACTTCTGGTTGGCATGGATGGTACTATTTCCTGGTTAATTGGTTTAGGCAGTTCTATAGTTAATGAGAAACTGATGAGGTGGTGATCCGTCCATGTTTGTGGCAAGATTTTAGAGATAGTGGTGTTACAGTTTCGGTTGGCTATCCAATCTAATGTCTGTCCTTTTATGTGCGTGGGGGCAAGAATGTTCTGAGTCAGGCCATGATCAACTAGAATAGATTGGATGGAGTGGGCTTGTTTGTCCTCATTATCATTAAAACCCAAGTTGAAGTCACCCAATAATAGGAGCTGGGTAGTATCTTTGATATTGTTGGTGAGGAGGCTAGATAAGTCTTCCTCAAAGTTGCCTAGTGGGCCTGGTGGTCTATACACCAGGAGGACAGTTAGTGTGCTGTTGTTAGTGATAGGTATTTTGGCTGAGAGGAGTTTGCATGATGTTATTTCGGGGTGGGGGTAAGTCTTACATTTAGCTTAGTTTTGGCGATGATGGCTAGGCCACCTCCCCGTGAGTTGGGACGATCGACTCTTACTATGTTGTAATTATCAGCTACGGCAACCATGAGTGCAGGACCTGCGGCGTCATGGAGCCAGGTCTCAGTGATTGCGAGTTGTCCTATGGTGCACATACTATGTGGGGGCACATGTGCAAAGGCCAGATGTATTACTAGAAGTCCGAAATGGAAAAGAACACTTCTTATTGTTACTGACATGTTTTTTCAAATGAATATCTACAAGAGATAATAATGCGTGCTCCAGTTTTACTATTGGGCTACTTATAAGAGTCATGACAAATTGATAGGTTGTGTGTTGCAAAGGTCACATTTAGCATTAATTCTGCCTACCATAATACCAATGTACGTGTTGGTTTCCCTTGCGAAAGTTCTCCTCGTGGCATGTTAACCACGGAAAAACCAAAACAAAGATGGCCGATTATTTAAAGTGGCGTGAGGACGCAATCATTATGCGCGACTGTCATCACGCCTCATCCAACCACCCAATTGAGAGTATAATCACCGTTTTAAATTGATTGCTAATTGAAATTCTAACGCAATCAATAGGTTGAGCCTGGAAAAAAAAATGGTTTTACTGCAATTTGCGATTCAAAATAGAGACTGGTCATTAATTAATCTCTATGAAAAAATGAAGCATAGAAAAAAAGAAAATTACGGCTGAACTAGCTGGACATGATACATTAGGAATTCACTATTTCAATTAGAACAGTTAGTGGTAAGTAAATGGTGATATATTTTAGAGAAGGCGGTTCATCTCCGTATTGACATTGAAACCTGACAGGCAAGTGTCCATTAAACAAATGCAAGATGCTCCTTTGCATCTTAGCAGCTTCTCCCTGTTGCGTCCTCTGGGAGGCATGAGGACGCTTTCCATTTCAAAGTATTTAATGTTGGCCACAGGATCCTCACTATGTTCCTTCTTAAGTCCTTTTTCTTAATGGATCTTAGATGTTCAGCAATTCTAATTTTAAGAGCATGAATGGTGCTTCCTATGTACAGCTTTAAACAGGTACATTGTATACCGTAAGTGACATATTTCGTGTTGCAGTTAATAAACTGTACAATATTTCCGATTTTCCCATTTGGCTATTTGATTTGTTTCTTCACATTTACAAAGTATGGACATAGGTTACATTTACCACCCTTGTAGTAGTTGCCTTGAAGAGCCTGTTGGTCCCACATTTGCAGAAGATCAGTATCTTTTTGTTGTGCCATAAAACGTGATGCACTTAAAATGTTCTTTATGTTTTTGCCTAGCAAAATGTTAGACGGGGGGGTGCTGTCTAAGACCGGTACTAGGTAATCATTGAGTTGAAGAATAGACGTTTTTGCAGTATTTTTCTTATAAACTGAGCATCTGAACTGTAGGTAGTTATGAACCTCACTTTGTGTTATCAGATGGGCTTGTTTTGGGTTTGTTGATAAGAATTTCTTTTTTCCAAACTTTATTTCTTATTTTCAACAAGAAAGAATCAAGTACAAAGCAAATGTTACTAGGCCAGCAGGCTATCATCCAGGTAACAACATAAACCTGAATCAAAGAATACAATAAACAATAACCTGGAAATACATATTAACCCCAACACATTTAAAAATGTAGCCATGAGCGGTGGCCTGACATTCCCAAACATAACAGACAACACAAAACAAGAGAACATAACACAAGCACCCTCCCCCCAAAACGTATCCATTAGATGTGATGCAAACCCATTCTATTACACAATTCCGATCAAGATGGTTTACCCATGAAAATCATTGAAATTCCCCCATTGTTCATCATAACTGGCTTCTTTGCATTGCTTATAAAACAGTCTTCTCATCTTTAGATAGAACTTGCACATCTACAATCCAATCCTCTACTGTTGGTTTCTTTCTGGGCTTCCAGACCTTTAATATCTGCTTAGTAGCTACTAACAGAACTTTGGCAATCCAACACGATATTACCCAATCATATTTGCAACCATTCCTTGGTAATTGCAAAATGATGGATTCCGTGGATAGGTGATGCCCCAAACCTGGTAAATCCTATCAACCACATCTCTCCAGAAATGTGTCACTCTTTCACAACTCCACAACATATGAAGCAAACTACCCCTCTCTTTCCCACAAACCCAACAATTGTCACCATCCACCATTCCTAAAGCATACATACAGGCCGGGGTCCAATAGGTTCTACTCAATATTCTCTGAGGAGAATAACGCAGTTGTAAATCCGCTTTAGCTTTAACGGAAACGCTCCAGACCCTTTCCCATTCATCTTGTGTCAGTTCTCTACCCAGCTCATCCGTCATGACAACCTCAATTTTTCCCATGAGATCAACCACTGTACATCTGTTTGCATCATTTTCAAAATATTTGACACCTTTTGTGATCCACAGGCCAATATTTTGAGGACTTCAGGTTCCCGTGAGAGCGATGCATCCATCATCCGACTCCTTTCAGATATTAAATCCACCAATTCATTGTACCTTTGTAACTCGATATTATGCATTCCACATTTCTCCACTAGTCTCTCAAAGGAAACCACCCCTTCATTGCTCCAAACATCACTAACCTTTAAAATACCTCTACTAACCCAACTTCTTCAATTTAACATTCTATTGTTAATCTGTAGACAAGGATTATGCCAAAGTGAGGCCTCTTCATAAACAAATAAATAATCCCTGCCCACTTCCCACTATCAGTGACGCCAATGCGTCTTTTGTAGCCAAAACTGTTTTTAAACTCTGCACCTTCGCAGGTAATGTTCCAAATGAATTCAGACACTTAATGTCATATGGCAAAAAATGTATGCATTTGATAAGAATTTCTGTTCTTGTACGTAACTTAGTTTTTTCATATCAATTCTGGAGCTGCCGACTGTCATAACCTCTTTCTTTAAATTTGCAGATTAAAACTTTTGCATGTTTGTCGAAATGTGTCATCAGTACAGTTGCGCTTAATCCTCAATTCTCTGTATGGGATGTTTTTGATCACATGGTTCGGGTGGTTACTCTTCGCATGTACAATACCGTTTCCTGCTGTTGGTTTCGGTTTCACAAAAATTGTTGTATGAATGATGTCTTTCTCTATATATAGTTCCAAATCAAGAAAACTTATTGAGGTTGTGCTTTCTTGTATAGCGAGTTCAAGATTGTAATCATTGGCATTGAAGTAGTTGTGCTATTCTTGAGACAATCTGGACTGCCACTCCAGATTATCAGTATGTCATCTATGCATCGACCACAATAAATGATATGATTATCAGTTGTAAACGAAGGGTGTTGCCAAGCATATTGAAGTTCAAAGTGGCCCATATATCTTATGTTACTTGGCATTTATATAGCGCCTTATTTATCATTGGTATGATCTCACAGCGCTGTTGGCATACTTTCCGTGCCCTGTTTTTGTCTGTATAACTGGTTGTTGAATATGAAAATATTGTTGTTTAGAGTAAAGTGGAGCATTTCTATTAACATGATGTTCTGTTGATAAAAGAGATAGATCTAGATTTGAGGAAATGGGGAGTGGTTTCAATTTCCTTGTTGTGAATGATATTGGTGTAGAATGGAGAGACATCAAAAGTCACTAATCTGTAGTTCGCTTCCCAAGGTGTACATCCGAGTTGCTGAATGACACGGTTGGTGTCTTGTAGATATTAATTAAGTCAGCAATACTAAAAAGTGTTCCTTTCCATTTCGCCAATTCATATCTGGTCAATTCGGATTGTTTTTTGACACAGATAATATACATCCAATAGTGAGTATTACTTTTATTTTATATATAACGGGTGTTAGTCTGAAATCAAGCAATGTAATTTAGCAAGGTAAATATTACATTTTTTTAGACTAATATTAACTCTTTTCTTTTGTTTATTACATAGATTGCACTACTGAACAATCCTGATGAACCACCATAAACAGGTGGGGAAACGTGTTGCGTGAGCACAACACATCCTTGCAAAGTGTATAAGAATACCTTTTTCTACTTATCAGAACATTATTAAAAATCACAAGATTTTGGTACAAAATTTCGGAATCTCTCCTTTTTCATAGAGAGAATGTTCTGTATCAGAGGTGATCATTCTCTGGGGTCTGTTGGGAAGACAACTCTAGCCCATGCGTAGCATTCTGCCCAGATTTTCGTTTTTTTTTTTTACAGCTGTTTGGCGCACACCCAATTCCTGTGTATTCCTCTAACAGATCTTAGGAGAATTGGGGAAGTTGTGTCCCATCCAAGGTTTGTGGGCATTACAAAAGAGAAAAATAAAATTGTACGTTGGACAGCAGGTAATCCGAACACTCCACCCTACATCTCCATGCCTTATGATAAGCAACTGGTAGGGTTTCTCCTACATTACAACGGTATTGCAAGGACTGTATTACTACAGTCAATAGCTGGGGACAACCCTGTGTTTTTTTGCTCTGCCAGCTGCAAGCAAACATCAGTTGAGTTGGAACAGACCAGGTTCTATTGGGGTGTTAGTGTTGTATGGTTTGTCTGGGTCTCTCGTGGAGATTCCGTTCTGTTGTGTCTGTATGATAGACTGCACCTACCATGGTTGCCTCTAGTCATTTACATATTGAGTCATATGCGTCTCATTCAATTTACAACTTTTGAGAACATGTTGAGGTGTTTGGTGCTGCGTATTCTGTAAGAATATCCAAAATGCATTGCTGACTGTATTCTAACGTGGTGATATAACACCTGCATCAGGTTAATATATTTAATTCACCAACACCTGGACCCTAGTTTATGTAATCATATAGTAACTGGATGTTGCTCATGCTGGTCTTGGACGATTAACTTTCTTTTTTAATCCATCAGATACATTCCTTGGTGTACGTTGCTTTTATTCTCCATCAGAACTTATCCCCAGACTCTTGAAACAAGTGCATGTTGCACAAGGTGTGTGCCCACTCTCCTGAATGCCTACAGGTTGTCAGTCAATCATACAGGTCTCACCCATCCTAATCTAAGAAAGCACAATTTACACGTGTGTGAAAAGAAATGGGGTGATGTGAAGACAAGTAGGGCAATTCAGAGATGTCTGGTTATGATATTATATTTTATTTATATCGCGCTCATACACAGGTGTTTCAGAGTGCAACCAGGCAAAGGGAGGGGAACAGCGGAGAGGAACAAACAACGATCTTACTAGGCCCAGTGACATTGAGAACGCGCAAGTGCATGGGGAAGGGAAAAGGAGGGAAAGTGTTGTGTTTTACCTATCCTGACTATGTGGCTATTCCCTGTATGTATGTGTGCCTGAGTCTGGAATGTTTGGTATGGAGTGTTCTGGTTGGAATGTTTGGATGTGAGTGCCTGTGTTCCTGGATTGCCAGTTGGAAACATAAGCTTGGCACAGGGGGACCGGTGGATGCTTCTATCCTATGAACTTGTCCTGTATTATACCTGATGTACTTACCTGTGTTCCTGTGGACTTACTAAAGATACCTAAACTGAACAAGGCTCATGAGTGGTTATGTATAACCCCAAACCCACAACTTAACATTGGCGACGAGGATGTTTGGAAACTGAAGGGAGCAAGAAAAAAAAAAAAAAACAAGGAAAGGAGCAGTACAAACAAGGACTTTTAACAGGAAGCAGAAAGTGGCAAGGAATTTGCCCATCAGCAAGGAGCGGTAACCACGGAGGCATCCACCGGCCCCCCCGGGCCCAAGGTAAGCGTGCGGTGCCTGCATGGATGAGTGAGAGGAAGGCTCACCTCAGTGACACTGCAGGACAGCGCTGCACGTCTGTCAGCGTGTATAAAATTGGCCTTTGAATTGAGCAGAGGCCGATTTAGACAGCGCCTAAGGGACCGGGGAGATATCGAGGATTAATGTGGCCAGCACATTATAACATTGCATCAATAGCAGAGACTGCAACGTATATTAGCGGCAAGAATGCTGATGGCTTTACCTTTTGGAGCAGCTTTGGAGTGGCGTGTGAGGGATCGCACTTTCTCGGCGTCTTTGGGGGATGCCTGATTTGGCTGCACCGACGACGGTTTGTGCGAGGAGCTCTGTACGGGTCGGCGTGCCCGACATTAATGGTGATGTCATCACAATGCTGGTGGTGTCGGGGAGGGTCCGCTGTGTTGGAACGTTGGAGCGAACGTTCCTGGAGTGCGCAGCAGCCTGCTTCGTGTCATGACGAAGTGTGCTGCATTGGAAAAAAGGACCTCCCAACGTGCCCGCAACGTGCAGTACTTCCGGGTCTGCGGCATCTGTTCATCTGCGTAGCATGAAGGAGCCATCAAGGAAATGGATTGCAACAAATACAAAATGTGTTACGGCGTGTATCGCATTTCTATGGAATGTTTATAACATTTGGATCAAAGTGCTCGTTTCGTGGCATCCAGAAAAAAGGGGAAATTGTGCAAGTGTACAAATGGATCAACTGTGTTAGCTGCCAAAGAGGACGAGCTTGTTTTTTTTTGCACTTAATACATGTCAAGCCATCGGAGTGATGAGGTACTGTGCTAACGTTTTTTTTCCCCCAGGATCGGATGGCTATTTATACGGCGGTATTGCTATTACATCTAGTTTAATTGACATCACCATTATATATGGCCTATTGTTTAAATTGGTTAAAAGCAACATGTCACGAGCTCATGAAATTTTTATTAGTAATGCAAAGGTCATCACAAAAGTAAAGATGTCATATTTCTGCAATTGTTGTGCTGTTGTTGGATTGTTCTCTGGTATGCACCCAATTGGAGTGTGCAAGCGCTATGGCCTTGGTTGAGTTATGGTGTGAGAGTTTTAAGTGGATGTCATAGCCTCTGTTGATAGGGAAATGCAGTGGAGTTTTTTTTTTTTTGAACACCAGTAAATGTTGTGTAGTTTCGTTTTCTTAGAACAATTCCAATTGAACAATTGTGGTTAATGTTTTTTTTACAGGTAACATCACAAAGGACTTTGTAGCCAAATATGATGAACTCAATTGATGTTTGTACACTTGTTTTTCAAATATTTTGTGCGCAAATTGCCAAGTGTGTGATGTGACTCTGTGAGAGAGTGGAGGTGTGCAAATGGAAGGAGGGATGAGAATCCCGACACTCGTGGTGTCAAATCCTTGGGGGATGGAGAATCCCGACATTGTTGGTGTCAAATTCTCGGGGGATGGAGAATCCCGACACTGGTGGTGTCAAATCTTTGGGGGATGGAGAATCCCGACATTGTAGGTGTAAAATATTGTGGGGATGGAGAATCCCGACACTGGTGGTGTCAAATATTGGTGGGATGGACAATCCCGACACTAGAGGTGTCAAATGATGGTAGGGACTTAGATTCCTGGCATTACTTTTAGGACGCCACGATTTAGTGGTGGAGTGGTGGTAATAGTGCGTGTTTTGATTGCTCCATGCTGAGCATGGGATGCTCAAATGTGAGCATTCAGTAGCTCAGGCATGGTGCCTGGAGTGGTAGAGTGGAGGAAATAGTATTGTGCACAGTTGTGAGCATTTCGTTCCTTAGAGGGTGTTTTTTTGGACACTCACAGTGGAGTGGAGATGAGTACGCTTTAGGCAGATAGTGGGGTTTAACCCTGTAGATTGTGTTAGCACAATTTGTTGTTGGTGAATGATGATGCAGGGTTATTGTGTGATGTAGGTGATAATGGTTGTGTATGAGATTGCGGGCTGGTTCCCTTGTAGCGAGTTCCATAATAGGCCTGTTATGGTTCTAGTGATTGTTTTGGAAGTGTGTTGGCCAATTGGCAGGTACTCTTAAGGACTTGGTAGGGGATAGCTTTATGCTAGGAGCAGTTTGCTGGATGGATGTTTAGAAGGATCGTTTTTTTTTTATATACATACATGTTAGTAACACTGTTCCTTTTGTTTCTTCCTTTGATTGCATTGTTATGTATGGGGGGAGATGTGTTGTGTTTTACCTATCCTGACTATGTGGCTATTCCCTGTATGTATGTGTGCCTGAGTCTGGAACGTTTGGTATGGAGTGTTCTGGTTGGAATGTTTGGATGTGAGTGCCTGTGTTCCTGGATTGCCAGTTGGAAACATAAGCTTGGCACAGGGGGACCGGTGGATGCTTCTATCCTATGAACTTGTCCTGTATTATACCTGATGTACTTACCTGTGTTCCTGTGGATTTACTAAAGATACCTAAACTGAACAAGGCTCATGAGTGGTTATTTATAACCCCAAACCCACAACTTAACAGAAAGTGCATGGGAAGGGAGAGGAATTGGAAAGTGCAGAACATAAGCGAGGACAAGATAAATAGTAAGTGGATAAATAAATAAATACAGTGAATCAAAAACAGTGCTAGTGCAGCCTGTGAGGGTAACGAAGGTAATGCATTTTCAAGCATCGGGGTGTTGTAATTGTTTACTGACTCCTTGATTTCGGGGAATAAGGGAATTTTGAAATGAATGGTGAATGGGAGAAAAATGTGGCATTTCATAAAAATGAGTCGAGCATGGCCCATAGGTACAACTTTTAAACAGAGTGCTACCACCGGGGATGGTGGGGGGGAAGGATAATGCAGCACCCCACCATTGGTGCAGGTGCTTAAAATCTAGTTTGCTCAATTCAAGGCAACTAGGGCAAGAACCGTAAAGGTACGACACATACCGTCATAGGCAAATCATATGGTCGTTCGTTGAACTGGGAAGCCCTAGTTAAGGACCATAATTGGGCACGCTCTCTCTTACCTAGTCTCCAGCTGCACGGTGGGCGGCTGCCACGAGTCGGGGGGGATACCTGCCATTGTGGAGTTTAGAGAAAGGTGATTCCGAACCTGCACAGACAACGCAGGTTTTGGAAATAGTCGTGCTGCCCTGGTGCCCGCTCTACAACAGCACATGCGCACCAAAGACTACCCAAGAAAGGCAGGGAGGGGGCCTGCGGGATTTGTGGAGAGGAACAGTAGACATAAAAGGCGGTCTGGCGAAGAAGCAAACGGTAAAGCTGTTTGAACTGCGCCATTTTAGATTGGAGTCTTTCCCGGTTCGACGCGCAGGCGGTGTCAACGTAAAACACACAGGAATTGTTTACTTCGTACATGTGCACTAATGACATGCCCCAGTTTCCCCATCTTTAAACGTCTCTTATGTGTATTCCATGTCACTTCGTGAATTCGACATTTCCAAGAACCGTTTTGAATGATTGTCGTGTCGTTGTCATCTAAACGGAGCGTGAATAATCTCGAGCACCACTCCAGAAGTACCGTGTACCGACCGTTCCCCTGTTATCAGAGACAAAGAGCACCCTCCGTATTGGCCAGCGCAGGTCTAGCCAGACCGTACGACGCGCGGGCTTGTGGCTCTGACGTCAGGGCGTGGACCGTTGCGCGCTCTGGGTTTGAATTGACTTCAAACAAGTCTGGATGACTCTACCTAGGAGGATCGCTGCACACGGGGGGATCGAACCCCGACGGGAGGGGAGATCGGCGGTGTATGCTGTGGGTAAGCCCTATTCTTTCCTCAAACTAATCCTAGGAGCTGTAACCTTTCATCCCGAGGATATTGTCATTCTCCATCCCGTCTTAACTCTCTATTTCGTAGGTGTTCAACCCCACCATCTATAGGGCGCTTTAACCCTTCTATCCCAGGATGTTGTATATTGGAGTACGCTGGGATTGGTGGCACCTGTGTTTGCTAGGGTGCAGCATACTTCAAAACCGCAGGTCCCCAAATGCTTGTAGTAGTTTAGACCTCCAATTCCATCTTTCTCACCCGTCCAACTCCAGCCCTCCAGTGCCATGTTTATGTGTCACTATTGGGTGCTCTTTCCCATGAAAGGTTCCACCTGCTTCTAAGCGCTATAATCATATTTATTATGTACCTTACTTTTTTTATTGCAACATTTGGTTTATTACAAACATTTTTTTGCATTTTCCAAAGCACTCCATCATTCCCAATCCTCAACATACAGTATAAGACAATTTAATGAAACAAACATATAATCATTTAACATCCAATTCATTACTCAATTTCAACATTACTTAACTAATACAATCTGTAAAAACAGCACTGTAGCTTAAACCAGATGTGTTTTCCCCACTCAATAAAAGTGACCACCCGTCATCAGGGGATAAAGTGTCTACTGTGTCCAGAAAGTGTTTAAAGTGACACGTTCTCAACGAGGTCCAGGCTGTTCCAAATAGCAAGATGTGTTTCAGGTTTCCTAAGGAACCTTGGGATTTGCAATAATCACTATCTAGCACTCTGTCTAATCTTCATTCTTACGGACAAGACTTCCATTGTTGGCATTAAGCATATCCACATGAACTGAGATTTGAAATAGCTATTAGGACATTTTTGAAGGTATTTAGGTAGAGCGCCAAGAGCCCTACTATCATGCCCCCAGTGGTTAAATAATTTATGCTTGCTGTATTCCTCCAAAGTAAGGATTCAGTCTTCTCCACAATTTTAGTTTAACCGTATCCGGGTTTCTCATCAGTTCTTCCGATACTCCCACTAGGTAAAGCATGGACTTTCATTTTTTTACCCATAGGGGCAGGACCTGACCAAGACCCCTTTCTATCTCCTCCTTCATGATTACAAAGATCAGAGGAGCATCCACAAGAATGCATTTTCTATACAATGCCAGTGTGCTCCTCTCGACCATAGCTTTCAACGATGTCAGACCCAGCTCTCTCCTGATTACTTGAATTGGTATAGCCGAGGGTAAATTAAATTTAAGACCCTCTTCCAAATCATCCCTTCTATCAGCGGCCACAATGAATCCGGAATGAAAATAAAGATTCCGAGCCGCAAATTGGAGTTGCGCTAACCATAAATCTGTAGAATTTGACTACTGGAATCAGTGAGATGGTGCAGATTTTTTTTTGCACAGGATCCTAGCTTGGCTAGCCAGCATTTTGACTCTATCCTTGAGCGCCTTTGTTGTGCTGGCCTCCCTGCTGCTTGTATTACTGGAGAACCCCAGGTATTTGAATTCAGCCACCTGTTCAATCCGGCTTCTTGAGGTAAACCCCAGGTAGGTTTGAGGACTACTAGGAGTTTGTGGATTTAGAACTCATGGAAGGCCTAGCTCCTTTTTCCAAAAGGAACTAAGGTCCAGGCAGGCAGCAAGTTCAAACTGGTTTATTACAGCCAAAACCAACAGGGATCAGTACAAGGGTCAATCACATCCAGGAATATCTCAATGATTTCTGGCTCGCAGGCCGGTTTTGTAGGCCCATTGCATCGGAGTGACTTGACAACCTGGGCCCTTCTTCAGTAAACCTATCGCACCCTGGGATTGGGCGTTCAGTGGTAGGCCACCTGTGACGGACCCTATACATATTAGTCTACTGGTTCTCCCATGTCAGGTGTCTGGCCTGGACCATCCACGAAAAATGCTACTTCTACAATGTTGCATTGTGAGGGTCTTAATTGGTTTGTGCCCATTGCTGCCCTCCCCTAGGGTACTAAACTGTCATTGGCTAGAGCTGATGTTCCCCAGGCCTGGGGTCCAAAGTGATTCTCAGCTTTTGGTGTACCTTCTCAAGGTAATAATAACAATTAAGTGTCTGCATTGTAACTTGTGTGTACCACCATAGACTATGCAAGTGCTCGTTCTCACCATGCAACTCGTGTCTCTCGATGTAACATCTCTGTTGCAAACCTTAGTCTGGCATCCTGAGACTGCTTCTCTTTCCCAGCTGCTAGTTTCGGTTCATCATCGGCTCAGACGAATCACGTGTTCAGAGACCGTCTTTTGTAGCTTCTGCATCTCTGAATTATTGTGAATTAAAAGGAATTTATTTGCACTTACTGCTGTTGGAGTTATTGTCGTTCAGGGAATGAAATGTAACTCGTATACTAGTGGCCTTGGCAGCGGGTCCTGTCCCACATGTTTACTTCTCCGTGCAGCTTGAGTTGGCTCGGCTCAGCTCCTGCCGAGGGTCTGTGGCAGGCTGTAATTTTCACATGGCATGGCTTCTACCTGTTTGTACTATTTTATATCTTCCATATGTTAAGTCGTACATGGTTCTGGCAGATCCCAAAAGTAGTTCCATGAAGTTAATTGCATGTAAGCATCTGCAAGCTAGTTCAGGAGATCTTGCCTCTTGCGGTTTCTTCGTGCTGCGTCTACGCTAGTGACAAAATAATAAAAGCAAAAGGTGCTATGTACATGTATCTGTCCTCTAGCATATAGAACTGGTATGCATGTGTTCTTTGTGTATTCGGGTGTGTGTTTATCCTGATGTGTGGATGGCACGTGTGCTTCCTGTCTAACGCATCTACGGCGTGGTGTCTCTAATGACGTCAGTGACTTCTGCTTCTCAGCTCTTTAGTCCACACTGTCAATTGAAGTCTCCTTGCTTGCTTCCCGAGACTCTTCATTCACTCTGGATATCGTTCCCACTGCTCCTGGGCTGTATAGCTGGTGAGTGGGTACCTTTTGACGTTTTTGTCAATCAGGGGCGAGCTGGAAATTAGTCCAAAGGGATATGAACGAATGTGATACCTTCGGTTCTTTTTCCGGGCCATGAGCTTTATGGTAGGGGAAGAGAAACATTCTGATCCTGCACTGGGGTTTTCCCAAAAGCAAAATGTGTGTTTTCTCAAGTTATTTGGAGGTCGCTTTCCTTCACATACTCTTCTGGTTTACCCAGTAATCTTTGTAGGTCAATCACTGCAGTGCAAGATCATCAGCATATAACGGGTAGCTTATTTTGGTGTTGTCAAACCTGGGCGGGAAGCTCTTGGCATCAGATAGTTTTCTGCCCAAATCCGAACCAAAAATGTTCAATGACGTCGTTAGGGGACAGCCCTCCTTTACCCCCCTCATAGTGGGTATTTCCTCTGAAAGTAACACTGCCGCGTTCAGCATTACATACATAGAAGTCTGTCATAATCTGTGCTTGGGTCTGGTTATGGCTATGTGTGGTATGATGGTGTGGTGATGTCACTGACATTCCATGTGGGATGTTGATGGATAGTTGGAGTGCTGGGTTCTACTGGTGTCAGTTGGACCTAATGTGCTGGGCTGAATAGGTGTCCCAGTGCTTTCTCTACTGTACAACTACAAAGAATAAACCTACATGTAAACTACTTACCTCCTGGTGTTCCTGTTCTGTGAAGGAGGCTTAGTTTACCACACTGGCGAACAGGATGGTTCTGGTGCTGCTGGGAAGGGGCAGCTGGTGAGAAGCGCTGCCTTCCAGGGAGACATCCATCTTGCAGGAAGGAGCTGCAAGCCGGGCGGTGCAGCGGAGGTCCAGGGCAGTGTCCAGGACGTGGATTATGGAAGTCTGGATGCCAGGTGGCCGGAGGGGTCTGAGAAGTCATCGGTGTTCTGCTTTGCGTTGGCTATTGGGGATTAGCCTGAGGCAGCTGGTGTTGTAGCAGTGGTGGCAGGAGGCCCATGCCAGAGGGACCGGAGCTTGCAGCTGTTTGTCCTGCATGCCGGTCGGGTGCAGGAGAAGCGGAGGTGTGACCGCTGTTATCCTCCAGGTTGGGTGTTTGCAGGGGCAGCGGTGGGGCCCAACGAGGAGGGCCCTGTGGAAGATTGGAGGAGGCATAATAAAAACTCTGCGATGTTGCGGAGGAACGGTCCAGTGGGGGCGATGGCTGGTGAGGTGCCAGCCGCAGTCCTGGTCTGTCGGTTCCTGCGCACAGTCGGTTCGTAGGGCTGGGAGGCCTCCGGTATGGAGCGGGCCTGTTTCTGCAAGGATCTGGGCAGGCCGGGTGGCGTGCCGTGCAGGGCCGCACAGCAGTAGCAGAGCGACGACATGGGAGACACCAGTCCTCTTGGCGTTGGTGTGCTGGTCAGAGGTATTTCCTCTGTAGTGCTGGCGGCAGAAATGATGATGTCGGCTGGAGGTGGGCTGGCGTCGGTGGGCGGAGGACAAGCGTTCCAGCGGGCCCAGCTGGAACACAACGTTCATATGGAACGCAACGTTCTACAATTGTCATGCAGGCGCCGATTACGGGCGCTGCGCTAGGAAGGCAGTTGAAGTGTAGGATATTGTTTCATGCTACTGTAAAACGTGACTCTGGAGGGGTTTCAGCATTTTTTGGGATGGAAACTGGTATTGCGCGAAGAAGTTGAGTGGGTTAGTTTGGTTGTGGTGTGTGGGGTCTCCGCCTGGGAAGGATTTGTTGTTGTTCTTCAGTGGGTTTATAGTTGAGTGGGTGTTCAGGCTTCGGGGAGGGCCTGTGGTTTGGGTTCAGTTCTTTGTGTTTTCCATTTAGGACCTTCAGTTGGGAGTTGTTTCTGAGCTGGTATGAGCTGCATTTTTGTTCATGACAATTGGGGTATTTTTTCATCTTGGTGGTTGGTGGGCAGTCTGAGCTGGTATGAGCTGCATTTTTGTTCATGACAATTGGGGTATTTTTTCATCTTGGTGGTTGGTGGGCAGTGTTG
The DNA here is from genome assembly GCF_040938575.1 of Ambystoma mexicanum. Lineage (NCBI taxonomy): Eukaryota > Metazoa > Chordata > Amphibia > Caudata > Ambystomatidae > Ambystoma > Ambystoma mexicanum. The sequence continues at coordinate 205,800,152 of NC_090938.1, forward strand.
CAATCAATGTGTTGTGTTCTAGTGGTGGGTCATAACTTTTCTAGCAATATTGCGGTTGGCTTTAGTGTTGTGTCAGTGGTAAGGAGGGAGATGGTGTCATAATCTGTTCTTGGGCCTGGTTATGGCTATGTGTGGTATGATGGTGTGGTGATGTCACGGACATTCTATGTGGAGTGTTGGTGTGTTGATGGATGTTTGGAATGCTGGTTCTACTGGTGTCAGTTGGACCTAATGTGGTGGGCTGGATGGCTGCCCCAGTGCTTTCTCTACTGTACAACTACAGAGAATAAACCTACATGTAAACTACTTGCCTTCCGTGTTCCTGTTCGGTGAAGGAGGCTTAGTTTACCACAAAGTCCCCTTATTGGTATCCTTAGCGTTGGGGGCATTTTGGTTTTCAGGTTTCCCAAAAGGGACTGTGTTTGGTGGTCTGTTTCATGCCAATTACCAAGTGGTGGCATGTTTGCATGCCCAGGCGGCTGCTAGGATCTCTTTCTTGATCACAATGTCACCTGGCCTAGTAGGATTGTTGTCTCTGTCTTTCCTCTGTTTCCCCTCCCTTGCCTCGCCGCCCCATGAAACACTTGTGTATAGGCGCGTTATAAATGCCATATCCTATCTTGGGCTGGGAGTAGGCTGCTTCGGTTGATGATGGTGATCTGCTTGCATATGCGACGATAGGTATTGCTGTGGCTCCCATGCGTTCACTTTGTGCAAGTATGGCCCCTTACCCAACTAGGCTGGTGTCCGCTGTCCTCTCTATGTGCCATTCCGGTTCAAAGTAGGCAAGCTGTTTGGCTGCCATTAGAGTTTTCTGGATCATCATTAAGGCATGTTGGCATTGAGTGCTCCACTGGAACATGTGATCTATCTTCTGAAGCTGTCAGAAGGGCTTGGTCACGGTGGTGTAGTTGGGTAAATACCATGCCCAGTATCCCGCCATACCTAGAAACAAGCGGAGTTCATCCTCTGAGTTGGGAGGAGCTAGATCTTTTATAGCTTGTACTTTTTCTAGGTCCTGTTCCATCTCATTCTCCAAAAATGTGTCTGAAAATTTCAGCTATTTCTTTTTAAATCAATTCTGCATTTCTCTTCGTTGAGCATTGAACCAGCCTCCTGTAATGTGGTGCCCACTTTGTTGAGAGAGATGTTGTGTTCTGCTTGTGATGTCTCGAACACCAGGATATTGTTGCTGTAGCTGAATGCATTGAGAATTGGCAACAGGATCTGTCTGATGGCTTCTGAAATATTTCCGCTGCTGACGATATTCCGAAGTTCAGTCGTTTGTATCTGAACAAACCATCATGCCTGAAGAATGTCGTGATTGGTCAGGAGGTGGAGTGGAGTACATTATTTCCAGCTGTCTGGCCATTAATCCTCTCAAAAAAAGGTCTGTGGCCTGGGGATCTTCACTACACTCCTAGTTACCGGGCCTGTTCCATCATGGCCAATGGCAACCTCAAGGAGCACTGAGGCTTCTACCTGCCTCATTCGCATCATGTGATTGGGGAACGATCTGCACAAATCGGAAGGAGGCCCGGGAGCCATCAGGCAAACGCAGGCCCCATCAAAGGGCCACCTCTAAGGGCAGAGGCTCACCCAATCTAGCCCTGTTTGGGGCTGGAGGGGCTTGACCCACCCCTTTCCCCTTCCAACTCGTGGTGTCCACCCTACACTCCTGCAACTCCCCCTTCATGGTAAGCTTCCTGCACACCCTCACCGGGTCTGCCTCAGTGGTCGCACGGCCCCCTTATATTATGACTCGCCAGACACTAACTTCATCCTACAAGTAACCCTCTTGGAGTGCTATCACAGCCTTCCACCCCAAAACAACATACTCCCCCTGCTCCCACCTTGACAATGCACCGACTTGCACGATCACGCCGCTGGCTTTCGTATGCATCCTTCAATTCGAATCTGAATACCATTGTCTATATTCTGTGCCCCTCTCCTTATCGCTACAGTGAATTCACTATCTGTAACCATCTTGACTACCGAGTTCTAACGTGTAATCACTTATGCGGCTGACTGCCTCCTTGATCCTGCTGACTTACAATTTCAGTTGCTATAAAGTAGCATATTGCACCGCGTTTACCAAACATTGTTTTTTAGAGGGTTTAGAGTTCTGTATCTACCAAATATCGAACATGGATGCCTAGAAAAAGTGGCTTTCTTTTTGCTGTATTTACCAATAATCGCATCAACCACCACTTTGTACTGCTTAAGTGCTTTTGACTAAAATTGAATGGAGACGTGCTTCCAACTGTGCATCCACCACGTTTTTGTACTGCTTGAGTGCTTTGCGCTACAAATGAATGTAGATGTACTCCTGTTTCCACTGTAGCGCAGCCTGGCTGCTAACTGTCTCCTCATCCTGGCCCACTTAACATGGCTACCCCGTACCTCCCACTTACAGCCTCCTCTCTGACGCCTTCTTGCCTAACCTTTTCTACCTCCCTAAGAGCGTCTTAAACGTCTTTGCCCTCCACAGTGCCTTTTGACAAATTCAAATCTAGGTATGCTTTTTAAATTGCTTCAACTTCTTTTGTGTGCTTTTAGTGCTCTTTTGGAAATTTCAAATCTAAGTGTGCTTTTTAAATGATCCGCTTTCGGGTGCTAGGCCGCCTGCCTGTGCACTATCTCCGCAGCCCACAGCCTGTTTGGGCCTGTTGTGTCCCGGGTTAGGAGGTTCGGCTCAGGAAGCTTCTGTCGAAGCTGGTTTTTGCTTCCCCTTCAAGATTTAACCATCAGTCTATACAAGAAATTGAATACCGACCTGACACGCTGCAACACTGTGTGAAATATAATTGCTGACATGCGATTTAGATGATCTTTTCGAGACGGGACACATAATAGGACAAATGGCCATAGATGACAGCACGTACTTCGGGACCTTGTTCTTGAAGCTCTTGGGTGAATTGTGATCTCCAGGGCACCCCACCTGAATTTTCGATTAGGCTTCTAGAAAATTACCTCCTGAAGCATTGAGGATACACTCCACGGTTGACACCACCTCCACAATTGCCTACTGGCGATTTGTGCTAGATGACATTCCCCACCAGATGATACTCCAGGGTCAGGTCTTATCTACAACCTACCCTCATCCTGAAGACTAGATGGGAGGTTATCTTGGCGGGCTTCATCACAATGGCACTGTCATAGCTCAGGGTCCTAAACCCAATCTCCTCCTCTCTGACCAGCGCCTGCTGTCTCTCGTCAACTTCCTTCCTCTCTCTCTCTCAGCACCTCATTTGCCACCTCCGACGGGCGTACCACCCCCTGTACCCCACCTCTGAAAATCTTCAAGGGTGTGACAGGCTTCACTTGGGTATTAATTAGCCACACTTAATGCCCGGTCTTCCGACATCCGTCTCCTCCTTGAAGACTTTGATCTCGAGGCCCTCGTTCTCAGGGAGACGTGGTGCACTGCCAGCTCAGTCACTGCTTTTGACTCTCTGATGGCTACAAGATCATCTCGAAGCCTCATCCCAACCGGGCTGGTGGTGGGGTAGGTGGGGTAGCCTTTATGTGTGGGTACCTTCTTCCCTCATACCCACCCATCCCTACTCCTTTTGAAAGCCTGGTCTGCAAGGTTGGCATCTCTCCTAATTATTCCCTGACTATTGCCACTATCTATAGGCCCCCAGGCCCTATCTCCTCTTTCCTTTGAGAATGGGGCGATTTCACGTCCTCTCTCATGACTTCTACCTTTTAAACTCCTCCTTCTGGGAGACTTTAACATCAACCCTGATTCTTCAATCGCGGCCTCCGCCCTCTTCTGTGACCTCTGCACCTCACCCTCCCTCTCTATTCTCCCCTCTGGTCCTACCCACTCGGCTGGGCACACTCTTGATGCCTTCATCCATACTGATATTTTGCTTTCTACTCCTCTCTACTGGTCTGACCACTCTCTCTTCTTGTCCATTGTCAGTTTCTGCTTTCGCTTCCACCTTCACCCTCCCCTACTCCTCCCACTACATACTCAACTATTGACTCTGCTCTCAACAATCTCCATCATGCTATCACCAACACTCCCGATATTGTTGCCCCTGTCATGAGGATCCGTCTGAAACCTGTCACCAAGCCTAACATTTGGTGGTGTTCTGATCTAGCAGCCCTGAAACGCGAGTGCAGTGCTGCTGAACGGAAGTGGCAGACCTCAGGCTCATCCTCTGATAAACTGGCCTGTCGCCTCTTCCAAAAGCAATATCGTCTCTCCGTTCGCTTAAAGAAGAGGGCTCACATCCAAGCCGGTCTCTCTGGAGCTTCTAACAACAGGGCTGAACTCTTTAAAATATGTAAGGAACTAGCCAATCCAGCTACAGTAGTTTCCTCGCCTCTTCCCTCCCAGGCCCCCTGAACTGCAGAGGCCACCCACTTCACTCATAAAACTCAGGACATCCGAGTCCTCTCATCACCGCCCTACTCCCACGCCCCTCCCCTCTTTCCTCCTTCTCGCTCCCATTACATTGGATAGGTTCACTAGAGTTGTCCGCTCTATGAAGGTCTCCTCCGCAGGTCTCCCCCTGTTTGTCCAGAACCATTAAGGACAACATTGTCTCCCTCCCCCCTGCCCTAGCTGATTTCTGTATTGCTCTCTTGTCACTGGGTCGTTTCCCCCTCCTCCCTCAAGCACTCCCTTGTGCGCCCCCTCCTGAAAAAGCCTTCTGCCGACCCCTTGTGTCCGGCTAACTACCACCCCATCTCTATCACTCCCTTCCTTGAGAAGCTTCTAGAGAAGTTGGGTCTTCCCCCCAACTGACTAGGCATACTGAGTGTGTTGGTTGCCTGCACAACCATCAATGTGGATTCCGAGCATCCAGAGGCACGGAACTGCTCTCATGAACAATGTTACTCACCACTCCGAAATAGGCCAAAGATGCGGAGGAGTGACCTTGGAGATGATGATGGTGGTACAAGAATCGATATTCAGCCTTCCATCCAAGACTCGGGTTTCCTCAAAGAGGGGCTCTTTTCCACAATGTACCTCTCTGCTGTTTCAGTTAGGACAGACAGAGGTGTCAATTAAATAAAAGAGCGGGGAGAACACACACCACCAATACCAATGCTGCAAAGGAATACAAAGATATTAGACCGTGTTGAAGTTAAGGCAAGTAATCAGAACAGTTGAATTAAATGGGAAACTACCTAGATAGGTATTGGAGTGGAGCTTCCCCGGGTTGGATATACAAGGAATATAACAAAAAAATGAGTGGGAATGGTCTAAAGAGCCTTTAAAGTATCAGTTCCAACACATATATATTTTCGAATTGGAAGGGAACAACTAACCTGAATAAGGATATTTTGAGGAAAGGAATCCAGGACACAGAGGACAACGAAAGGAGAAAATACCAAACAGGAAGGTTAGTATAGGGAAGTAGCCCCGGACGGCACGAGGGTCGCACTAGTGCCGGGTTGGTGCAGTTTCAGCAGAGCGTTTTATATGCACTTGAAGACAAGTTCACAGGATAGCACTCAATGTCCCAGAATCCAGCAGGAGACAAATATCCAAACAAGTCGTGGAGAGAAACAGTAGTAGAAATGGGAATTTCCAATTAAGTATGTACCTGAGCAAACATGTATCCAGAGTAGATGTAGAATAAGTTCCGGATAGTTGACAGTAAGTTCTTGGCTTTGGTTCGGTATGCAGAAGCGGCAACCTGGAATGAAGTACCGCAAGAGACAGAAGGAAGCCGGATCCAGTAACGTTCCGAGTCAAAAGCCAGACGAGCACGACAAGAATAAGGAGGAGACAAGGCAATCCGCTAGTCGGGCAAGGGTCAAAACCAGGAGTTCAGATGAGGAATCGTGTGAGAAGACACAAAGAAGTAACAGACGTAACCTAGTGTAGCTTGTAACGCTAATTAGCAGCAACGTGCCTCTTGGAAGACGGTGGTTTTATAGCCGTAAGGGGTCGTGTCTTGCCGTACGTCTTCCACGTACAAGACGTGTCAGCTTACCCGGAGTCCGTCGTAGTTTGTACAAGCGCCATGGCAGCCTGTATCTGGTCCACAGAGGATCTTGTAAAGAAGTCGTATTCTGTAAGGAGGCCCGTGGGGAAGTCTGAAGTGTAACAAACACCCAAAGAAGAATTTCTTGCATCCCTTAACTTCAACTCACCCGCTGTTCTCATTCTACTTGATCTCTCCTCTGCTTTTGACACGGTCAATCACTCCATCCTCATACAGCAGGTCCATGATACACCTATCCTCGGTTCTTTCTCCTCACCCACTTCTATCTCAACCTGTGACGTTTCCCAGGCCTCTATCCTTTCACCTTGGCTCTTTAACATCTATCTCTCCCATCTTGCTTACCTTATCTCCCCTTTCTCCCTGCACTTCCAGTGTTATGCAGATGATACCCAACTATTCTTCAGACTACCCTCTGCATCTCTTCCAACTACCTCTGTCATTCCGGATTGCCTGTCTGCCCCTCCAGCCAGCAAGACTGAGATTCTTCCTATTGAGACTCCTGTTCCCTCTTTTCTCCCTTCACTCTTGCCACCCTCTATGGGCTCTCCCCCTCCCCTTCTTCTGAAACCAAAAACCGGGGTGTTATCTTCGACTCCTCTCGTTCATTCCTCACATCTTGGGCCTTGCCGAGAAGGCACATTTCCAACTCTTACCTTCTCAGAGGCATCCTCCCTTCTCTACAGAAGCTGAATGTCTTCAGCGCTCTGGTTCTCTCCAGGCTGGACTGTTGTAATTGCCTCTTCCTCAATTCTAACGTCTTCTCTCTGCCCCCCTGCAGCTAATCAAGAATAGGGCTGCAAGACCTACAGCCCAGGGACTGTATGTCTCCAGCCCTAAAATCTCTCCCCTGGCTTCCGGTTGCTGCAAGGATCAAATGTAAATCCCTCTGCATCATCCATAAGGCTGTCGGGGGGCCACACTATTTGCAACTTGCTCTCACCAAGTACTCTCCTTCCAGATCCTTCCAATCCTCCTGCTCTAACTCTGCTTCTCTAAGCAGAGAGCAGGTGGCCGTTCTTTCTTTGGATGGCTCTCTCCTCTGGAACAGCCTCCCCCTCTCTGTCTTGAGCCGGATCTCCTCAAGTTACGCAAGCACCTCAAGACCTTTCTTTCTCCTCTTCCTTCCTTCTCTCCCTCCCCTGCCCCCCAGAGTCGCTGTGATTGGTGGCCTGGGCCCAAATGTGTTCTGTACAATCGCCCACAGCATCCGCCCTCCCCCTGCACTTGACTTTGGGCTCCAACTGTGCCTGTTTTGTCTTACCGGCCTGCACTTATTGTATTGGCTGGTGACCTCGCTTCCACCAAGTGGTCATTACCTAGCACTTGGTGCCTTTGCAACTGGCTCTCTTGCCCTCTTCCTCCCACCCCCCCCCCCCCCCACTCTGTGGAATCTCTAGCACTCACCGACCCCCCCCCCTACCCCCCTTCCCCAGTCCCTTCGGTCTCTCTGCACTTGCACACCCGAATGTTCACAAGACCTAGTAGGATCGCTATTGTATTTTGTTCATCCCTGTTATCATATTCCATTGTCTTGCTTTCCCGTGTTCCCTTCCCTTTGACCTGTGGGCGCTTTGAAACTCAATTTCTTGATGTATAAGCGCCTTACAAAGTCCCAATAAATACAGATACAAAACTAATGGTAGCACTGGTTAAGGTAGGGTTTAGAGAACCTTGTTTGGACAGAGGAGGGGTGTTCAGCCCCTGGAAAGCCTGCTGAAAAGTAGTCAGAAGGTTTTTGCGCTCTCTTGTTAGATGGGTGCTTCGGCACCTGTGTGCGTGTAGAATTTACATTTGTCTGATGCTAGGTTGGGCATCCGCCTTCGTTAGGCTGAGTGCGCAGCTGGAGTCTCCTGGGCGTGTCCTGCCCCTTGGATGGTGTATCTGCTGGAGCGCGCACCCCAGCTTCAGGCGAAGTGGAGGCATGGTTGTTGTGGGTGGCCACAAGTCTTTTCATGGGTATCTGGGCGATGCATGGCCCCTCCGTCTGGTGAGTGTGCCACAGAACAGATTGTTGGTGTATACTGCCTGTATTCACTTTGGGCTGGTGGGCTCTGCTATGTGTGAAGGGTCAGAAATGTGAGGTGGACAACTTTATAAAGTTTAAATGTCATTTTATTTGTAGATTTTGTTGGATGAACGCCTCGCTATCCCCACCCTGATGAGGGTTTCCCTGCCTAAAAGAAACTAAAGGAAACCCTCTAATAGAGGATATATGGCCCTCACAATTGTACATACAGAAAAAAAAACAGGAAATATATAGCAATTCTTGCAAACAATAATGATTGAATTTGAAATGTAATCACATTTTGTAACTTGCGTGAATTCCCCAAGTTTAAACGCTGTCTTGGTTTCACAGTTTAGAAAAATAAAACAAGGTAATCCTGATTTTATAATAATCTTCAACCACAGTTCGTTTCCACTTCAAGTTGTCTAAGTTCCAAAATCAGTTTGGTATAGTTCCACTTCGTCAATTGAGAACTTCAACTCGGAAAATAGATGGTTCCTTTCCACCTTCAATTCATAAATGGCCACAATGATCTTGGTTAGGATGATTTGCCAGAATACTCTTTAGTATTTTTTTTTAAAGATTTCAATTTGGTGTACCTTTTTTTTACATATTTAGCTTGTTAATAGAACGCTCCCATTCAATTTGGTACATCTTTAGTATCACAGTTAGCATAGATTGTATCTTAGTCAAGATGATTTGCCACAATTGTATTTAGCTTCACATTCAACCTAGATTGCATTGGTCAACGCCCCCCTTTAAGCACCTATTCAACTTCCACCTGGTTTACTCCCACGCCAGGCCCACTTCTTCAACAGTTTGTAGTTCAGGTATACTCCCTTGCCCGAACAGTAATTCACAACCACAAGTGCACTTGGGGTTAAATATCATTTGATGAATGTTTTACCACAACTTCAAATTGTTCAAGAAATTGCAGTTCAAAACTTAGAACTCTTCAGGGAACACGAGACTTATTTTGGTGCTTTGTAACACTCTTCTCGCAATAATGCTTCTCTCCCTCTGAATCATGCTCTCTACCAGAAGACCAGCCTCAGTGACTCTTGTTTCTTCACCACATAAGTTAGCAATGACTGATATGAAAAGGGTTTTTGAATTCTCTTCCTTTGACTTGGATAAAGTGAGTTAACACCAACCTTCACTACAGGTTGGATAACATAGTAGCAACTTGCCACTGTATGAATCTTTTCAATGGTCCTGTTCTGCGATTAACAGTATCGGTCATTTTGTAATTGCTTTGTTTTAGATCTCTTTTAGCTTGGGTAATGCGTGTTACCTTTTTGCCCGGTTGCCCTGTCATAATGTTGGTGTTTCCATAAACTCACATTTATAATTTCAAAGTCTGTTGGCATTTGTAGGGTGTGGTTTCACTGATTTGTAGAATTTTGGTATTCAAAAGTACTTTATAAGCCTTTCTTGCTCGCGAGTTCTGCTTGGTTTTGATAATGTGAGTTTCAATCCTTTTCCAGTCCCTTTCAATCACACGTGAGCGCCTCTCGCTCCCTGAACACTTTCCTTTCATACGTGCAGGGTTCATAATTACCTGACCTAACTTTTTTGAAGGTAAGTAAAGCAAAAAGAGTTTACTTGTCTTGCTTGGATGGTCTATTTTGAGGTCACTGATCAGTCCCTACAGCTATTCCTGCAGGGGGATCCTGGCCCCATCAAAAAATTCCTTGTCTTCATGCTGAACACAGCACGTTGCCGTACAGCAGATAGATTTTGTATGCCTTTTTTCCTTTTGATTGTAGTAACATTACTGTTACTTTATTTTTGCATTGATGGCAGCAGATATTTTTCTACTATGGTTTTCATTTTTCTCACGCGCATTCACTGCATAATGTCATTTTGAGTACCATTTTTTCCAAAATGGCAATGCCATGTTTTTAACTTGTCCTTTAGGCATCTTGTCCTTTGGCCTAATTGTTGCTCTACGAGCGACAAACTGTATAAGGAAATTCCTTCACTGAGTAAAGCCTTGCTTTTCCTGCGTGTGTGTGTGACACCAGCCCACATCCTGGCCAAAGTTTGTCTGCCGCTGTGTTTGTGTGCAGGCAAGAGGGTGTCCTTTTCAGTTTGATGCAGATCCTTCCTGTTGGAGAGCTTGTTGTCTCCCATCACTGTCCCTGCAAAGCACTGCTCCTATGTCCTGATCTCCAGAAGGCCAGTGGGAATAACGAGTCCCGAACTCTGCTTGAGGATCCACCGCCAGAGAGCCTTTGGAAGTGTCTCGGGACCACCCTGTTGACTGACGCGCCCTCGCCTGGGCTGCTTCGGTCTCTGTCGCCATCTTGAGTTCGAACTTGGGATTCAGACTTGCGGCTTGTGGAACACAAGGCCTTCCCATGCAGTTGCATCCCTCCAACACGTAGAAGTGGTGTGCAGGACCTGCTTCTGTCTTGCCACACTGGTCCCTTTCTGCCATCTGACTGGAGTTTTACTTTCTGATTCCCGCCTTCATTTCCTGGGAGACACCAGAGGTCGCTTCTTACGTGGTGGTCTTCAACTCCACATGCCAGGGTCGTCCAGCTGTGCAAGTCCCAGGAACAGTCACACCTGAGCATACAATCGCTGACTAACGGGATCCAAATCGCACACAAAAGGGACCACCTACAATGGCACGAACGCCTCAAATAAGTGGGCCCAGAGAATTTGGGAACCCTCAAAGCATCCTTGAAGAATATGAAGTATGCCGGGTGAGTTTGCATACCTATTTCTAACCAGGATCTAGACAAAGAACTGAATTGGGATCCAGAGAATTTGTGATCAAAGAAAATGAATGGAACGTTGGATCATACGGACCAGTCTGACATGGTGTGATGAATCAGTCATGATTCCTCCCAGAAACCTGGCCTTTGGCCTGGAACCCTTCTCATGTGGCCAGGGAAAGGCAGACGCGTCCTGATCTTGACCCTGCGGGTGGTGTACAGTGGGAGTATCACATGGGCGGGCGGGGGGTTGGAATCAGGCCAGGAAGACTGGGAACTCCCCCCACCCCCGCTATTTGTTTTTATCAGACCTCCTTGGAAGGAATGGAAGGAGAGCGTAGGAAAGCTTGATGGTAATCCAGAAAGGCATACATTTCTGAAAAGTAGACACAATTATATCTTCAGGAAGGGGTGATTTGCGCAGGTCGGGCAACAGCTATGTCCCAAAAAGTACTATAATTTGGGAAAAAATTGGAAAGGTGAGTACAGGTAAGGTAATGGCTTCTGTCACTATTGATGAAAGCAATTGATCGCTACAATCCCCAACTCATCTGGAAATCGCACACATTTTTGGTAATACTTCAAAACAAGCATTACCACGAGCCAAAAACTGAGCCATGGTACAACAGACGTATCTAGCATTTGAAAACAAGGAAAACTAATGTGGTGAAGAATGGCAAGCATGCATTTTTTTAAAGCGTACAGGTAGACCTTTTGAAGGTTAGGTGACTTGTGCAAGTTACAAAAGCCCAGTGTGCCTAAAGCAGCAACTAAACGTAGGTCATAATTGGGAAATTAAAGGCCTGTGTAACTAAGTGCAGTAGGAAATGTGTGAAAATGTTCGGAAAACCAAGAGAAAACAACAAATGTCCAACCTTTCAGTGTTCTCACAGGTGTCCCGACGGAAATGGTAACTCGCATGTGTCGGTGCGCTGACTGGGGTGCAAAGGGAATAGGCTAAACCATCACCGATACATCAGACACCCTGGAGAATACTGGCACCCCGAAACAACCGCTGGACCTTGGGATGGTCGACACACATGGGAGACAGGGACCCAAGCGTGGGGACATCACCCCCTTCCGTCCTGGAGCTCGGGCTAGGCTGTATTACAGCTCTTCCCTCCAGGGTGGGATGGGACCCTGCCGGGGCTCCCTGGGACCGCAGCTGAACTTTGGGATAGTCGACCAACATGGGAGACGGGTGCCAAAGGCTGGGGTCATTTCCTCCCCCCACCCTCCCCAACCATCCTGCAGTTCTGGCTGGCCTGCGTTACAGGTTTTCCCTCAGGAAGGGATGGAGACCCTGTCGGGGCTTCCTGGGACTGCCGCTGAACTTGGGGGTGGTCGCGAGACTGGCAGCAAAGGCCGGGCACATCACCCTGACCATCCTAGAGTTCTGGCTGGCCTGCATTACAGATTTTCCCTTCAGGAAGGGATGGGGACCCTGCTGGGGCTCCCTGGGACTGCCGCTGAACTTGGGGTCGGTCGACCACCAGGAGGGACAGGTGCCCAAGCCCGGAGGCAGTGTTGTAGCTTAACCCTCCGGGACGTGAAGGGTACCCTGCCGGGGCTCACTGGGACCGCTGCTGGACTTGGGGATGGTCGCCCAACATGGGAGACGGGCTTGGAGGCAGCACCCCTGCCCGTCCCGGTGCTCTGGCTGGGCTGCTTTTGGAGCTTTCCCCACCAGAGAGCCCCACCTGTGCCAATTCCTCCCCAGAGAGAAGCTGTAACGCAGCCCAGCCAGAGCTCCAGGACGGTCCAGGGTGATGTCCCGGGCCTTGGGCGCCTGTCTCCCTTGTTGGTAGACCATCCCCAAGTTCAGCGGCAGTCCCTACAAGCCCCAGCAGGGTCCCCATCCCTCCCCAGATGGAAAAGCTATAACGTGACCCAGCCAGAGCTCTAGGAGGCCAGGAGTGCTGCCCCCGGCTTTCGGCATCTGCCTCGGACGTAGGTCGACCACCCCCCAGCCCAGCGATGGTCCAAAGGAGTCGCCACAGGGAAAAGCTCTAATGTGGCCATGCCAGAGATCAGGAGATCCAGGGCGGCCGGGTCTACTGCAAAACAGCACTCATTTTCCGCCAAAGAAGGAAAAACATTATGCCGTCTTGTTGGCTTTTTTGGTGGAGTCCTATCGCTGGTGGGCTCGTGGTCCTTGATGCTTCCCTGGGGTGGTGATGGACGAGGAGCTAGCGCCTTCCTGCACAACCCCCTCCCTCCGCCCCAAGCGCTTTACAATTAAGCAAGACTTCTGTAAGCACTATAGCACTGAGAAAGCTTTTTTTCATGCAAATATACACACAGGCGTGGCCAGGCACTAAATGAAGATGGATAGTATTTAAATATAAGGTGCACATAACCATTCGCTTAATTCACTTGCATATGTCATTTTATGTAGTTTTAAAATCTCAAAGCGCGATGAATGCAGCCTGTGCAAAAATAGACTACAGGTATTGCCTGGTGTTCACTAGCTCGGGCAGAGCAAGAGCACACAAAGTGGCTGAGCAGCCGTTCTTGTCCATCAAAAGCCCATGCACGACATACGGAGTACTATGAAAAACGAGGGTTTTAAGCGGAATTACTGGACCAGATAAAATATGAGCATATTGAGTGGACGGGAAAATGTGTGTGTGTGTGTGTGTGTGTGTGTGTGTATATATATATATATTAGCAAAATGATGATAAAAAAAGAGCTACAATGTATTCTTGCATAGCTAGCAATACGCGAAGTAGTTTGTCCTAATTAATTGGAAACCTGGCCATGCAAGAAGGAAGACTGCAGCATCCCTTTTAAGGCAAGGTCCGTTTTGGATAAGCCATTCCAGTAACCAAGTTGAACAGTATATAAGGCTCCTGCTTGGCATCAGTCTGTAGGAGCCAGCCACAGGAGAGGGACAGAATGCTGGTCGGGGAGCAGAGTTCTTTCCGCACCCCCCCCCCCATGCTCATTTCTGTACAGATTAAAGTTGTTATCCTTGCAAGATGAAGTCTCTTGGCCTTAAGTCCCTAGAGGGGTGAACATTAATCTGGTGTGAGCATGATTAAGGGGTACCCGTATACTTAAGGGGTACCCCTGTAAGTTGGGGTAGCTTTCAGTGGTGACCTTTGACGTGATCTTAGTTTCTTGCCCCTGTACTTTGCGAAGCCTCAGGCCAGTCAGCCACGCCCATCTATAGTGACTGGTCCCCTAAATCAAAAAACACTTGTTTCCTGAGCGGTTTTAGTAGAAGCCATTTTAAAAGAAATCCTCTCCTCTCTGCTCACTGAAGCAGGGCGTGGCTCCAGGAAGACAGGCCAGAATCGTAACGGAGGAAAAATCAAGTGAAGCACGCCCATGTGAGTATACTCTTGCTAGTGATAACGACATGGGAACATGTATGTATGTATGATATGGTGATGCGAATGATAGTATGGTGATGTGGATGATGTACGAGGTCAATGGAATAGGACCTTTTCGTGATGTATTATGGAATAGGATTATTATTATTTTTTTGATTAAGAATAGATGGATAGAATTTCAGGTGATATGTTAAGGAGTAGAGCGGATAGGAGGTGGGTTATGTATTGAAATTGTCACGAATTTCTGTTTCTGCTTTTTATAATGTAAAAGGGGAGCCTCGGCATATGAAAGACTGAGATGAAAGGGAACCTCCGCATATAAAAGATTGAGATGAAAAGGAGTCCCAGCTTATAAGGACTAGGAGGTAAGGGATCCTGGGCTATTACGGGTTCAGAAGGTAGTACCACGCATTATTCCTTTTTATGACGATAAAAACAATAGGTGGTATTACAAAGGATTTAAGGAAAAACAGTAGTGGCTCGGTATAAGGAATGGGCTGGATTTTAGTACATTATTTTTGTATATTTTCTCTAGCTGCCTTTTGCAGTAAAGAAAATGTGTGTGGTAAAGGGGGGGGGAGTGGGTTGTGACAGAATAAATAAACAATAGTAGAAACGAAAGAAGGCAGGAATGTCCTGCTCTTGGTCAGAGCAGGGCTCCCATAACAGAAACATGCTAGAAAAAATATCGGTGGCAGAGAGAGTGTTATCAGGATTAGCAATTAGGGGGACAGGAAACTCGAGAGCTTGTGCACGTCCATATAACCCATCCACAATCTCTGATATGCCGTAGCATCGGTGTACCCAGAGGGTCCACAAGTAGACATAACCAATGAGTAAGGAGCATTGGGGGAAAGGTTGGTCGTGTTAACAAGAACCTGAAGAAGTACCAGAAATAAGGGTACCGGTTCAAAAAATGGGGGATTGGAATTCACTTTTTTTTTTTTTTTTTGTTTAGATTCATCCCTGCGGCAATAAGAAATGTTTGTGTTGAAAAGCATGGAAAGCATCGCCTCATGTCTCCTGCTTAACGGTGTATAAAACCCCAGCCAAAACCTATAAATTGGCCATACTAGAATCTAAAAAGAACTTCCATAATGAGAGAATCTGTAACGCTCCTCTCGGATCATTTAAAACCTGTCCCCCGATTCTGATTAAATAAATCTGTATATTTGTGAATACCTCTCTGCAGGAGGCTAACGTCCCAGAATATCTTAAACAAGCTATGGTGACACCTATCCTGAAAAAGGTGGGGTTACCAGGTGATGACCCTCTGAATTATCACCGCATTACAAACTCCCCAGTCTTGTTAAAAATCCTTGATCGGGTTGCCTATGGTCAGATTTCCCAGCATTTAAATGAATATCCTATTCTCAATTCATATCATCTGGCTTCAGACAATACTCTGGAACCAAAACTTCTTCGCTTGAGCTGAAGTCTAGATTAATGGGATGGATGGATAATGGCTCTCTCTCCCTGCTGACTCCATTGGACCAGTCGGCAGACTTCGACTTGGTAGAACATTCCATCTTGGTGTCTAGATTAGCCGAGGTCGCCAATTTCTCTCCAGCTGCTGTGTCCTGGATTGCATCATTCTTGGAGAAAAGGTACAGCAGGGTTTGTTCTGAGGTGGCAGAGGCCGTTCCAATTCTTGTCCCTTTTGGGGACCCGCAGTACACACTCCCCCACACCGCTACAACATCTTCATGGCCCCTTCTCCTTTTTGGAGCAGGAAGGGGTTATGGTCTCGAACTATGCAGACGACACCCAGTGTGTCGTCCCTCTTTCTGGTACTCCTCTGTGTGATGAACAGGAATTGAATAGAGTCTTTTCACTTATTGAGAAATGGATGATTGCCAATAATCTTGCCTTGAATAAAGAAAGGACAGAATTGATGATCGTGGGCAACCAAGCCACAATAGCCAAGTTGGACCCTTCTTATAGATCTTTCAGGTTGGGGGATGACATATTACCCCCTTACCCAAACTTAGAATTTTGGGGGTTACGCTCGACCAGACATTGTGAGGTCTCATGTAGCCAGTTTTGTTTCTGCTACCACTAACTATGTTAAGCCTTTGTCACATCTGAGACCTATCATCTCAAAAGCGAATGCAAAAACAATAGCTCGAACAATAATTGGGGAAAAGATCGACTACTGCAGTAGTCTGTTGGTCTGTCTTTGTAAGCGGGATTCTAACAGACTTCAGACTGTGCAAAACTGGGCTGTTAGAGTGGTGGTTGGTCAATCCTGCCGCAATCATCTTTCGTAGGCCAGACGCACCTTGCATTGGCTCCCTGTAGTGTTTGTGCAAAGTTTAAATTACTGGTGATCGCATTCAAATGCAGACTTGGCTTTATGCCGTCATACCTGCAGGCTCACATGATTGAGAAAGTTAACGGCAGGGCTCTAAGGTCCTGCGGTCAGAATTTTCTGTATCTTCCGCGCAGCAGAACAAAGCTGAAAACGGGCCATTCTTTCTGGCAGCACCTAAACTTTGGGACCAGCTACCGTCCGCTTTAAGAAGCCAACCTACATTGATCGCATTTAAGAAAGAGCTAAAAACCCTGCTTTTCTTTTAATCATAGACCCTCTCTGACTCTTGATCTTGTCTTCTATAGTGATTTTTAGTGGATAGCTGATCCACTATTTATTTATTTTGCTGCGTTTGTGTGATCATGTCCACGCCTTAATGGCCTTGGGTGCAAGGTGCGCATTACAAACTGCAAAAAAAAAAGATGGGCAAGGGGTATGCACGGTCCTGTGACAAGTAAAACAAGAAAGGGGAAAATGGAGGGGAAGATCAAGGTGGTAGAAATAATGATGAGGCAGGGGAAGAAGGAGATCAAGGAGAGGAGGTGGCAAGAAACCTGTCCCTGCTACAAGAGGCAGTGAGGAGGGACAGACCAAGAAATAGACCAGATTTAATCACAGTAATACAACATCAGAAGAACAAAAGGGGTAGAAGACAAAATAGATATGCAGATGCCTCTTAAACATAAAGGAGTAGGGATAACACAGTATGTGCCATGCCCTCAAATGGACAAAAATAATTTGATTTATGGATCTCCCCAGCTTATAGCCGGAGCTAGTAAATGGATCTATGAATTTGAAAAACAAACAGCAGGGGTAGCCTTAGCATTTGCTGCTCGCCATGATTGGGGACTAGGCTGAGGACATATCGGCAAAGGCTGGTTATTCCGGGTTAAGCCTTGCAGATGATGAACGTGATGAAGCAGCTTTTAATGAGGTAAGGAAAAGGGTATGAGATGCCCTACAAAGGATGTACCCAGATAGCCCTGACTTACATTTTTTAATGCAGTGCACACTGGATGATGAGGACCCAGTTAGATTTTTCTTAAGTTACAGGAAGTGTGGAGAGTTGAGACAGTACCATTTTTCTATTTTATTGTAAAGAGGAGGTTATCAAAAGAGGTCCTAAAGGCACTAGATCAAATTGTGGGAATTGAAGCCAAAGGGTGGGCAGAGATGCAAAGTATAGTAGTCCACCATTGTAAAGCAATACAGGTGCAGGACAGGGAGACAGCCCAGAAGCGGCAAACGGACAAGGCAAACCTAGTGGAAAAGAAACGAAATAAGGTTGTCATCCAAGCACCGGTGACTGCAGCAGCTCGGAGGGAAAAGACAGGAGACACTCAACAAATTGTGAATGCTACAATTGCGGCACTATGGGGTGAAGGAGGATGGGGGGCAGTGCCCCAACCCACAATGGCAGTGTGAAGGAGCACCAAGGTGAAGAGGAGGATTTCGTGGAGCAAGAGGTTTTGGGAGGATAGGGCCCCGAGGAGGATTGGGAACATCACAGTGTTGGTATTGCGGGAAATGGGGGGGCAGCAAGGGAGTTCAGGAAAAGGCCTGGGATGGGGTTTAATTATGGGCCTCCAGGGCAGGGATTCCAAGGGCCTCAAGGAATGGGACAACTGCAATTTGGGCAGAGGGGGTCAAAATTGGTTCCCTGGTGGGGCTGACAGGCAAGGGCATCGTGGGCAACAAACTACAGCAGGGTGAGGGAACACAGTTTAACAGAATGGCAGGAGGAGCAGGCACCACATTCCAAGCAGTTAAAGGATAGGGGTGGCCCTTTTTCCTTCCCCAGGACAAATACATATTCTGATTACGACAGGCCACAGAGAACACTCTCGTCCAATCCTATTGATAAACCGTACACCCTTGGTGGAGGAGGAAATGGAAACAAGCAATTTATATTTATGGTAGATTCAGGTGCAACTAATCGTGTGTTATGGAGTGGAACTTTCCATTATCAAGTGAAACTATTGACACACAGGGATTCTCTGGGGCCATTTCTACAGTTCCATACACTGATTAGCTGGATATAAAAGTGGGAGGGGAGGTAGTACGAGTCCCCTTGTTATATTCAGAGAGTTCCCCTGTGAACTTGTTGGGTAGGGATCTGCTCAGAAAACTAAATATAACTATATCATTTACTGATCAATAGGTAGTGTGTCCCACTCCAGAAAAGTGTGTAGTTTGAGCAATGGCGGTAATCAATGGAATAGCAAGGGAGTCAGTAGTCCATGGGGTTCCTGTGGTGCCTGATATACCTTTCTATGGTATTAAGGTATTAGTAAAATCCGTGCCTCAAATTGCGACAGTGTTGGCGAGTGCTTACAGATTTTATTTTCCGATCCATGGTGCCACCCGAGATGGTGGCAGGGACAATGTTGTCATTAGACTTACAAGGACTAGTAGTGTCAGAAAAAAAGAGCAGTCCTGATTGGAACAGACCAGGCAGGATGCGAGTGGCACACAGTCCTATATATAGATCTGATAGTATATTTAAAGAAAATGACTGAGGGGGAGTTTGGGGAGGACAGTAAGCAAGGGAGATTGTTTTGGAAATCGGCATCCACTGTGATATCATGGTACAGTATAGGACGGTACCATGTCCCCCTGACGGCCGTGGTGACCCAGTCTTTATTTTTTGAGGACATGCGATATGTGCCAGCACAATTGTGAACTGTTAATCCACATGATGTTGGGTTACTGAGAGATGTGACCCCAGTACATATTGTATTGAAGTCCGGTGCCTAGCACAATCATCCAGTATGTGGATGATCGGTCGGTATGTAGTGAAAATGAACATCCATGCAGTAGGGATATTATTGCAATTGCTGTCTCACAAAGGGTACAAGGCAGATGATAAGCTACAATACTGCCGTCAGGAGGGACTATGCTTGGGACAACCAAGGCATAAATTAGTTTTAAATTGATTAGTCGAAATTGCTAAATAGAAATATTTTTATCAGCAATCCAACCTAAATGATTAGCAATTTTTATTGGGATGAGCAGTTAATTGCAACAAGACCTCAAAAAGACTTAACTGTGTGTCATTTTTTATTTTATTACTAAGTTATTTAGAACATTTAGCCTCCTTAAGGGCCCATCCACCATTCCTGCCTGGTCCTGTCGGGGCCAAACGGCCCCATGAACTTCAATAATGAAGGTATGTTCATTGCCCTCCACCAAAAACTGATTAGCCCCCATTCTCCATGTGAGCGGCTTTCATGGGAGATACCCAGCATCTAATTCACATCGCTGTTTCCATTATCTGACTGATAAACTTGCACCCGCATCGCTATTTACCTCAATTCCAGCAGTGCGACGAGTCGCCGTCCCTCATTAACCACCCTAGTTCATTGTTCTATACACGCACTGTTGCTCTCCTCATCTGCCTGCTGCAACACAGTAGTCTCACTATAGTATGGCCCTAGGAGGGTGTGCATTTTGTTTGCTATACCCCAAACCCATACTAACGGTGTGCGTCGACTCCTATCTGAAGGCTATAGAGACCACGCGACTTCACGAGAGCGTTACTATGTGTTAGTGTTTAAGATGCAGCTGATCATTCCCCGCTTCACGCACTTGTCTCACACTGACCTGGCTGGTCGGCCCCTTGTCCAAATTCCTTTCCACACCACCTGATTTCCTTTTATCCTGTGTTGCTTATGTAACCTGCTAGCAACCCACTTAATGTGACAGCCTCATGCTGTTGTTGTAATCTTATTCCTGCAACCACAGATTTTGACTTTTTCAGCCCTGTGCTATACTTGTAATTCAACTTACCTGCATCCCACCTAATGCGACTTGGTAGCCTCCTGCTGCCATTGTATTCTAACTTGACTGCAACTACCAACATTTTCAGCCCTGTGCCATACATGAAATTTAACCTGCCTGTAACTACTTATTCTGACTTATTCAGCCCTGTGCTGCCTTTGTTATTTAACCAGTCTGCAACTACCGATTTTTGACCAGCCCTGTGCTGCATACGTAACTCACTTACCTGTCTGCATCCCACCTAACTTGACTCTCTAGCCTTGTACTACAGTTCAATCTTGCTTGTAACACGGAAATGGTTCTTTAACAATTATTTCTTTGCACCTAGTTATTCACTACATTAAAAGATGCATGTTAATTTCTTCCCTCGGGCAGTAATAATATTAATTTCTTCCTCTTGTACTACATGTACAACTGGTCCAAACACATCCATAGAACTGCTTGGGTAAAAGCGCAGGCACAAGATCCTACATGTCTATTCCCTGTTTTTTTTTTTTTTTCTTGGGAGTATGTGTACCCTCTATTTTATTTTTTTCTGAGTATTTGCCACTTTTTAGAGCGTATAAGTGGCCGATACACCCCTTACCTGTAGGGGCGCTTGGCACCCATGTTCAGTGTCGGTGCAACTGGTATGTCATACCCTTACCACGTTCTCCTCCTATTCCTTTATCGCATTAGAGATGCAACCATTTCAGATTTGCGATTTCCCCTCGTTTTACTCATTCGGCCTTTATTTGACGACTATAAAACTCCTGACTTTCCCGGAAGCAGCTGTTTATGCTCAAGTCACTGATGTTTCTGTGACGTTGCCAGCCGGAGTTTGAGGCTTTCCTCACCCCCACCCGGGAACGGAGCGCAATAAAGCTCGGTAAGGGAAGTGCACGGCCACGGGATGGCCGGTGGCTAGGGGTTGCTACCCGGTATGTAAAGGCGTCGTTTTCCGCTAGATCGCGGAAGGAGCACTATCAAGCCGGTTATGACATTCAGTTCCTCGTGGCGGCAGATCGTATTCCTCCCGTAACGTTGCGCATTCGCAGTACGGAAGCGGATGCTTTTCACGGTCGTGAAAGTGCCCTGGCAGGCGAAAACGCTGCACAGGGCACTTAGTGTAACTGGTTGGTTCTCCCCGGATTGTTTACTTCAATGCTAGAGGGTGAAGTGTGGGTTGTGGGTGTCATTTCCTCCCGGAATGGGAGGGAGTTTTGTTTACGTTTGTAATATGTTAGACAGGGCGTATGGGATGGGATGGGATGGGCTGCTGCCACGTGAAAGTGCCTTCATAACGGGGTTTTAGTTGCTTTTGTCATCGGGTCAATAATTTACCACCGAGAACTGATCCCCATGCAGCTGCTTGCAACAATAACTTCTGTTTACCCACTTCAGTTTCGAAATAATAACTCCGTTCCACTTAAGTAATTGGACGTCTCTTTCATTTGGCAATGGTATGTGTTTTCTTTAAAGATTCTTTGCTCGCTTTCGCTTCCTGCTGGGCGACACTTGCCATAGATTAGCTGCGGGAGTACGCGTGCCCGTTTCGGTTCAAGCTGTGTCGAAGCCACCATTCTAAAACCACGTTCTGCTAATCGCTGTAAGCATGTAGAGCTTGTTCATGAAGTATTATCCGTGGGCCACAACGTGCAAGCCGTCTGCTCTGCTTTATAGCCATTCACTTTGAAGTATATGGTGGTATCCACTATCCAGTGGGCCAGCATAGTGTGGCTCCTCTTCAAAACAGTGTCTTCGAGCCTGCCCCATTTCTAACACTTCATAAATGTGCTTGGCAGGGCTTTAAGTGAGCCGAGGCGGAGCCCGACGGTCTTCCAAAACTTCAACGGAGCCGGGGCTACCGGCCCATTGGCAAGGAAAGGCACCTTACTTTTGTCTTTGCCCCTTCTGGGGATTGGAACCTTAGCCCTGCAGGCAACAAGCCAATATCACATAGCACTGTGCTATTTCGTAGGTGCTGGAATGGGAGGGAGTGTTGATATAGTAATGGTCATGTCCCTTGTGATTGGAAGGGGAAACTGCATGCTGTGGGGTTTGGGGGGGGGGGGGCAATGACCCGCCAATTGTGGTCATTTAAATTCATATTCTTTCACGGTTTTCATGTCTTGCTACAACTGTTGTCAGCATTGAGGGGGTGGGGGGGTGGAGTGGCAGAAAGGAAGAATCATGTATGGGGCATTGGGGGTGGTGACTGGGAGGAGAGGGTACATTGTTTCACTCATTTTTTTTAAAAACTTGTTTTAGCACTTCGACAGCAGCAACACAAAAGAGCTAGATTTGGGCACAAACTCATCTTTTTTTGGATACTCACATTTTGTCAGTTAATTGTTCATGTGTGCAGATTGGTGATGGTGAGTATTATTAACACATTGCACTGACATGCACAGCACACTTCAGGCCTCGTCCATCGTTTAGGCCATACTCCCTCCTCGCAGGCCCTTTCGATTTCTCACCTCACTTAAAGCAATGTTGCTGGGTTAAAAAAAAGCAGTTGTCATCTAGCGGTCTACAGACGACTAACACGTTCCCACAGTAACATTTCCCGAATTGCAACCTTAGGGTGTGCGTTTCCTGTCAGAAATGGCAGTTTTAGTTTAGTCTGCGTCAATATTTTTTTTTTCTTTTTTCTCCTATGTTTAAATGCTGCATCTCATTCGACAGGATTGCTTAAAAAAAGTAACTTTTAATGGACTTGAGTTCCAGGGATTTTTGTATGCATGTAGCTAGCCTTGGTTTATATGTCGCTATCCTGCATTTTCATTCACGCAAGAACGTTTTACCTGCATTTTGATTACTTTGTTAAGGAAACATTAAGATTTCAACAGTAATTTTTGAATGTTGCCAGAGCAGAAGTATAAGGTGGAGCACACTAAAATCTGTACAACATTTGGTTGGTTTAAGGGGGGAGTGATGGTCTGGTGAAAAAGAGAGTATCTAAAATATCCCACGTTTTACAACAGTCTAGGTTACCATGTAGTATAGTAGACATACATACATTTTTTTTCTGAATAAAATCTTAAACCTCATTGTCTGAGATTAGCTTCAATTTCGGAAATGTTTTAAAATGTTTTGTGAAAAATAAATTGCTGATAGGTGGATCTTAATTACCTTGTGATGTCTTAACCTGCAGGTTCCAAGTCCCCCTTTCAAGTTTTATGAATATCAATATTGTTGAATAGTAAAATCTATGCTTCTTTCAAACAGCTAGTTGAAGCTCATGTGAACAATTTGCCTATTCTTAATTTCTAACCTTTGCTGCAGAATTACAAAGAATAATTCAAAATTATTTCCCCACAGGAGCCATTTTGAGCGCTCAATTTGGGGTATAACTATAAATTATTTTCCAAGGTGTCACTGATGATTACTTAAACGTTTTGCATATAAAAGGATACTACTCATTTTAAAGTATAATGTGGCAGCCTCTGGCCCTGTAGGATACCTCCCAGTAATATATATTTCTTTTAATTTGCAATTCTGCCTTCATTTGGTGTAATCAAGTTCGACATTATTTTGTTTCTTCTAGATCTACATGAACGTCTTTGGAGCCTTCCACTGGGAAAATGGACACAATTAACGGTAAGAAAAGGAATTGCTACTTTCATTTTCAGTGGAAGGGTACGTTCTCAGAAGGACAATCTTATTAAGTGAAAGTGTTTCATTTTATTGCAAAGTACTTTCAGCACCGTGTAGTGTTCTTGCTATGTTAGTCGTGTGCAGTCAGGATACATGTAATTTGTACTCTCAACCAGTTATTTTCGAGTGGTAATTGACAACTGAGTAAGACATTGGGCCTCATTATGTGTTTGGCGGTAGCTGTGCCGTTAAAAATGGCACGGCTGCCGCCTAACTCGTATTATTACTGGCGCCTGGCAGTGGCGACGTACGGGGGCATTCTGCCCCGGCGGACTCGGTCCGTCCCCATGCCGGGTGCCGGTATTCTTCACTCCCCATAGGGCTCAATTGGGAGGTTGGAAACGGTGCCGGTCTATCGGACATGCTGTGATTGTGGGTGCCGCTCTGCCTGCCAGGTCAGACCAGGGGGGGCTGAAGGGCACCCGCGAGCAAAACTCGTGGTTTGCCGGTCCGGGAACTACCGTACCGGCAAGCTTACCGGTATGGTAGTTCCCGGACCGGCAAACTCGACAATTTTGTATGCCTGGCTGGTTTTATTAACACACGCAGTCAGCCCATATGTCTTTCTCAAAAGATGCATGTCGACTGTTTGCTGAAATCGGAAGCTGCAAACCCGAAAAATTGCTTAGATGATTTAAGTAAATGCTTGTTTGGGGGTCATGTGAGAAATGCAGAGATAGGAGTGAAGCTCTTCTGGCTTGTGAGAATAATGAGCCAGATAGCTGTGAACCCATTACATAGCCCACCTTCTGAAATACAGGGCGTCATGTCTATAATTTAGGCGACTATCTACCTGGAAGCGGCTCATGGCTACTCCTTTGTCCCTCCAGATGTTTCGGACTTCAACTCTCATTACCCATACCCTGCATAGTCGTGTGTCATGGATGATAGAAGTTGTAGTACAAAACTGTCAGAATGGCGTTCTTTGAGGGCAGTGTAGCCTTAACGGTTTCGTTTTTATTACATCAAATGATGCTGGTAATTCTACCTCTGAAAGAAGGCTTTGCTGATCAAACACTTGCTCATAAAGTGCTCCCTGCTAAAAGCATAATACACCCATGTGATTCAGCTGGAACAGTCTCCTGGCTTTCACAGACTCTACCTGAAGAGGTGCCACAGGAGGTTCAAAGTTCAAACATGCATTCCTTCAGTACAGCATACTGGAGTCAAACAGGAAGGTGGATGTCCTTTGTTAAATGTTAACGTATTTGTACCGCGCACCGTCCTCAACGGAATTGGTCCCCAGGTGCTCTGGCGGATCTGTAAAGGATAAGGTGGGATGGGTTAGTAAGGTGAAGAGGGAGTAGGATAGTGAGAGGAGTGGTTTTCTGTTGACAGCTTCAACTCGGTATACACCGGGTGCTGAGCTTTGGTGCGGGTATTGGATCGGTGTCAGTCCGCGTGTGCTGTTGCTTCGGCTTATGTGTTGTTGCAGTGTTGTGAAGTGCGTGCGGCTTGTTGTGCGAGAGATGGTTGTGTGAGATTTTTGAGTGAGATAAGTATGCAGAGTTTGAGTTTATATTGGTTAGTGAGTTACCTGACGTTTAGCATGCTAACATTCACAGTTTTGTTTAAGTGTGGCACGTGTTGGCCTTCACAATCTATCTAGATGCAGCGCAGGCTAATGTTTAGAAATCTGTCTAGGTGTGGGCATGCTAACATTCACAATTTTGTCTGGATGCTACGCAGGCTGGTGTTCACAATTCTAAGTGTTGCACATGCTAATGAATTCAAGTTTCATCTAGGCGCGGGCATGCTATCCTTCAATCAAAATCCTATCTAGATGCGACGCAGGCTAATATTCACAATTCGAGTGGATTGTGTCCTCCAACGTATTCCTCATCTTAGATGTATTCCATCCAGCTTTGCTGCTCTTCGGGAATTTTTTCGGCAGAGGGCGGCGTTCGTCAATGTCGTCGAGTCGATGGTCCCTCGAAGGCCTCCGTCGAGGGTGACGTCATCTGGTGTATAAGTAGCACGCGCGGAACCTGTTTGCCTCAGTTCCGTTTTTCCGCAGTACATTGCTTCAGACATTCGGCGCGCCTCGAGTTCTCTCAGGAAATATAATATTACGAGAAGTAATTATGTCCCCGTCATCGACCCCGACCATGACCCTGAGATCGGGTTTTGCAAGTCGTGCGGCTCAAAAATGTCGATCACGGACCCGCACCGCGAGTGTTTGTGGTGTCTCGGGGAAGGCCACGACATGGAGGCCTGTTTGAAGTGTGAGGTGATGACGGGAAAGGCCTTGCGAGAAAGGAGAGGAAAGCTACAGGTAGGTCGGAAGGATCGGAACGCCTCTAGCGTCGAGTCGAGACCCCATGGGAAAAAATCTCCTCGACGCGAAAGGCATAGATCCAGATCTCGAAGCGATTCTCGTCGTCTTCGTCGAACAAGTCGAAGAAACGAGGCCATAGATCTCCCTCCACCTTGTCGTCAGACGAGTCTCCGAAAATGAAATGCCCCACAAAACATTCGTCTTCCGAAGAGTGGGAAGCATTTGGGGTCAAAACGATGGAGGTGTTTGAGAAAGCGAAGCCTCGGTCCGCGCCTTCTTCGGAAGCCGGCCTGGAGCGTCATCCCTCCGACACTCGCATGCCCTCGAGCCCGGGTGATCATAAAAGGAAGGATAGGGAACCTTCCAGGACGCCGAGCGAAAAACGCTCTAGTCGAGTCGACCGCTCGAGATCACTGACGCCGTCCGAGACCTTTCACACCTCGAAGGAGAAACTGTGGAAGGCCGCCTCAAAGCAGACCCTGTCGACGACCACGATGTCATCGATGCCGAAACCCTCAGCGCCAAAGGCTCCAACCAAGCTAGGGCAGCCAGAAAAAGAGAAGGAAAAAAGTTAAAAACATGTAATTCCTTCAGAGCCTGGTACTACACCTCTTCCTCCTCCTCTGCCAGAGAAGGTTTTCAAGACTCTCCCTAGAAAGGAGTTTTTCAAATCCTTGACCTCAATTTTTGAGGAACAGGTGAGATCTGAGGAGGAAAATGTACCTTTTGGATTGGAGTATGGCACCCCAAATGTCCCAGAATGCTTGATCTCAGAGGAAAGCAGAATGAGGGATTTGGTGGAGTCTTTGCACAATGCAAGTGGCATTGACACTTCTCCTGAGAATGACTTCGGTAGACCAGATCCAGGAGAGCATGCCAGTCCATTTTACCGTCCGTTAATAACCAAGGTGGTGGATTACTTGGGATAGGCTAGACCACCAGCCCAATTTGTCCAGGACGATTTAACCGACCTATTGGACCATGGTCCCACTGAAGACCCAGTACTACCTTTTCATGTAGCCTTACAAAACAGGGTGGCCAAGAATTGGGACACTCCGGATTCTATTCCTCCGGTAAATAAATCCAGCGCATCAAAATACCGCCCAGCCAGTAGCGACCCCGGCTATCTGTCAAAACATCCAACTCCAGAGAGTTTGGTCATAAAGGCAGCCATTGCTTCCAACAAACTTGCGTACCCGTCTATCCCTCCAGACAGGGACGATAAGCGTGTGGATGGTTGGGCACGGAAGGTATTTTCAGCCGGGAGCATGGCATTAAAATCTGCCAAATCCACATGTGCTTTGGCAAAATTTTCATACACTCTATGGGAGTGCATTGCAATGGCGGTGGAGCACATACCAGAAGGGAAGAAAGGGAAGGTTTCCTAGCCATCGTTGGAGATGGAAAGGAGGCCATGCAGGAATCCCTTCAATCTGGATTGGACACTGCGGATAGTGTAAGCAGGTCCATGGGCACTAGCACGGTAATGCGCAGGTTTGCGTGGTTACGGAAGTCTGGTTTTATACCGGACATACAGAACCGCCTCCTGAACATGACTTTTGACGGGTCTCGCCTTTTTGGCAACAAGGCTGACGAGAGCCTTGAGAGGTTGCAGACCTCAAAAGCAGCGGCAAAATCCTAGGCAACCTCGGCCTTTTCGTGTGCAAGGGCAATCATGGAGGGGACGATCCTATCGTTATTACACCTCATACGGGA
Organism: Ambystoma mexicanum; assembly: GCF_040938575.1. Lineage (NCBI taxonomy): Eukaryota > Metazoa > Chordata > Amphibia > Caudata > Ambystomatidae > Ambystoma > Ambystoma mexicanum. Next base: position 205,827,921 of record NC_090938.1, read on the forward strand.
AGACGAGAGGAATGGCCAGTCAAAGGGGCCAAAGAAAGGCCACTTGTGGTGGACGGGGAAAAGGTGCTAAGCCTGCTCCAGCTGCAGCCTCTTTGCCATCAGCAGCTGCAACATCCGCCACAAAACCACTTTGAGGACTTGCACCACAAAACACCTGTTGGAGGCAGGCTGTTGCAGCAACTGCAAGAATGGCGATCCATTACTTCAGATGTTTGGGCTCTAGAAATAATAGCCCAAGGCTATTGCCTTCCTTTTCTAAAGCAACCTCAAAGCAATCCACCAGGGAGACACCCGTTGAAACTTTCAAACCCGCTCCTACAGCAGGAAGTTCTAACCCTGCTGGAGAAAGGTGCTATAGAATCAGTACCTGCAGCGGAGAGGAACAAGGGTTGGTACTCCCCGTATTTTTTGATCCCCAAAAAGGACGGAGGTCTGAGACCCATCTTGGACTTAAACTTGAACAAGTTCCTCAGGAAGGACAAGTTCAAGATGGTTAACCTTTCTCAGATCCTTCAGGCCCTTCAACTCCAGGACTGGTTGGTGTCATTGGACCTCCAGGATGCTTATTTTCATGTGCCGATTCATCTCACACAGAAAATACCTGAGGTTCGTAGTTGGCGACTCACACTATCAGTTTCGAGTCCTGCCATTCAGTTGACCTCCGCCCGAGGGTCTCCACCAAGTCAATGGTAGTGGTGGCAGCGCACCTCAGGAGAGGGGGGATTCATGTCTACCCCTACCTGGACGATTGGTTGATCAGAGCACGCTCTGCCGAGCAAGCACTGGATCATCTGAAAGTCACCTGCCACTTCCTCCACAAACTGGGCTTCTCCCTCAATTTCAAGAAGTCACAGATGACACCTTCCCAACAGCTTCAGTACATAGGAGCTGTATTAGACATGTCCTTGGGAAAGAGCTCGCCTCCCAAGTCGAGGGCTCAAGACAATTCTTCAGATGGTTTCCAAATTCCAAAATGCCCAAAATCTCCAGGCATACGACTTTTTAAGGTTGCTCGGCCTCATGGCATCCTGCATTTTTCAGGTGCCAGAGGCACGCTTGAGGATGAGATCCCTTCAATGGGCCCTAAAGACTCAGTGGTCCCAGTTCTCGGTTCAAATGACAGATCTTCTTCAGATTCCGAACAAGGTCAGACGAGACCTTTTTATGGTGGACCTGTACAGAGAACATTCTAAAAGGAGAACCATTTTGGCAACCATGGCCGGAGATCACAGTAGTGACAGATGCCTCACTCCTGGGGTGGGGAGCTCATGCCAACGATTTGATAATCAGCGGTCGTTGGTCTCCATCAGAGTCCAAACTACATATCAACCTTTTAGAGCTGAGGCAATCAGACTGGCGCTGAAGGCCTTCCTGCCATCTGTCGGGGGGGGGGGGGGGGGGAGAGAATTTCCTGATAATGACGGACAACACAGTGGCCATGCACTACCCAAACAAAAGAGGAGGCGTGGGGTCACTACCCCTGTGCAGAGAGGCAATGCAGCTCTGGTATTGGGCGATTCAGGAGGGAATCTCTTTCATGGCAATTCATATCTAGCCGGGGAAGAGAATATGACGGCAGATGCTCTGAACAGGCAGAGCACTGTATCCCACGAATGGGAACTGGCTCAGGAAGTCATTCAAGAGATCTTCGCCGTTTGGGGAACCCCTCAAGTAGACCTGTTTGCAACCGAAAATGCGAAAGGTTTTGCTCAAGGGAATTTCCCTCGGAGGAGCCCTGGGGGACGCGTTCGTGGTGGTGTGGAATTTCCCACTATTGTACACGTTCCCTCCGATTCCCGTAATTCCTCAGATCATCAGGAGGCTCAGAGGGTTTTGGAGCCGGATTGGGCCAGGAGAACGTGGTACCCGGACCTTCTAGACATGTCCATCTGTCCTCCAGTACGTCTTCCTCAGAGAGAACCTTCTCTCTCAAATGGAAGGTCAGGTTCTCCATCCAGAGGTCAAAACGCTCAACCTTCATGCTTGGTATCTGAAAGGTTGAGATACAGGGATTGGAACCTTCCAGATTACGTTATGGAGTTGTTGCTTTCGGCAAGAAGGCCAGCAACAAAGTCTCTATACCGTTGCTGTTGGAAAAAGTTTTGCAACTGGTGCAGAGAAAAGAATGTCAATCTTTTTCTGTGTTCTATTCCGGAAGTATTATCTTTCCTTCTGACCCTAGCACATAGAGGTCTGAATATCGGAACAATAAAAGGTTACCTTGCGGCGCTTTCCTTCTTCAAGCAATCATCGGAAGAATGGTCCTACTTCAAAATTCCTTTGATAACACAATTCATAAAAGGTCTCACTAATGTGTTTCCTCCTCCACCCTTTTCAAGTACCGATTTGGGATCTAAATTTGGTATTCAAATTCTTAATGTGTGCCCCTTTTGAGCCTATGCACACGTGTCCATTAAGATTATTAACATGGAAAATAGCCTTTTTAGTTGCTCTAACATCAGCTAGAATAGTGAGCGAATTGCAGGCACTATCTTTTGGGCCACCCTATACTGTGTTCCATAAGAACAGAGTTGTGTTGAGGGTTAAACCATCATTTTTAGCGAAGGTAATATCTGATTTAAATCAGAAAATTGTTTTACCCTCATTCTATCCTCCACCTCATCCTTCTAAGGAGGACGAAAGACTACACAGACTGGACCCTAAAAGAGCTTTAAGCCTTTACATCTCTAGGCTTTCTAGACTTAGAGTGGACAACCAGTTGTTTATAGGCTACACTAGAAGAAAACTGGGTAAATCAGTAACAAAACAAACCATTTCACGCTGGATCGTGCTTTGCATTTCAGAATGCTACAGACTAGCACAAAAAGATCCACCAGAAGGGTTAAGATCTCATTCCACCAGAGGCATAGCCTCTTCCACGGCCCTTCAAAGAGGTGTCCCTATAAGGTCCGTTTGCGAAGCAGCAACTTGGTCTTCGCTTCACACCTTCTCAAAATTCTATAACCTGAATGCGTCCCAGTCTAGGGAGTTAACTATTGGAAAAGCAGTGCTTTATTCTGCCATCTAAAGGCATATCAAAACGAGAAAAAAAAAATCTGACCCCTCCTCCAAAGGAACTATGCAAAATACTGCTTTGGCAGCCTATCTAAGATGAAGAATACGTTGGAGGACACAATCCACTCGAAGAACAAGTTACTTCTTACCTGGTAACATTCTTTCGATTGGATGTTCCTCCAACGTATTCATCATCGCCCTCCCAACCTACCCCTCTGTAGATTTTTTTCCGGGTTATTACCATCTCAGATCTCGCAAGGCTGATGCCTGTCTGCCGGCACAATCTACAAAAACCGTACAAGATCACAGATACAAAAGAGGGGGAAAAACAGAACTGAGGCTAATGGGCGCCGTGCGTGCTACTTATACACCCGATGACCTCACCCTCGATGGAGGCCTTCGGGGGACCATCGACTCGGCGCACAGCGCCCTCTGCCGAAAAAATTTCTGAGGAGCAGCAAAGCTGGATGGAATACATCTAAGATGAGGAATACGTTGGAGGAACATCCAATCGAAAGAACGTTACCAGGTAAGCAGTAACTTGTTCTTCTATCTTAGTGTGGACATGCTCATATTCCCAATTCTATGTAAGTGCGGGCATGTTAATATTATGGCAGTCTATGTTGTTGGGAGGTAAGATACAGTGGCAGGGGTTTTCTGGAGTAGAGCAATTGCTCTACTCCCCACCCATGTCACACTCACAGTTTTTGTTGGTGTCTGTTAGCTGCTAGTTTCCTTGGCGTCCACCTGCAGACAGGTCCTGGAACCGCCAATGTAGGAGCCGCCCTTTGCCCGGGCCCTTAGCCGCAAGGGCTGCCGGGCTTAGGGCTGCCCTGGAAGGGTCAGTTAAAGGAGCCAGCCGGCCAATCAGACCACGGGTGAGAGCTGGGAGACGAGAGGAGAGGGGAAGCAGGAACACGGGGCGGACAACGCTGCGGGCAGGGCCCGGGGGGCTCAAAGAACAAAACTATGCCCAAATAAAAAGGCCCAGAAGGGTCAGGGCCTCACCCACGCTCACCTGAACACGCAGGGATGGTACTGTACTGTAGTCAAAGACTTCCCCCTTCTACAAAAGTATCACTGTGTTTCAAAAGGGCATAGTGTCACAATAAACTGTAAAGATAAGCCCTGCCTGGTTTGGTAGTTAGCTCTTCAGCTCGCAGTTATACAGCCACAAAGCAATTTGGTGTCCTATAGTTGTCTACATGGAACAGTGCCTTCTCCGTGACCGGGATATGCAGATTCATTTTGTCTGGCCTACGTCTCACGTAGGCCTCCCTGGTCGCAGATGAAGACGCTTCCCCTTTGGCCTATTTTGAATATTTGGACAGGAAATCCTCTACGGGATGAGCTGGAACCTGCTTTAAAGACATTCCAGCCAGGATACAATTATTAATAACATCAGGCTACTGATGACCAGTTAAGTAGACCGGGTAAGAGGTGGAATTAGAATAGCATGGGGACTGAGTTTCTGGCCACTGACTGGTCTTCTTTGTTTCTTATTTCTTGCTGGTCCTTCTCCATCTCCCAGCCACCTTCTTGCAGACCGAGCACTTTTGGTACGATATCCGAGGGCAAAGGAATACATGTTACAGCAGCCTGGATTGAATCCCTGGCAACGGGTTCGCTTTGGACCAACCTCCTGTTGTAGTTTACCTTTTGTAAGGAAACTTCTCCTTAGTTGATTCATCTTTGGACTTTCACAAGAATAAAGATACACTGGACCTTGTCCTCTGCCCTAGAGTTGAAGGCAGAACGTATACAATGCAGGGGCAAGCTCTGCTCCCCAACCATCGCCAGGAAACATTGGCCGTGATACGGTTGTGAACTGAGGCCCCTTTGGTCCCTGTGCACTGAAACCAGAAGCCTGTTCATAGAAGGTTAAGGTACCCCCGTAGGCAACTTCCTGCCGTGGCAATGCATATCTAAGGGCTCCCCTTGTCTCTAGACGCTACAGGTATCGAAATTAAAATTAGATGAGCAGGAGCTAAAATCACCTCATGTGATGATTCTAAGAATGGAGTCACTTTTCCCCATAGGGGAACCCTCCTGTGAGGCCCAGGCGGTGTAACTGCTAATCAATAATCCCCCTGTGCAACGTGAGAAGATCTGTTGGGTGAGGATTTACCTTGTGGAGGGAGGGCCGCTCACTCCATACAATCGCACCCTTTTCCCCATTACGCATCCCATACCGGGCTCCCATAACACATCAATGACTTCCCTTATAGTATATTGTATTGTAAGTCCAGTGCAGTTCCAACTATTTGTATTTTTATTGTTTTATATAGTGCCTTAATCCAAGGCGCTTTACAGTTAACAACAAGTAACTGTAGCAGAGGACTTTGAAGTAGCCATTATTTCCAACAGAGGTCCAGTGAATTCTTCTTGCCCATATCAGAGTCCAAAGATGAATCAAAGAATGAGAGCATGCCCCTTTCCTTATAAAGTCAAATTGTCACTGGAGTTGGTCCAAAGCAAGCCTGGTGTACGGAGTTCCAATCAAGGTTGTTGTAACAAGTGATCTCTGGCTTATGACATCAGACCCGAGTACCTTGCCTGCAGGAAATGTAGGGGACTGGAAAAGAGTGCCTTGAAAGAAATCCAAATGGGTGGGACCGTGCTTGTGGCCTACCTCTCCCTTCTAGCTACCCAAACCCCACACCTTTAGCCCTTTCCATACCTGCTGACTTCAAATCAACCTCAGTAGGCAACACCCTGGTGAGAGTGTGACTTTATGCAAACGCTGCCCCTGAAGCACTGGTTCCCAGCAGACCTCTTGGGTGAAGGGACTATGCCTGCGGATGGGGTGGGGTTTTCCTTTTCAGCAGGACAATCAATGGGTTGGTGTTCTAGCTATTGTTCCACCTGGCAGTAGTGGAGATGGACTAGACACTAATCAATGGGCATCCTCTTCATAGCTGGGCCCCGCTCGCAGAGCTAATGCCAGTGTGATATTGAGTTGTGGCTATAATTGCGGGTTTTAGTGACCTCCATGCCACAACCAGGCATGGCTTATTTTTAAAGATTCCCGTGCCACTAGACTCACTAATGCATACAATTAAGATTTAGATAGAGGTGAAGGAGATTAAAAAGTCCTGCAGGGACTTTGTCCCAGCTGTTGTCGGGAAAGTCCATGTGACCTTTAACTTGCTCTGTTCCACTGCACTTCTCTAAAGTGTAAGGAAAGCATGGTATCAAAGTAAGACGGACACAAGTGATCACAGTTTAAGGGTGTTTATTGTTAGGGGTGTGAAAAACGCCTAGCTAATCCTAAATCTACGATGGGAGCATGTTAATGACCATCAAATAATAATAGTCCTAGTGGAGTCTAGTCAAATAAAAAAGGGCCTATACTAAAAAAAAAAAAGTATTGTCAATCCTTACTGCTATGCTACAAAATAGTGTGGGATACTGTTCACAAAATGATGATGCTTAGGTCGGTGCCTTCCTTCCCCATGTTTTTAGCACGGGACAAGGCGGGTCACTTTAGCACAGCACACTCCTGGGCTTCTCCGGCACGAGGTCACAGTTCCTTTCACCAAAATCATGGCCTTCTGTGCCCAAGTCTTCATTGCAAAGTCTCTTGCCTCAGAGGATGTCCTGATGTCCCAGAAACAACCATAAACAATAAAGAAAAGTCCCTTTCTTAATATTTATGTACAGCAATTTACTCTTCACCCAAGATTCCCCTCAGTCGGGCTCCGATACTTCTTTCACCGTTAGCCTCCCTCAGTTGGGTTCAGACCAACTTCAATTAGTAAGCATCCCTCAATCGGGTTCACATTTGCCACAACAGTCTTCTCAGGTGTTTTTCACCCTGGATCCCCCTCTTTCAGGCTTGGACCCCTTTTCTACAATGAGTCCCCCTCAGCCGGGCTCAGACCAATTTCAGTTTCCAAACAATGGCAGACTTGCGAATGTGCACAGGCTTCCATGTAACCAGCTGCAGGACCACTTCGATTTCACAGTTCAATAATTCCTCCCATCCTAGGGAGGGGGGGGGCACAAAACAGAGCCCTTCGAGTGAGCACCCACCTGGCACCAGACCACCCTGTATCTGGTACCTAGTTCAATTTTACAAAAGTCAGTTGTACGCTTCTTTTTCTTTCTACAATGTTGCTGCTTGCAACCTTGAGCACAACACAGCCCGGTCTGCTATCAGTTTCTCAAACTCACCGGCTGTGCTGAACTCGTTGGCGTTGCTTTACTGTCTGAGTCAAGGACGGTACCACAGTGGCAATTGCGTCTCCCTGCACTGGCTATCGGTGCGGGAGGGCCCGGTGTACCTTTGACACACGCTACACCGTTTGTCAGCTGTAATTGTCTTTTCTTTTTCTTGAGGCTTCTTAAAAGTCGCGGTTCTGGGTTGAAAAGGGCAAGGGTAATTCCCTCCTTGTTGTCCTCTCTGATCTCGCTGCCTTTCTCCTCGGTTCAAACTGCAGTCTCGGAATAGCTGCGTCCCATGCGTTTGGCCTTGCTCCGAGTGTGATTTCGTGCTCAGCCTTTTATCTGTGTGGGGAAGTGTGATGGAAGTGTGTGTAAATCAGTAATTGCCTGACTCTGCCTGACCCTTGTGTTGGGACATGTCAGGTATACGACTCTGGTGTTAGTCCATTGTTGTTCATGATGAAATGCCTGTGAGAAAGGGTTTGTGTTGTAAAAGGGGGGGGTGGTTGAGTTTCAAGTTATCCTAACTGGTAGGACGGGGAAAGGGTGAGGAAGGGGATACCGGGTCTCGCCCTCCAGTGTCCCACTTCCACGCCCCCTCCATAAAGGTGATCCTCCTGGACTGGTCCATCCCTAGGAACTGGTTCCATTAGCGATGGCCCTGGATGACCGATCCCCGAGGACTAGGGGGTGAGAGACCTTCAGGTTTCGCACAATAGACTGGTTTCTACAAAGGCAAATGAGCACACTATACTTGGCATGGTGCATTTATGAAACTGTGGGATGTCTGTAATAAGCCCTCCTTTTTATGTTAATTAAAAAAAAAAAAGCAGGCGATTCTGCACTTACCAGATGGCATTTTCACAATTGCTCTTAACGTTTTATGTATAACAGTTGTAACTCTTGAGTTCTAGTTTAGCAGTAGCCCCCTGAGGAAGAGGAATCCAACAGATTAAGAGGAATTGAATTCCTCTTAATCTGTTGGATCTGCAATTAGTGTCGAACTATATTTGTGATGGGTCTTTTGTATTGATCCCTTGTGCCATAGCTCAGTATATGATGGACATGTTACCGAGATGTGTGTAACTTGCAGGTCACAGATCAGAATCCCAGCAATGGTGAATCTACCTTTCATCATTCAGAGCTAGTATAGAAAAGCAAAAACCTGTGAATGAGGGTCGATATGGTGTGGCATGCCCATAACCTATTTTTCTGTGAGGCAATGGATCCACACAACACACTTGTCAGAAGTACCAGCTGATTTTACTCTCTTAAAATAGTAAAACATGCCTCGCAAAAAAATAGGGAGTAAAATTGGGAGCCTGCCCCATGCTTCTACCCAGATAGGTTCATGAATGTGGCTGAATCATTTGTACCAGAGAAAGCAGCCTGAATATTCTGTTGGATCTGAGGCAGAACTTTAAGGTAAGAATTCATTCTTTTCATTACAAGGCGCAAACTAGTATAATCACAAAATTCGGTTTTTAAAACAAGTGCATTTTATTATATTAGGAAATGAAATGCTTATTTTGCTCCCTACTAAAAAATGAGAAGTAAAATATTCCCCATAAAGTAGCAGTAGTACAATCTGAATGTTTGTTTTCAGGAGATTGTTGAATGGCTGGCAACACATTTCCCTGCAAAAAACGGGTTTTAATCTTCTCCTACAACTTCAAAGCCCTTAATTAAGGAATGGTTTAAGGGGTTGCAGGATTTTGAGTTTACAGATGCAGTGTAAGCCATATCGTTTTTATTGGTTTCTAAACTGTCCCTTTTGCCACTTATAAATGCATCGGCGAAGGCGACAAATTATCATCTTTTTAAATTGGGAGCAGTGAAACCTTTCATAATGAATGTTCATTTCCGTCTTCTAGTTCAATCATTGGTAATGTCCGTGTAGATTTTGGAAATGCACTGATAATGGGCCTTCTGAGATCTGCTTTAGTCTCATTAAAAGCAATTGTTTAATGCAGCGGGCAGGATAATTGTGGGGGCAAGAAGATTCGATCATGTAACATCAAAAACTTTACAAACAGCACAGAGTCTCATGTTTAAATGACTTGGTATTATACACAGAGCACTTTACTCTTAGACTACCCACTTGGCAAGAAAATTGGAGAGGGAGAGCAAGAGAGAATGAATATATATATATATATATATATATATATATATATATATATATATATATATATATATATATATATATTATAATATATATATTTCGAAGTACCTAAATTCAAAAAGGTCGAATACTCTAGTGATCATTTACTGGCACAGCAGCAAATTATTGGAAATACCGGAGTTAAGAATGATACCGGACTACCTGAAATTTTGTAAACTCGTGGAAACCTGGTTATGAAGTGATTCGAAGTATGGTTTCTTTTAAGATTTTAGAACTATTTTCTTATTACGATGAATGGCCTTTTTAGTGTATGAAATATTATGATAGAACTGTTTTAGAAATTGCATTTTTATGTTTGAACGCTCTTGATCCAATTTGTCAAGTTTACACTATATCAAAACTATGAATAAATTAAAATCTGTGCCCTTGGTACTTATTTTTAGGTTCAGTCCTCAGTTTTGTATGCCATGAGCTTCAGAATTAAAGAATGTCTCTTTTGGTAGTCATGTCTAGTGTTGATACTTTGTGAGATGAGCCCTGCTGCCATAATATCAACAGTGTGAGAAAGATTTACTGTGAAATTTTTACTTTTTATGATCACAGCTTAGGTGAAAGGGACCCTTTTGGAGTCAGGGTAGAACTTTAATCTTTCTTTAATACTGGTTATATCTTGTTTTCAAGTTAGTTGCACAGGGTCAGCTTCCCCCGTTCATCCTCACAACTTCACATTCATCTCCCACTAGCACTTTGCACACAGTTTACATGCCCAGGGTGCCTGGTATTATACTGTTTCATACCATTCTACCATCACTCTGCCGGTGCCTGCATACTGTCTCCAAGCCGCCGCCAGCGACCCTCCCCGCTCAAGGGCGAGCGCAGCAACGAAGCATCGCCGCGTCAGCTCATCCACCTTGGCTGATCTAGTTCTTCTACTGGTGCCTCCAAACCGCTCCTGGTCTCGCCGCCTGCGGCCCTCCCCGCTCAAGTGCGGGCCTAGCCACGGAGGATTGCTGCATCAGCCCGACCACCGCGGCTGCCTGAGTCCTCTCACCAGTGCCTGCTTACTGCCTCTGTCCATCCACCTGTGGCCCTCCCTGCTCACAAGTGGGCACAACCACAAAGGATTGCTGCATCAGCCCATCCACCTGGCTGCTTGATTTCTTCTATTGGTACCGCCGCCTGCGGCCCTCCCCAGTCAGAAGCAGGCGCAGCTACATAGGATTGCCGCATCTGCCCATCCTCCTTGGCTGCCCCTGTTCTTCTGTTGGAGCTTCCATACCGCTCCTTGCACCACCGCCTGTGGCCCTCCCCGCTCAAGATCAGATGTAGCTGCCTAACATTGCGGCATCAGTCTGCCCGCCTCAACAGCCCTTGCCCCTTACCAACCCTCACCCTAACACTGGTCCTGGTGCCTCCGGCCCTCCCCGCCCAAGAACAAGTGCAGCAGCCCATCATCCTGACATCAGTCTGCCTGCCTCAGCCACCCGGGCCCCTTCCACCAGTGACCCTATCCAAGAACTGGTACCTGCATAGGAGTAGGCACGGACGCCCTGGTTCTCCTTGACCAGCCTGCCTTCGACCGCCTGTGGTCACCCCCTGGCCCTGGGCTGTCTACAGTGTCGGGTGCCTGCTGTCTGCGTCCCCATTCTGGCTCGGTTATCCATCTGCTGCCGCTGGTCCTGGGACTTCCATTGGTGTCTACTGGTGCCTGCTGCCTGGCGCTTCCACTCCGGCCCGGCGCCTCTCCCTGTTGACCCTCCACCCCCTCGGACAGTGGCAGGCGCCGCTCCATTCTGCTCCTGGTCTGCTGCTACTCCTGGTCTGCTGCTACTCCTTCCCCCCTTCATCTAAGTCCTTTACCCAGTCCCAGCAAGTTTCACACTTATCACCTCCTGCTGCTCAGCACTGGCTGCTATCCTCTCCCCGTCCTTCATCTAAGTGTGTCCATAGAATACTGTCCCTACTAGAAACTGCTACACTGGTCTCTGTCCTCGCCATCACAAGTCTCTACAGCTACGGACCTTCTTTACTCCACTTATCTCTGAACCCTCTGTTATGCGATTTACCAAATCTCCTTTTCACCACCCTTTCTTCCCTCCCCCATTTTCTCGCTCCCCCCCACCTTCTCCTCTGCCTCATACGCTCCTTTTCCCTCCTAATGCCCAGCCCTCTCCTCTATCCCCTCCCACACTCCTCCTGTCACACACCTACCCTCTCTCACCATCCTAATCTTCTTTACCCCCTACCGCCCGTCACTCCAACCTCATGAACATGGCACTCTGGAACGCCAGATCCATCTGCAACAAAACCGCAGCAGTTCTTGACTAATTCTTTCGTCTCAACCTTCATATCCTATGCCTAACTGAAACCTGGATTCCCCCCCATAACACTTCTGTCCCCACTTCCCTAACCACCTCCTTCTCTCATACCCCTCGCGCTACTGGCCGTGGCGCAGGCGTTGGCCTCCTCTACCACCCCCATCGTCCCCCTGGCCCTCTTTCTTCCTTCTATGAAGACCTTGATCACCTCCTCTCGCTTATCTCTCCCTCCACCTCTCCTCTATCTGTGCTTGGCGATTTTAATCTCCATCTTCCTTCTCCCCCTCAATCCTCTCCCCTCTTCTCTATTCTTAACTCCTACCTCCTCCCCCCCCACCTTCCTTCCTCCCCCATTCACTCCTCTGGGTCCACTCCTACCTCCTTCCCCCCCCCTTCCTTCCTCCCCCACTCACTCCTCTGGGTCCACCCTTGACCTCATCTTCAATTCTTCCTACCCCTCTTCCCCAGTCTCTAATCTTCCTGTCTATCGCTCCGATCATGCCTTACTTTCCTTCTCCCTTTCTCCCCTCCCACACTCCTCCGCTGTTAACCCATCTCCTCCAATCTACTCACGGCGTGACTTTCGCAACATTGACCCTACCCTCTTTATTGACACTTGCTCTTCTTCTCTTCCCTCTCTCCAAGACTAATCAGCGAATGATGCTCTATCCTCCCTTTCCTCTTCTATTTCCTCCTCCCTTGATCAACTTTACCCCCTTTCTCCCCCCTCCTTCCCCCCAACTCGGAAACCCTCTCAACTTTGGCTCACTCCTTAACTCCTCTCTATGCGGCGCCTTCTCCGACGTCTGGAGAGACTCGGGCTCAAAAATCCCTCGCTTTCCAACCAAACCGCCTACTTCTCTTACCACGCACTCTACGACTCTTGTCTTGCCTCGGCTAAATCCTCCTACTTCAATAACCTACTCCAATCTCAAGCCACTCACCCTCGCCGTATCTTCCAAACTCTCTCTCGACTTCTCTCTTTCCCCCACTCCTGATCCCTTCTCCAATTCTACACTCTCTCCTTCTGACTTCTCTAACTTCTTCTCCAAGATTCTTACCCTTTGGCAAAAAATCAACTCCTCCTCAGATTTCCCCTCTTCTTGCCCACCTCCCCCATCCTGCATGTCCATCTTCTCACCTGTCTTCCCTTCCGAAGTCTCCACCCTCCTCTCCAAAGCCCACCCCACGTCCGCCCCAACTGACCTGCTCCCTTCCCCCCCTTCTTATCCCTAAGATTTACCCTCTTATCACCACCTCACCTCCTTCTTCAACACCTGTCTCTCCTCAGCAACCTTTCCCTCTGCTTTCAAGCATGCCACGATCATCCCAATTCTGAAGAAACCTTCTGCTGATCCCCTTCTCGCCTCTAACTTCCGACCTATCTCTCTTCTCCCATTCCTCTGCAAGCTTCTCGAGCGCCTCGCCTACTCTCGGCTCTCTTTCTATTCCCCCTCCCGTTCCCTTCGGTCCGCTGACCATTTCCTTCTCACTGTACCTCCGTCCCCCTGTGCCTCCTCCCATTTCTGCTCCTTCCAACTTCTAGCACCTCTGCACTGGAACTGCCTTCCTCTTGCAGTCCGCTCTACCCCGACCTCCCAGCTCATTCCGCACTTCCTTAAAACTCTCCTCCTCCATTCTCCTCCTTGAAACCCCTTCCCCCTTCTGCATCCCTGCTCTCCTTATTCTTTCCCCATGACTATCTCCCTCCCCGCCTCCCCACTCTCACCCTTCCCCTTCCCTCCTCCTACTCATCATCACACCCCCACCCAGTCCTATTCCTCTATTCTCCCTATCTCCATCAGTTAATTGCTCTTCTCACTGTTTTGTTGATTCATATTGTAGTTTTGCTTCCATCGTTATATTGTTTGTTTTTATGTATTAAGTTGTTCCACTGTACAGCGCTTTGGTGTAAGGTGCTCTATAAATCTATAAATACATTAAAAAAAACTGTTCCTCACAGAAACTTGAATGGCTTGGTTTTGCTGCTCATTAAGATATTTTTCAAGCCTTTCGTACATAACAATTGCATCACTTCATTGTTTAATAAGACGTTTCAGAGTGCCCCTTTTAAAAAAAACAATAGACAAGTCTAAATCACTGCCCTTCGAGAGGAAGAAGCAAAAGCTGTCGCCATCAAAACTATTGTCTGGCTGGAAATGTTTTTGCAACTATGTGTTTCAATGCTTCTAAAGGTAAAACCAATGGTTTCAGCACTGGCCACTCCGTAATCTCCCTTTGATTTGTTCCAGATATCTCTTTAATTGCCGATGAGACATTTGACTTTGGAATTTGTTCGCCTTCTGATAGGTAAGTTGCCACTAATTTCCAATTATTAGAATTTTGTGTTATCGATCTGCACAGCATTTTGTTTTCTTCTTATCCACGAGGCATGAGAATTTAAGCTCAGTGTGTCTTGCATAATTTGTTTGTAGTGTAAAATCCAATGGGATGGAGATATTTTTGTTTGCTCAAATACATTTAATTTACTGCTTTAGCACTGCATGGAAACCTTCCCTGAGACAGATAATGTGCTGAAAGTTTGATGCATTCTTAGGAAATGCCATCCATATGTTATTAGGGGGGGCATGAACAGAGCAGGTTGACTGAGAAGCTCTTATTCATGCATTTCTGTGGATTTGCCTGAAAACATTTTTTTTCTTTCTAAAATAGTTTAGTTTTACCATGCAAGAACTGTGCTGAGCATTTCTTGAAAAAGCAATTTGATCAGTATAAAAGAGGGTTCAAGTAAAGTGTGTAACCTTGGAAGGTTTCCACCTTAAGATGCAACAGAACGGATTTGTCCTTCACAACAAACCTGTCTTCCACAGAAATGGAATATGTGGCTACAAGCAGTGCTCCTGTTCATGGCACTAGCCATGGAAACGGTCTTGCTGGAGAGATTAAAGGAGTCTGAGCTAGGATGGGTGAGGGGTTGGTGGGAGACTACAGTGAGCAGTCTGAGCTGGTGAGGAGATGCAGTAGAAGGGGGCTAGCTGAAAAAAGTGGAGCCTTTTAGGACAGTTTTCTGAAGTCCAACTAAGGGCTTAGCAAAACAATACAACTGATGACTACAAAACTCCACTCTTAGTATATCACTCTATCACCTGAGTATTTGGTAGCGTAGACAGAGCAGCCAGGCTTATCTTAGGAGGGAGAGAGCTGTAGGAAAGTACAAAGAACCTTAGAATACAAATTGTGCAATAGAATACAAATGGTGCAACAGAAACACTTGCACCCGGAAGTATTATAAAAAATAAAGTTTATTATAAATACATCTATGCCAAGGTAAATCTTGGTGGGTAATGTACGGAAGGCATGGTATCACAAGTATGGCACAGACCCAATAGGTACAATTTGTAAACCTTTATGGAAGTTTCTGGGGTTGGAAAACTCCTACTCTGCCCTATTACTAAGAGGGGAGTAGTCTGACCATCAAACGATAAGCAAAACAGTCCTAGTAGAGAGTCTGTCCAATCAAAATGTCCTATGGTAACAAAAACCTAATGCCTGCCCTATATCTTGTACCATAAAGTGGAAATGTATGCAAAGGAAAAATCGGTGTTCAAATTTAATGTAGCTAAATCAGCTCTCCTCCCCACGTTAGACCCCACGGAGTAAGGCGGTCTTTGGAGGCAGGAGAACACTCTGGCTCGGGTTCTTAGTAAAATAAACACAGTACAATAAACTGTTCCAAAACATGGATCGAGGTTGTCCTGGCCTACCACATTAAAGTCTCTCGTGCAGACCTCCAACTAATGTTTCAAAGTTCACGTAGGTCCCCCCTCTGTCAGGGTCATACCTCTTCAGCATAAAGTTCAGCCTAAATTTGCAAAGCGGCTTCCTTCCACAAGCTTATTACACTTTGGGTGTCTTAGACTTTCAAATGTGCGTGGCTTTCTCTACAGACCTCCGCAGGACCACTTCAACTTATAGTTCAAGATTCAACTTCCACTGTCCTTTTCTCTATGAGGTAATTCTACTTACTTTGCTTTTGCACTTCATTTCCTTTATCGTTGCAAACAATGCACCTTTCACCTTCGAGTGGGCTACTGCCTTTCGCCGGACCACTCCGTTACTCGGTATCACTGATTCCACAGCTGTCTTTTTAATTCAAAGTCAATTCAGAGGTCTGCCGTTCTTCGCGTCTGATCCACACACTTGCAGCCATCACTTTCAAAATAATGTTGCCACTTCAAAATTTATTTAACACACGCTAGTCTCTCAGGTAGCCTGCCAACTCATTGACTGTGTGCATTTCTTTCTTGGTTTTATGGTATCCAATGACCTTTTAGGGGAGTTTTTTCTAAAGTCCTACTGGCAATAAGCCTTTAGTAAGCTATCCCAGTGGTTTGTAGATCCCCCCCCCCAACTATTAGTATCAGTCTGTACTAGCTCAGGACCTTGGTAGTGTGGCAGAGCAGTCAGGCTTATCTTAAGAGGAAGATGTGAGCTGTAGGTAAGTATACTGAATCTTGGACTAGACAGGCACAACAAAGAAGCACTTTTACATATATTTATATAAAAGATATATATATTTGTGCATTCTATTCACACCAGAATCACTTTTACGGTAGAACACTTGAGTATACTAGATAATACACTCCAAAGGGCACGTTCACTTTTGTGTTTGTTCGCGTTCACATTTGTAGGAACGTTGGAAAGGGAAAAGACAAGGTTATCGTATTTTCGGTAATTGCACACTCGTGGTTTTCAACAGGCTATACAGTAATGCAAACACAAATATGTAAGTAAATTAAAGGGAAGAAAATAAGTGGTTATTGCAACATGAGCTTAGTTCAAGGTTCTAGAGACGGTTTCTTCACCTGGCAAGTCTTTTGTCCAAAAACGCAATCCTAGCTAAAGGCAGTTTGCAGAGGGCTTGAAGTCTTGACAAATGGCGAATAATGAAACGTTCTTGTGGATTTCTTCCAGTGTCTAAAGTTATTGAAGCAGCAAGTTAGCAACTAGCAAAGGAGACCTAAAAACGGTTTTGAGAAGGCGACACAAGCAGTGGCTTGGGCCAGAGGTAAGAAGGGGTTGCCCTAGACACCTCTTTGTGCACTCCAACGCTCTGGAACAGCTTCTTGTAATCAGGTAATCAATACCTTTTTCCCCACAGTACCTTTTAGTTTGAAGAAAGTTTTCCTGTTGGCTTCTCCACGATGTGGCAGCTCTGGACCCGACCTCCGGATTCCCTGGTCTGGTGACGAAAGGCAAAACAATGGACAGTGTCCCTCAGCAGCAGTCTCGAGGGAGGAACTGTAGCACGACTTTCAGCAACTTCTTGGTTCACTCTGCGGTTTTGGCACCTTTTCAGCAGCACCAATAAAGGACATGGATCGTCGGTCAATATTCACAGTCCCCAGTACCCCCCACTCCGGTGTTGGCGAGTTGGATCAGATCACTAGAGTGTCCTTTCAGGTTCAGCAAATATTTGGATGGATTCGGCCTTTCCACGATGATGCACTCGAAATGGGCAGAAGGTCTCCTGGTCTTGGGGTTCTGCAGCTCTGGAAGCTCCTAGGACCTATGGAAATGGCTTGTTTCAAAGTTCGTCTTGTTCCCACCAGCCAAAGGTAAGGAGTCGTCCTCTTCAGAGCGCCTCTGTCGCATAGAAAACGGGGTCAGGACAGCAGTGGTCGCTTCACGGTCTTGCGAAGAGTCTGCAGGCGTCTCTGGTAGTATTCTTATTCTGTTACTTCCGTTTCCTGTGATCGACTTACATTCCAGAAGCCTCACCTTTTTATACAGTTCCACCACACACACTCTCTCAGCATTTCACAGAAAGGGGCGTTTGGCTGTCCAGGACAGCCAGACCACCTGTGAGAGCTGGACCTATTCGGGCAGTCTGGCAGACAAAGGACAGGGGGCTGGAAGACTCCTCCCCACTTCCTGCTTGCCCAGTCACTCTGGAGCCTAGGGAGGGATACCTACTGGATCCCGCTAAAGGCATCGCACACACAGACCTCCCCCTCCCATGTCCCTTTCAGCGCAACACTTGTAGCATTTTGTTGCCGCTTGCGTCTAGCTGCCTGGCCTTGGCTTTACTTTCCCATCGCCGATCACTGTCCATTGTCTGCTCCGGCTGCACCCCATGTCTAATGACCACGTATTTGAGGTCTGTAGCTCTGAATTATGAGGACTTAGTCCCTGTCTCTGCAGCTGGTTCCTTTGTCTGAGGATTGGAATGTCTCTATCTCTTGTACTTGGCTGTGGGCCTCGTCTCGCACTTCTTGCTCCCTGTGCAGCCTGAAACAGCTTAGCTCTTCTCCTGCTCTGTGGCCGCCTGGACTTTTCTTATAACCATTATAATGCTGTTTCTACATTGCTCATGTGATGCTATGGTCCTTTATAGGTTGCTATACATGTGCACTAAGGGGCTCCATATATGCTCCTGTATGTCCACATGATTATTCGCTTTAAGCATCAGCAAGCTTCTCTCAGGATCTCTTGTGCCTTGCGGTTTCTGCATTACTGCATTTGGCTAGTGAAAAAATAATAAAGCAATGACAGTATGTATTTGAGTGTGTGTTTGTGTCGCGCAGTGTGGCTTGCACGTGTTCTTCATGTCTAACGCTGCTTATGTTGTGGTCTCTCTAATGATGTCAGCAACATGGCTTCTTGGTACTTGGTCCAGACTGTCCATAGAGGTGTCTTCTAGGCACGGATAGATTTGCACCACACCTGGTCTGTATGGCTGGCTGAGCGGGTACCTCTCAGTGTATGTATATCATTGGTGGACTTGGGATTAGTCTGAAATAGAATGAGTGGTTGCAGTATTTTTCTGGCCTTTCGGCTTGTCATGAACTTGGTAGGAGGGGGTGGTGGTGGTGGTGGTGGTGGTGGTGGTGGTAGATTCCAACTCCCTCTTCAGGTGGTGTGTGTCAATCTCTCAGGGAGGGATACTAAGTATTAAGAACTGTAGTTGCTTGAGGATATAGAAAATGTATCTTAAAGGAGGACCCTAAGTGTCCCCAGCAACACTGCCCATAAGGAGCTGTGTGCTGCATTACTAAAACACAGGTGCCTTTTAAGAGCTAAGGAGCAGACAGACTCCATAGTACAGGTAGATTAAAAAGAATAGAGTTCCAAAAGACAGAGCACAAGAAGGAATGAGTAGAAAAAGGCTCTACTCATTCAGGATTGAAAGAAAAAGGTCCAGAAGTCCAGCAAAAAGTGCTGGGTGTCCCACTACTAGAGGGGATAAAGCACAAAAAGTATAAATCCTCCCTAACATTCTTCTAGTTAAGTTTAATACCACAGGCATGGCCTTGCCTCTCCAACTCTGCCGTTCACCCTTGAAACACAATGCAGTCTTCACTTGAGGGATCTGGCCTGCTCCATGTGTCTTTCTTTCGGGCTGTCGGAGGCAACGACATCCAGTAGGGAACTCTTTGGGTTTTTGACCCGCTGCTCTTGTCCCTTGGTCCGCCCCCGCTGCTCCGGTAGGTTTGCCTTGGCCCCAGAAGTTCTGTTTGTACTCGTTTTCCACCTTGCTCAGAGTGTCTTTAGGTGTTGCCTTTTATCCGTGTGAGGAACGCTAATTGGTATCGGTGTATGCAGATGACCCGATTAACAGGACATGTCCAGTACGATGTATGAGCGTTAATCTCGTTACTCTGTCACCCTCTTCCTCGGCCCAGTGTTTGTGTGAAAAGGGGGGGGAGATTTGGGACCTTAGAGAATCCTATAAAATAGGATGGGGTCGATAGAAAAATGGGGGGAATACCGCTTCCACCATCTACTTCCTCACCCCCACTCCCCGAAGATCCCTCACTCAGGTGATCCACCCGGACTAATCCACCCCCAGGGTCTGCATCCAAAGGCAATGGCCGGTCCCTGGCCACCTGAGCGGGAGATCCCGGGCACTAGCGGGCGAGACACCCTATGTTTTCTCACAGTAAGTACTTTGCCATAGATTCATAAACAAATTATAACAACACAACACAACACAATGCTTAAGGTACACACATGAAAGCATAGACCTTGTTCAGAATCACTAACAGTGTTTCTAGGCAAGTCAGACCTAATCCTACACGATTAGAATAGAACACCCCCATTCAGGGGCAGTAAAACCACAAGTTGCTTTTAGATTACTTTTACAGTAATTCAAGGGTAGTAGATTCTGTCAGTCATGCAGTGGCACTCAGTTAAGAAATCACTTAATAAACCAACCCTGTTACCAGGATACCTTTCAGAATAGTGGAACACACACATTTATGGAACAGTATAAACCTATAACTACATTCAGGATAACTGTTATACTAGGTGTGTAAAACCTCTGTTGTAATGAACTGTTAAGCCAATTATTGGAGTCGGAAGCGGCTGTGTGGCGTGTGAGATTCTTTGTGAAGACGCCGGTTCGTGACACAGTGCGGCTTGACTTCACGTAGCGCACGTTGCTAGGTCCTTTCCTCTAACCCGCGGAAGACCGTGGAAGTCCGAGAAGGAGGAAGACGGGAGTGGAAAACGCGAAGAAAATGCGTGGAGGATCCTAGTAGGCAGCAGAGGGGAGTGAGACTGCTCTGACTGGGGCCCTCCGCGGATTCTGTAGTTCCTGTCCATAGCGTACCAGGTTAAGGCAGGTTAAGGCAGCCCAAGACAGGATCGATTGCTGCCGCCTGTGACATTACACCCACGCCAACGTATGTTCCAGCCGGCCCACTAAGCCCGTGAGCATTGTGCCTTGCGGGGCGGTGGACTGCCGGAGGACTAACAGTGAAGGTAACTTTAGCTGTGTACTGTGGCGGTGAATCTATTGTGAATTTATTCCACTGAGGCAGTGGTGGAGTGTGCATTACGCCTTTTTTTGCCTTGCCCCTCGCTGCTCCCCCCCCCCCCCCCCCCCCCCCCCTCTACCCCGTCTCCTCTTTTTTTTTTTTTTTTTTTTGGGCCCTTCAGATGGCTCCCAGACGGTCTTCGGACTAAGAAGGGAGTGTAACAACTCGGGAAGATTGTGCCCTCTGAACCGTTGAGCTTGACAAGGGGCTGGGGGGGGTAAAGGATACTGATAAAAAAAAAATAAAAAAAAAGAGACACTAGTTGGGCCCTAGTCCGTGGTGCATCAGTGCCAGCAGGAGTCAATAAGCTGAGAAATTAAATCTATTTTCTGAGTGCGAGCTATCTATTCCAGTCTTGGCTTAAATGCAACCAGGAAGTGAGCAGAATCACACCACATACAACCTTAGGAAGTCTAAGGCTGTAATAACACCGGTGAATATTCTGAACGAAGAGGTCCCTATGGGTAAGCGTAAGCCAAGAAAGGCTCAACCAGCTAACCAAGATGCTATTACTAAATTTTTTCCTGTCAATCATCCATGTGAAATTAATTCCACTGTGATTGAGGAAGATCCGCAGGACCAGCATGACAACGACCTATTGAGTGTGTCTAATTTTGATGACATTGACAATAATTCATTATTGGACTTATGTCTCAACATTCAGAGATCTATGACACCATTACCTATTCTAAGGCCGACCAATACCGTCAAGGTGCAGGTAAATAGATTGAGATCAATGATCTCTGAGGAACGGCCAGTGGTTGGGGGACAGGAGAGACTGTCCATTTCACCGAACCTTGCGATGGTCTCTATTGAGGATGACCCGGATGTTGAAATTGACCAAAC
The DNA here is from genome assembly GCF_040938575.1 of Ambystoma mexicanum. Lineage (NCBI taxonomy): Eukaryota > Metazoa > Chordata > Amphibia > Caudata > Ambystomatidae > Ambystoma > Ambystoma mexicanum. Next base: position 205,849,172 of record NC_090938.1, read on the forward strand.
GGATAAGTCTTACCCAGGAGCAGTGGAAATCGCGGAGATTCAGTCATCTGTGGTATCGCTGCAATTTGCATTAAAAATCTTGCTGAAGATGTCGGGGCGTATCCTAGCCAATACTGAGTCCCTAACAATGATGGAAAAAGAGAGAGGAAGGAATTCTGACGAAGCAGAAATAAATCTGTCTGACGCTATTCATATTGCTGATGTAATTGGAGGGCAGCAGAGCCTGGCAATTGACGAAGAGGCAAATAGCCCTAACCCATTCTTCTCTAAAAAACAGAAGAGGCTGGCCAGGAAAGCGGGAAAGCCGAAAAAGTCTGGTGTGAAGTCTACTTCAAAGGCAGTACAGAAATCATTAACTCTGCCATCCAAGAAGGGCAGGAAAAAATTAGCCAGAGCAAAAAAAAAGGAAAGCAGCCGGTGAGGGTTGCCTGACCAGCTGGCTTCTACCTGAACAAACGGAGGAACTGGAAGCCGAGGAGGAGGAAGATCCAGGGGAGGCTGAGATAGCCCATGTAACTGTAGAAACGGTGCTAAGTGAACCAACAGTGCACGAAGTATTAGAAGATAAAGAGGATGAAGTCACTATGGATAACAAAACTACGAAGAAAGGAAGCCGAATATGCTTGATTAAGAATTTATACCAAAGCAAAAATTCGAAGTGGCTATCGCGCTCTGAGCTTCTGACAAGACTCTACTCTGTTCCACAACTACGGGTACTTAAATCAGAAGACTTCCAATTTGTGGAACCTCTGAAAGGTCCTAATAACTACGTTTCAGCATTACACTGTAAGTTCATAGCAACGGCTGAGCTGCTCAGAAGCTTTAAAGTGGAACTAAAAACAGTGGATGTTGAAGTGGACGCTGATATAAATGAAATAGACCTGAATAGTATCGAGGAAGAGGCAGTGATTTCTTCAGCAACAATGACTCCTCTAAATCTTCCGATAGACAAAAGGGTGGAAGCATCTGATGTTAAACAAGTGCTTAAATGGCTAGCAGACGCACTTCCCGAGATTTTATCCAGACCATGAGACCTATTGATTCTATCATGGAATTGTCGGGGCTTTGCGCATCTTTTGTCACCTGAAGGGTCAACAAAGCTATTGGAGAAGCAAAGTTGCTTCTGCCTACAGGAGACGTGGGCCACCGATCCCTTACTCTTAGACGGCTTTGTACTCCACCACTCACCCGCCAGAAGGGGTGAAAAAGGCAGACCGTATGGTGGTATGGCGATAGGGGTGACTAATGCTCTGGTTTCAAGAAAGATTGACTCTAAGATGGCAGTAGAAATAACTTTGAACAGCAAGGACCCCTTGGACAAAATTCTGTTGATAAATCTTTATAACCCCCCCTGGGGCAACCTTAAGTGTACAATTACAAGACTCCCTTCATGACATATTGGCCACATGGCTGACATCATCTGCTGGCGCAGGGATTATTATTGCTGGGGATTTTAACTGCCACATGAAGGGACGGGAGAGTAAAACGGGAAATGTGAAATTGAAAGATCGGAGTGAGATGGTCCATAATAAAAAAGGGGTGGAAGGGGAAGCTTGGGAATATTTGTTTGAGTCCTGGGATCTGACAATGTTGAATGGTAGAACGAGGAGTGACCACCCGGGCCATCAAACATGGACAAATGGCAAAGCCCACAGCACGTTGGACTACATAATTGTCTGCCCCAAGATTCTTCATTTAGTGGAAGATATGATTGTTAATTCTAATGAGTGGAGTGATCATGCTGTCCTGAATTGTGTAATCAGTAGTAGTAGAGAACAACAACTACGTGGTAACCTAGGGGTGGTGAAAATTAGCACGTCAGGCAACAGGATCTCCTGGTCAGATAATAATATAGCACTTGCAGTCGAGGCTTTGGGGGCACTTGAATTTCACAAAGGCCCCAATTTCAGTGCAATGAGTATTGAGACCATTGAGAACTGGATTCATGCTTTTGCGGGTACGCATGCATCGGTGCCAATAGGAGCAATGATAAGTCAGTCGGATAAAAAAGTACCTTATGATAAAATCATCAGAGACATGAAACGGACCCTTCGAGCAGAACTCTGCTGGGTTAAACGAGCTTATTTACCTGGTGAGAACTGCTTTGTAAAAATAAGGGAAATCAAAAATAGATACAGGTCAGCTATTAAGGCAAAGAGAAGGGCGGATAAGCTACTCTCCTGGCAAAGATTAGTAAAGACCATTTGTGAAGGTAAGACACGTAAAATATGGTCTCTTCTAAGTGAGGTAAGCGGAACTCAAAAGGGAGCTCTAACTAATCCTATTGAGGCTGGGGTATGGGAAAAATTCCTAGAAAACCGAAACTTGAAAGATGACAACAGTAGCTTGTTAGGTAGCCCCCCGACAATTGCCCCGATTATAGTTTCATTTGAAACTATTCTGAATAAAATTGGAGAGATAAAATCTTCTCGAGCGCCAGGTCCCAATGGCTTAGCTAATATTGTTATAAAAGCTCACCCAGAGTTCTGGGCAAGATTATTAGCTATATTATTTAAGAAAGTCTTAAACACTGGTAAAATCCCCCTCTCCTGGCAACAGGCGATATTAATCCCTGTATATAAGAAGGGAAGTAGACTTGACCCCAGTAACTATAGGTTGCTTTCTATGCTTGATGCATCTGGGAAGATATTTGCTTCCTTACTCCTTCAAGAGCTGCAAATATGGGCTGAGAACTCTGGTGTCCTATCAAAATTCCAGAGTGGCTTTAGACAGGGCTACTCTACTTCCTATAATATCATGGTTATGGACATTCTTAGATCGAGAGCTCTCAAACCGGGGGCAACACCATTATATGCTCTATACATAGACTTTACAGCAGCTTTTGATTCGATTCCTAGAAGCCGGCTATGGAAGAAATTGCAGGTAATGGGATGCCCGGAAGGACTAGTATACTATCTTAGACTCCTCCATCAAAATAATTTCGCTAGATTGAGACTTGATCAAGATGGTCGCACGACTAAGAATGTATCCCAAAATAGGGGAGTAAAGCAAGGCTGTGTCACCGCTCCCCTAATCTATAATTTATACGTCTATGATATACCGATGGCAATAGCTGCAGCAAACAATTGCCCACCAAAAATAGGTAAATCTACCTGTCCCGTATTAGCATATGCAGACGATTTGGTTATCGTTGATTATAACATCAGTGGGATCCACAGATCAGCGGTTGCATTGTGGGACTATGCAGAAGCCAATGGCCTTAGCATTAACCTAGGAAAAACTAAGCTTATGCGCTTTACCAAAAAGAAGATATCACGGGTACAATTAACAGTAGGCCTGGAAAATATTTCATATGTCCCCCACTATCGATATCTGGGGATTGATTTTGAAACTCTTGGAGACTATGCGTTATGCAAACAATCGCGCAACATCAGAGCGGCACAATTGACTGCCCTATTCCATAAGTTCACGGCCCAGCAGGGTGGTTTCACCCTTTGGGGAACACGCCAACTATACCTACAAGCCTTTTCTCCTGCTATAATCTATGGGCTGGAAGCACTTCTGGACATTGAATTAAATTGGCTTCAGGTAATTGAAGGTAAATTCTGGCGTGCGGTTTTAGGCCTCCCCCCATGTATACCGATGGCCATTATCAGACTGGAATTTGGTCTGATCTCACTAAAAGCAACTGTTCTGAAGAAACGGGCCATGATTTATTTAAGGATGACCCGTGATGCAGGGAATGGGCTCCTAACAGCTGTCTACCAAGAAATGGCCAGGGATAAATCATCTTGTGCTACAATACATCAGATGTCCAGATTTTATGCGGAAATAGGTTGGCAAACTCGAGAAGGACCCTATACAGAGGAAGCTTTTAGGGCCCTTAAGAAGCGTATCGAACTCTGGGACTGGTTGGAGAATTTTGAACATCTAAGGAACCTAAAAACCTATAAATTCGTCCAATATAGACTCTATGAATTTAAGAAACCTCAGAGCTATCTGAACATTTGTCCATCTCTCAGGCTTAGACGATTTATTTTATTACTCAGATTAGAGCAATTACCAACGTTCACGAATACTGGGCGCAAGATAGCCACTGAACTGCGCACATGTCGATTATGTAAAAATAAAGACCAGCAGGAAACGGCAAAACATCTCCTAACTGATTGTCCTGAAATGACTATAACAATCTCCATTTTGCTAGGACCGTTTGCCCATGATATTAACTACATCAAAGAAGATCTATTCTGGCATCATTGTGTAAATTCTAACAGTATGCGATTACTGACAGCATGTATACAATCTAGCTAAGTGTGGAAGCAAGATTGGGTATAAAGTTGTAGCATAGCTAATAAGAGTTGCTATAGCTAAGTGGAGACTATTGTGAATTGAAGCAACGAGATTTAAGATTATACAAAATCCTCTCTGATTACTCCTTATATTTTATTAGAAATTTGACTTTAAGAGACTATTAATGTTGAGTGATAGGTTGATTGTGTATATTTCTATAAGAATGTTTTTTTTTATTCTTCTTCTTTTTTCCCTCTTTCTGTTTATTCTCTAAATATTGACATATTTTTATTTGTATTTGTGCAAAGTTTAATAATTAGAACTGTAACACAATAAATATATTATTATTGTTAAGCTGTTTTGCAGATCAGTTAAAACAGATTGAGGTACGCAATAACTCTCTAACTTATTTTTGGATGGCACAAGGCAGACCAAGTTTGGTAAAACCCAATTAAGAATGGCACACTGCTATTCAAGGTAGATAAGACCTAAGGCAGACTTATTTTAGACCAGGATTTATTTACAGCTGGTCAGGGGAAGCAAGACCCAGTTGTTGAACTTATACAAGAAATAGTTGGGTGTAGCCAACCGCATTACTTTTGGGAAGTGGGGGACCCTATTCACAGGTGAGTAAATCAACCTTATATATACTTTTAAGCATGGCAAAACTCATTCAAAGGATAGTAAGAACTTTTGTAACTGCTCATATTTCAGAGGGACAGTTGCCGACCAACTCTTTCACAAGTAAGTAACTATTAAACACTTGTTATACTTTTCTAGGCAGATTCCTTTTCTAATCCAGCGTTTCCCTAGTCTATTGCATGAGTTCTCTCAGAGGCAGAAGAGGGGCCCTAGTGGTCTAGGTGCCAGCTGTAGGCAGGGTGAGATAGGGTTCAGTTGCAGTCGGAGTTCCCGAGGACGTCTCTTCAAAAAAGTAAGTAGTTCACTTTAGAGTTAGTTGGGGGTCAAGGGACTTCAGAGAAGACACCCTAGAGGGATTCCAGTAATGGGCATGGGCTAACTCGATGAGAAGACTACCAATCGCATGAATCGCCCCCAAAGCTTCACAGGAATCTCAAAAGGCTTAAGGTAAGTAATACGCAAGCCAACACAGTACCTCAGCACAGAAGAAGGAGTTTGCAGTAGGACGTCTTTAATATCTAGTATCTGCAGCCAAAAACCCGGTCAATAAATTCCTTGTTGTGAAGACTGAAGACAGGACGCTGGAAGGGAATTTGCAGCAGGGATCAACAGGGATGGCCTCGGCACGGCTTTCTTCGCGACTACGTGGGGCTCTGTGGTTTTGGCACCCTTTTCAGGAGCCAGGAGAAGACTGAATATCTCTGGTTGGATTCTTGTCACTAAGCTGGTCCAGCCCTTGGGGCTCAAACCGTGTCCACTGTCACTGGAGAGCCAGGAGGAGGCCAGCGAAGTTTCAGACTGATTTGTGCACCGCACAATGGCTCGAGGTCCCAGGGTATTGGGCTATTGCAGCCCTGCAAGGTCGCAGCACGACGTGGGATGGCTCAAAATGCAGATCTCCTGGAGTGTAGTGGGTCTCAGCAGGCTGTGGGTCTGGGTCGTTCTTTTCGGGATCCCTGGGACGCTTGGTAAGAAGGGTAACAGCAGGCTTTGGTTACACAGCAGTCTCTCCGGTCGCTGGAAATGGTTACAGCCGTAATTTCTCCAACTTCCTTTTCGGTTTAAGCTCCAGTGTTCGACTTGTCAGCAGCTTCCAGGTTTGGAGTTTTTATCAGGAACTACAGTACAACTTCTGCATTCTCTCGTTTTACAGCAAGGCTCCAATCAGGACAGCCAGCCCCCCCCCCCCCCCCCCCGCACCTCCTCCTGAAAATGTGTTCCTTTCAAGCAAGTTGGAAAACAAAGAGCTGCAGGGTTTTGGACACCACCCTCGCTTCCTGCCGACGCTCTGGAGTCTGGGCGGGGAATCCCGCCCAAGACTAAACTTCCACTGAGGTCATTGCCGCCTGGAATTGGGGGGGGGGGGGGGACCTCAGAAACAGCAAGCAAACAAGAAATGGTGCTAAAGAGCCCACCATTTTAGCAAAACTGTTGCCTTTCTGTGCATTACCGAGGCTGAATTAACAGCCTGGGAGTAAAAAAAGACTAAAAGTCAAAGGTCAAACCACTGCCACCAGCCATTCATGTAAACTCGTAATTGTAACAAAATGTTACCAGTCAAGTAAGAAAGCGGATACATGTATCCCCACCAACACTCCACATAAGGTGGGGTGTGCTAGCTCACTTATTCAAAATGTAAAGGGGATGAGAATCCCTCTTTACAACTTGGGAACAGTAGTTCACCCAAGTATGTGAAAGAGAAATTTACATGGGAGCCCAAAGGTGCACCCATCCCAAGCCCAAAAGTTATAGGAATACTAGAACTCCAACATACACTATGGAGAGACATAAAAAGGTCACCCATTAAAGGGGGGGGGGCAAAGATTCCCACTCACCTAGGAACAAGGTAAAATAGTTACCAAGTCAACAACATGTTTTGTGGTTGACACAGGTCAGGAAGATTTATCACTAATATGAAAAGCTTACCCAACGGAGCCCATGTAAAGCGGGTCCAAGCCAGGAGCTAGAAATGCAGGAATTCCTCTTTCAATAAAACCAGTGTCAAATTAAAGTATGGTAAAAGTATATACGTTTGGGTTGTTTGCAGTATATTATAGGCACCCTGTTTTTTTTATTTTTATACATAAATACAGACCTATTAAAACAGAAAAACAGGTCTGCTGCTTGAATCACCATGCTGTAGTTTATGCCTTTTCGGCCAACATTTTTGTAGTGGGCTTCAGCAGCAGGAACAGGTAGAACCATACGTTTGGTTTTGGTGCGCAAAAAACAAGTTTGGTTTGTTTATTATGTCTGTGGGTATGTGTGTTACTTCTAAATCTACAAATGTTTAAAAGTGTGGGGAACTATCAATTGCAACTTGCTGGTTGTTTTAAAAAATATATATATATGATCAATACAGACAGAAACAGTGCAAAAATAAATACCATACTACCGTGAAACTTTAAGTATAATACAAGCAGGGTACCTGTATTACCTATCGGGGGATGGGGGGGTAATTAGTAACCAAATCCCCTGTAATCCTCTTGCTACCATCTGATACATAAATGCTTTCATGGCAAAGGGCCCTGCAACACTAATCTCTTGTGTTGTCCTAGATTTAATTGGCCAAAGGGAAAGGTAGATCCTTCCCAGCCCAGGCAGTCCTAGAATTTGTCCTCCTTCCGCAGATTGCTCAAAACTGCATTGTTCAAATTAAACCTTGCTTTTTGTCACTCATAGAATAGGCCTTTCCCCTCTCCATTGTCTCTGTTCTGAAGTTTCTGGCTTGTGTGTTTTTGTGCGCCCTAATGCATGCAGCACATTACAAATACATATTTAAAAAAATAGCTAACGGCACTTATGTTAATTTCTGTAAGACTATACCACAGCATGTACAATTGTTATTAAATATACTGCCAAAAAACTTCTTTCAGCCGGGAAGACTGTGCAGAAGGTGTAGAACCAGTCATTCCTAGTCCAGTCCATCGCATTGCAAGATGTGTTGCTCAACAGATAGACCTGAATATTCAAGATGGAGACAAGCCACGAAAAGAAAGCCTTCTCAACTGGAGTCCGCTCAGTGCCGAAAAACTGGAAGAGATTGTGAAGGAGGCCAACCGTTTGGCGGCCCAGCTAGAGAAGTGCACTACGCAGGAAAAGGAGAACTCCAGCAGTCTCCTGCTAAGTGGGAACAGTGTTAGTGATCCGCAGAAACCGCAGAGGAATGCGGCAGCGAAGGTCAGGACAATGAAGGAGGAAAGGAAAACCCCCAAAACTCCACGCAGTCCCAGAAGGGAGACATTTTTTGTGATGAATAGTCCCCTGAAGGACTTGCTGCCCACAGTGGATTTTGTCAGTCTATCCCCATTGGCATCACCTGTTGCCATCATTCCAAAAGAAAGCCCTTTGTCTCCTGACAATGGAGAATCTCCTCTCGGCACTGGATTGAGTTCTAGAACTGTTGGTCGCCCACCACCATCTGGAGGAAAGGGGCAGAAGAATTCCACTCCAAGGCATACACCCACTTCCTCGCCTACCAAGAAGGCTCCTAGCAATAATAAGGTAAGTCTGAAAGTGCATCCTCTAAACACATTTTCTTGTATGTCTCCTCAACATAACGTTAATCTTGTTTGGTGTGATGTAACTGCGCCTTGTATGGGCTGGCTATCTGGTCATTACATCGAAAGCCATACCATCAAATGCATTTGCATCACATTTTTTACATCTAAAGAATTTGCATCAAATGCATGTTTTGTGGGGGGTGAAGGGTGGATTTTTAGGGGTAAAAAACAGTTGTTAGGGGGGACCCCCTTAAAAAAAAAAAAAGAATCAAAAATGCTTTCGATGCACATTAAGGGATTCAATGCAATGACCATAAACCTAATCAAGTTGGCTGCCTCTTGACGCTAAATGGGGACTGCAGTTTCTTGGCAATAACATTGAAAATGTGTAACTTGACTACTTTATGATATGCAGAGTTGTTTTAAAAGAAAGAGTGGAAGCAGTTTTACATTTATTCTATATAACTGGTCCAGAATGGTCTTCCCACATAAAGAGCGAGACCATTAGGGGGCACAGGCATTGTGGCTGATTGAGCACAGAGCTCCCCGAAAGCATGCATAAAAACTTGAAATGGCCATCTCAAGGGCTGGCTGGGGAAAAGGTGAAAATCAATTTTTTCTGTCCTTAGGAAATGTTGGATGTGATGTGGGATTCTGGACCCACAAAGATGAGTATCGAGGGGCCTCTGCCGGGGGGAAGGCACGGCCTGGTGAGGCCCTGAAGAGCACTCGGAAAAAAGCAAGACGGTTGACTGAGAACTCAGACAGCGAAGTGTTGGGGAGAATTTTCATTTCTTCTGCAAATTCGTCTCAACCTGAGACCCACAGCACTTTTGCTGGACTTCTGGGATTGTTTGATTTATTCAGCGGAGTGGGACTTTTACCACTCATTGTTTTTGCTCTGACTTTGGGAATCCTTTTTTACTGCTTCTGTAATTTCTTTTTACTTTAATGGAGTCGGGCTTTTCTCCACATATTTTTACAGGCATCTGTAAGTGATTGCTGCAGCACACACCACCCTATTTGTGTACAGTGTTGCTGGGGAATCCCTTGGGCGTCCCTTTTTATTTCTTACTACTTTTCCATGAGCACTACTGTTATCAATGATAGTAGGATACTTGTATCTTAGCTTTCTTTTTGTGGGATCAGAACACACCACCTTATGTGGTGTGCTGAGGGGCTACACCGGCATTCCTTTCCCACTGCTCCTGTAACTTTTTTTATTTACAGTAACTCGCATACCTAAATGGCTGGTGGCAGTGGATACATTTTTCTACCATGTGAGTAAGTTACTCGCAGGGTGTTTCACAGCTGCAGTGCAGCACCCATTGACGACCTTTTCCCGAAGTGGCCCCGGCCGTCTCTTATCGACAATTTTCATTTGTTTGTTCCTTTTGCCATTCCAAGTGGGGGTGGATCCTCTTTGAATTTTGCTTTTGGTGGGATACCTTTTTGTGAAGCCCGCCAACGCTCCGCTGTGTCTGCTGAGGCAGAAAGTGAGGTAGGCGCCTGGAACTTCTCTGGCCTTTGTCTGCGGGTATGCCTGTCTGGAGCCAGTTTGAACTGGGCGGCTAGCTGTCCTCCAAATCCTCCCCCAGGTGATTGACGGGTCCACAGGACTGAATGAAGGGGTTCCTGCTTAAAAGTCAAGGCTTTTGGGACAGAAGATTAAGTCGACCATTGGAACTGAAGCTCTGAAGAAGACACCTTCTCTCCAGGTGTGGTGTCTTTAAATGTCCCGGCACCTGTTAACCTTTTCCAACAATTAGAGCGCAGCGTTTGCTTTCCGGTTCTAGTGATCTTCATTACTCCAGTCCTCATCCTCGTCTAAGTGTTAACAAGGAAAGGAGGAATGTAAATACAGTTGGTGATTGGTCATGACTGGAGGTTCTACACCCACACTACAGTATGTCATAGAGGAATATGGAGGCAAGTGTTTGTTACCAGAGGCTAAAGAAACGGGGAAATGCCTGCCTTGACCTAGCGAGTCTACTTGGTCTTCGCTGTCTTCCTCCATGTGGTCCTCCCACAGATGGCCACCCCAGTGTCAGTTGGGTCGCTTCTGCCTTTCTCTGGCCACATGAGGGGAGATTTCTCTGTGAAGTATTGCTGTCTTTGCTAGATTCGTCGCACTACTTATTTGCTAAGATAAGGGAACTTGCAGAAAAATACAACAATGGGGAGGAGAATGATAGCAAGGTGCGGGACAAAATCCATTATCTGAGGGCTGATCTTCGGGAACAGAATTTAAGCAAAAAGTGCCAGGCAATGAACGTAACAGTATTTTGAAAATGGCACCAGAGGGCACAATTCTAGCAAATAAGTTGACGCCCAAAAGATAAATCCAGGGGTGATATAAATCCTAAATTGGGAGGGGACGTGTTGGAATGCCTCAGTGCTTGGCTAAGTGCTTCATGGAATACTACCAAACGCTATATGCAAGGGAGTTTGGTGAGCATGTAGACGTTCCTTGGGGTAATGATTCAGAAGCTCCATTCTGAAGCGGTGAAACATCTAGATGTGAGATCGCAGTGGAAGAGGTGCAGCAGCAAGTTTGAGAGCCTCTGGGAAAGCCCCGGGAGAGGATAGATGCACCAGAAACGTCTATACCATCAGGAAGCAGGTGAGTGCTACGCAGGGCAAGCCGACCCCAGATGCCCCCCACAAAGTAGTTTCTGTGCCCCCAGGCCCCTGTACACTCTTTGCGTCCCCCTCTCCCCGCTCCTTCCTGGATCTCCCTGCTCCCGCCTCCCATCCTGCCCCCGTCCCCCATTGGCTAACTTGGCCCGTGGTCTCGGGTCTAGCGACCCGCGGTAGCCTCCCTGCTTCCTTTACCATCAGGAAGCGGGTGAGTGCTACGCAGGGCAAGCCGACCCAGATGCCCCCACAAAGTAGTTTCTGTGCCCCCAGGCCCCTGTACCCTCTTTGCGTCCCCCTCTCCCCGCTCCTTCCTGGATCTCCCTGCTCCCGCCTCCCATCCCGCCCCCTGACCCCCATTGGCTAACTTGGCCCGTGGTCTCGGGTCTAGCGACCCGCGGTAGCCTCCCTGCTTCCTTTACCATCAGGAAGCAGGTGAGTGCTACGCAGGGCAAGCCGACCCCAGATGCCCCCCACAAAGTAGTTTCTGTGCCCCCAGGCCCCTGTACCCTCTTTGCGTCCCACTCTCCCCGCTCCTTCCTGGATCTCCCTGCTCCCGCCTCCCATCCCGCCCCCCATCCCCCATTGGCTAACTTGGCCCGTGGTCTCGGGTCTAGCGACCCCGGTAGCCTCCCTGCTTCTTTTACCATCAGGAAGCAGGTGAGTGCTACGCAGGGCAAGCCGACCCCAGATGCCCCCCACAAAGTAGTTTCTGTGCCCCCAGGCCCCTGTACCCTCTTTGCGTCCCCCTCTCTCCGCTCCCTCCCGGCAATTTCCATCCTGGCCCAGGTAAGCGTGTGTGGTTGTGTTGCCCCTGCCCCCCCATGCTACCAATATGGGGCTAGGAGGCCCTTGCTGCCTCCCTTCTGCACGGCAGCTTTCCTCCCTTAGTGCCGCCCCCTTTGTCCTCCCCTGGCCCTGATTCGTCCACCTCCCCTTTATCCCGACTTTCCCAGGGCAGCCCTCTGCCCGGCAGCCCCTGTGGCGAAGGGCCACAAGGCAAAGGGCGGCTCCTACAGAGGCGGCTCCAGGACGTGTCAGCAGGTGTCCGCAGGGGACGCCAAAGAAGCCAACAAACGCCAACAAAAACCGTGAGTGTGGCATGGGTGGGGAGTAGAGCAATCACTCTACTCCAGAAAACCCCCGCCACTCTATCTCACCTACCAATAACAGAGTGCCATAATACTAGCATGTCCACTCTTAGATGGAATTGTGAATGTTAGCATGTGAAAGTTTGCATTTAGAAAGTGCGCCCTACAGCCTCTCTGTGAATTTAGAAATGTGCCCAATAGCTTATCTGTGAAAGTTGCATTTAGAAGTGTGCCCAATTGCCTCTCTGGAAAATTGAATCTAGAAGTGTTCCCAATAGCCTGCCCACTCTAACCTACATTTCAATGGCCCGCAGTATAACGTCAACTAATGATTGCTAGCATACGCCACACTTAGATGGAATCTCTAACAACCTCTCTACGAAATTGAATCTAGAACTGTTCCCAATCGCATTTAGAAGTACGCCGGATAGCCCTCTGAGAAAGATGCGTTAGAATTGTTTGCATTTAGAAGCTGCCCCATATTAGCCTCTCTGTGAAAGTTGAATTTAGAATTGTCCCCACCTGCATTAGAATTGTTCCCACCTGCAGTTGGAAGTTGCGCCGGATAGCTTCTCTGAGAAAGTTGAATTAGAATTGTTCCCTCTTGCATGTAGAAGTGTACCCAACGGCATTTAGAAGTGTACCCAATTGCATTCAGAAGCTGCACCCAATAGCCTCTCTGTGAAAGCTGAATTTAGAACTGTCCCCACTTGCATTTAGAAGTGTAACCAGTTGCACCTGAAAGTTTGCACCCATTAGCCTTTCTGTGAAAGTTGATTTTAGAATTGTTCCCACCTGCATTAGAAGTATACCCAATCTTATTTAGAAGTTACACCCAATAGCCTCTCTGAGAAAGTTGAATTAAGAACTGTTCCCACTCGCAATTAGAACTGTACCCCGCACCCTCTCTGAGAAAGTTGAATTAGAATTGTTCCCTCTTGCAATTAGAAGTGTATCCAACGGCATTTTAAGAGTGTACCCAATTGCATTTAGAAGCTGCACCCAATAGCTTATCTGAAAACTGAATTTACAACTGTTCCCACCTGCATTTAGAAGTGTACCCAGTTACACTTGAAGGTTGCACCCAATAGCCTCTCTGAGAAAGTTGAATTAAGAATTGTTCCTACCTGCATCTAGAACTGTACCTGCACCCTCTCTGTGAAAGTTGAATTCAGAATTGTTGCCACCTGCATTAGAATTATACCAAATCTTAATTAGAAGCTGCGCCCAATTAGCCTCTCTGAGAAAGTTGAATTAAGAACTGTTCCTACCTGCATCTAGAACTGTACCCTGCACCCTCTCTGAGAAAGTTGAATTTAGAATTGTTCCCACCAACATTTAGAAGTGTACCCAATTGCATTTAGAAATTGCACCCAATACCCTCTCTGAGAAAGTTGAATTTAGGACTGTTCCCACCTGCATTTAGAAGTATATCCAACTACAGTTGAAGTTGCGCCCATTAGCCTCTCTGAAAGTTGCTCAACTCAGTAGGATACCCAACTGCATTAAGAAAGTGTACCCAATTGCATTTAGAACCGTACCAAGTTGCACTTAGAAGTATATCCAATTGCTTAGAAGCACCAATTAGTCCTTGACTAGTTGAGCCCAGAAGTGTACCTATAAGTGTGAGTCACTGACCCTAGAACTACAATCAGAAAACCCTCCCAAATCAACCTCACACCAATCATGAGCGCACCAACTCCACCAGTGCCCATCAGAAACCCAAGACCACTCATCTCCTGAACCCCACTGCCGACCCACCAGCACTGCCCGTGCACGCTCCCCCCACTACCACACCCCACCCTGCAATCGCCCACCCCCCGCCTTGCCATCATACCCCTGCCACCTCCCCCCCGACCGCACCCTTTCCCCTCCCTAAAAACTGCGCGCCTAGCCCTAGCGAGAACCAAAGCTGCCTCTGTCTCCCCCTCTGACCCCCCTACCCTCTCTCACACCAATCGCACCAAAGAAAGCGTGCGGACAGGACGAGTGTGCCGACTGGACGAGGGTGTGAACTAGACGATGATAATGACTGGACGAATGTGTGGAGCGGACGAGTATGAGGAACGGACGAATATGTGCAACGGACGATACTTAATATGATTTGGAATGAATGAAACACTTGAAAACATACATCATACCACACCCCACGCTTACTCTCCCCCTTACACCACCACTCATCTAGAACACAGAGATACTATGACACCATTCGGTATAACTGTTCTCATATCTACATTCTCCCGCTTACTCCACATCACTCTAAGTAATCACTGCTGGTTTCACACCCCCCAGCCAGGCGTTCTCCTCAGGCCTAACGCAGCCACACTCGTTCTGGGTAAAACCGACCAGAGCGAACACATACTCCTGACCGCTCAACCACCACACCTACAGCTAAGAAGCAGCTACCACTCGATTTCCGCACCAGCTGCACACATACCTGGTGCGCACACGCACTTTTGGACTCCCTCTACTCTCTCTACTGACCTGAACTTCGGTTCCCAAGGGCGTTCAACCTACCAGCGCCTTCAGACCATACCAATGGTATATAAGGCGCAATATAAATGCAAAATAACAATAACAATAAACTCTTTTGTTGGGTACTATGACTATTTCTTGCTAGGATATTTAATGATTTACTATTGAACGGCGAGCCACCCCATTCTTTCCTTGGGGCCTTAATCACACTGATACTGAAGGAGGGGCAAGACTTTACTGAATGTGCTGCCTGTAGTCCGATCTTGCTGATCAATGTGAGTGCAAAGATTTTTGTGCAGATTTTGACGCCCAAGTCATAACAGCACTTTCGAGCGCTAGTGCACAGTGACCAGGTGGGGTTTGAATAATAGACAAGGAGTAGACATCTTAAAGGAATGGTTCGCCCAAAAGGTTTTATTTCAATAATAGATGGGCAACATAAAAAAAAATATGGGCGTTTTTTTTTTTTTCGAAGTCCCTATGTAAAATTTTGAGCAATTCAAGCTCAAAAATTGAAAAAGCAAGCACATGGGCGCATCCATTTTGTGAAATGGCTGCCCGCCTGTGCTGGCTTTTGCGGCACTAAAGAAGGAAAAGCCAGCCAGCTGTAGTAAACAAAAGCTACCACTGGGTGGCTTTTCCTTCATTGGTGCCGGGACTCGGGAGGACGCGGACCGGAGACTACAGGCAGAAAAGCTGCAGCTGCATCTCGGTAAGTGCTATTTATTTATTTTTTAAAATAAGCACTAGCTGTGTTTTTTTTTTCCTAGGTTTTCCGGGCTGTAGGAGCCAGGAAAACTTAGAAATAAAACCGCAGCTTTAAAAACGTATTTTGAAGCCACCGCAAACATAAATACGTTATTGTGTTTGAAAACGCTGCGGTTTTTCTTTCTAAGTTTCTCAGGCTCTTCCGAGCCTGAGAAACTTAGAAAGAAAAACCGCAGCGTTTTCAAACACAACCGCGTTGTGTTTCTGCCTAAATCTGCTTTCCCATTTGGGGCTTTAGGGCTCCCCACGGGCAGCCCTAGAGCCCCAAATGGGAAATCAGATTTAGGCAGAAACACAGCGGCATGTAAACACAACCGCGTTGTGTTTCTGCCTGCTGAAAGGAAGCGCCCCCAAGTTAGCACGATCCTCCCCGCAATAGGAGACAATAATGGACACTCCCGTAATGGGAATAAGGCCAAGACAGAGTGCGGGTGAGCGTAAGTGGGAGTTTATCCAAAGAATAGGGCATGCAAAGAACTCTGCAACCTCCGAGAGCGCTCTGTCTGACAATAGCAAAGACAGGCGTATTTCTAATACAAAAAACGTCATCAAAACCTACACACTATAGGGGGCACAAGTTAATTGGGATTGGGTGGCGTCGACTAACTATAGGTGTTGCTGCAGCTTGGTTGGTCCGGGTGGGAGGACGTCACTGGTCAGCCTCGTGGTAGGGTTGGGCCTGGCAGGCCGGCTTGAGGTCATCCGGGCGGTGTTGGTATGCTGGGGCAGCCTGTGACAAAGATAAATACCTTTCCTGACTCGTTTGCCCTAGGCCATGCACACTGCAGTTATTCAAGAAACGACATTTAAGTTCATCAATGAATCGCTCAGCAGTTTATCTTATAAAATAAATGCAACACATGAGGAATGCACCTCGTGAGAGGTCTGGTGGTTGTCGGTTGGGGTGAGATTTACCTGTGTCCTATTGACCGGTATTTCAGGTCGAGGGGCTGGGCTCTGGGGCCTGGGCCGAATGATACATGTCTGTCTGCTGCGTTAGAAGTTATTATATAAATGGGTCTCTGTGTCTTGTCCCAGCGTTGGGGGTCGTCTTTGCACGGGGTCATGATTCTTGGGGTGGTCTAGGGGGGTTGTGGGATTTACGAGAGGGTGCTGGTAGATCTGTGGATTCAAACGTGGGTTTATTACTGTGCTGTAAATAACACAGGTGGCGGGCTGTGGCCTTGGGTGCGGTACCGGGGCCTCTGACTCTCTGAAGCGGCTCCAGCTTGGTTGGGGGAGGTGAGGGAGCGCGGCACATGCCTTAGCGTCTTTATCTGGCAGGCTTCGTAGGGTGGGAGGGAGAATGGCCTTGTATATGCAGGGAACGGATACGTGTGGGCAATGTCGTCGGCGGGTGAACCCTCCTCCACCTGGGCCCGGGTGGCATGAGGGGACGCCCACCAAGTCATGGTCCTCACCGGAGACCCAAAGTGATAGCCACGGCAGGCAGAAACACAACGTTGTTGTGTTTGAAAACTCTGCGGTTTTTCTTTGAGTTTCTCAGGCTCCTCCGAGCCGGAGGAGCCTGAGAAACCTAGAAAGAAAAACCGCAGCGTTTTCAAACACAATAACGTTGTATTTATGTTTGCGGTCGCTTCAAAAGCGACCGCAAACATAAATACATCGTTTTTAAAGCTGCGGTTTTATTTCTAAGTTTTCCGGGCTCCTCCAGCCTGGAAAACTTAGAAAAAAAACAGCAGCTAGTGTTTATTTTTATTTAAAAAAATAGCACTTACCGAGATGCAGCTGCAGCTTTTCTGCCTCTAGTCTCCGGTCCCTGTCCTCCGCGTACAGCACCAATGAAGGAAAAGCCACCCAGTGGTAGCTTTTGTTTACTACAGCTGGCTGGCTTTTCCTTCATTAGTGGCGCAAAAGCCAAAGCGAGCAAAGCGGCGGGCATCCATTTCACAAAATGGATGCCCCCATGTGCTATCTTTGAGCTTGAATTGCTCAAAATTTTACATAGGGACTTTGAGAAAAAAAAAACGCCAATCGTTTTTTTTTTATGTTGCCTATCTATTTTTGAAATAAAAATGTTTGGGCGAACCGAAAGACACTAGATCTGATGTCGCTCCCGGCTAACTCGGTTCTTAATACACTAGATGCCGAAAAAGGCCTTTGCTTGAGTCAGCTGGGCCTTTCTGGTAGAGGTCCTACAGACACTTCTGTTTGGCCAAAACTGAATGAATGAATAGGGGCGCTGTATGGAGTTTTGGTTAATGGCATCCGGTCTGAGGAGAGATTCCACTGAGGATAGGGACTTGTCTGGGATGCCCCTATCCCTGCTGTTTTTTATGCTCCCGATGCAGCCACTGGTCCCTAGACTAAGACACAATGATGAAATCTCGGGTATTCGAGTAGGAGACCAGGAATACAAGCTAGCACTGATAGCAGGCAATAGTCTGTTATGTGCTACAAAACGAAAAATACAATAGCCCACATTCTGGAAGACCTACGTACAGTACTTTGGGTTTAAAGTATATATGAAAGCCCTAGTCTTGCTATTGGGGTAAATTTCAACGGAGATCAAAAAGTGAATTGTTGAAAGGTTTTATAACGGATGAGCACAGAATGATTTGGTATCAATCTGTCTTGAAATCCGAGGACAAACATCCAGGTTATGGGCTGGGGTGAAAGCGGATCTGAACACATGGGCTAATCTGACTTTTTCCTACAATGGACTGCGTGAATGTAATTAAGATGAATGTTCTTCCCAAGGTCCTTTTTATCTCTTTCAGATTATAAAATGATACCTACGTCTATCCCAAGGGAGTTCTTAAAAATATGAAGACCTGATGACGTTTCTTTATTTAATGTGGTGTTGCTCAGAAGAACTTTTCACATATTGCATATTATAGAGGATAAAGAGATGCATATACATGATTACATTAATTAAATTAGTCCATAATCCTTATATTCACAAATGCAATTCCCTAACAATTATCATTATTCTAAAATCCACAATATCAAAAATTGGCAAGATCAGTAGTAAATGTGAAACTTGTATTTTAATCCTGCTCTTATTTTGAGCAATAATTGTACCTATTTAAGAATGCTTTTATTATTAATCAATTTAGGAGACTCATTAATCCATATTTGATAACGTGCAATTGGTTATTAGTGCAGTTTGGACAATAACCCCAAAAGGAGGGATCCTTAATAGTCAAGCAGATGTACAAATGGGCCTAGATAACACATATATACAGCACCCATTTCACAGCATTCAGAGAGGACGTGTCTAGCTGTTTCCAGAATATGCTGCTTTAAACAAATACTGCTGCTGCTCTTGACAGGTAATGGATTCAACACTGGCCCCTGCACAGTCAGTAATTTTAGACTGTTTATTCTCATCAAGAGTATGAATGGAAGGACATTGTAGCAGATACGGTTGGGTCTTTTTAAATTGGTATGCCATATCTGCCACCTGAGTATAGGATTTCGGTGAGGTAAAATGGTCAAAATTGCGGCACCAATCCCGTTTACTTATATTCATTTTTTTAAAAAAATTTAAATGTGTACTTTGTAAAATTTTAAATTCCCATCGGGTCGCCATTCTATGGACTGAACCAATTTATTAATGGCCTTAACATAGGGTGCTTTGCTTCCACTCAATTTCATATATTGTCCTAGAGCGAGCAATAGGGGACATCTTGGATTTGCCATGGCCTTAACCTTTTCTCAACCGAACAGTGGCCTCCGTGGGGATAAGCCCCAGCACGAGTTGAGGTATCTCCATGGGGATATACTGCGGGAGACCCATTATGGTTTTCTAGAATTGGCCCTCCACTGTTTGTTGCCATGCCAAATCCTCCATAGACATACTCTATAATCCATATAAAACGGCAAGGCAAAAACATTGTTTAAATAGGCGAATGGTACCTTCCAACGCATAGCCCCCCAATTTATCTGGTAAAATTTGCTATTAAAGCGATTAATTGCATCGCCTTATTGCACCTGACCCTAATATTGTCAGAAAATCCTTGTAGAGTTCTGATTTCTATTCCCAGGTATTTATAGTAAGTTGTATACTCCATCACTATATCAGAAATCACCAGTTTTAGCCTAGATCTCTTCCCATCGGAGAACAGCATAATCTGTGTTTTCCCGCAATTGATAATTTAAGGTTTCTCGTCTGTGTATCTCCAAAGTTCCCTGGCAGATCTTGATAATCCAGGGAATGTGTGATCCATGACCACATATTCCGCGTACGAGACACCGAACATGAGGTTTATCAATCTTAGGTGGACAGATACAGACAGTACTTAAGTGCTTCAGGAGATCTGTTGGGTACAGCTTAGAAATGAATGGGAGCCAGGACGCAACCCTGCCTAATCCCCTAGTTGTGCAGTGTCCGTCAAGGCTCCACCTCCCTCCAGTCTCACATGAACGTATTTCTGTACAGCATCTTCAAAAAGTGCAATATGTCCAAAGGACAGCCATATTTCTATAGTTTGTACCACAACCTGGTCCTATCTATTGAGTCAAAGGCTGCTCTAAAGTCTATAAATGGAGCATGTAACTCTGGACTGTTATTTTTCTCAATCTTTCATTTAGTAGGTCCATTTACCTAAGGTTGTGTGTTGTTGCTAACCCAGCCTGAAAGTTGGTTTGAAATGTATCTAATAATTGGTTGGAATCCACCCATTTTTGTAGTCTATCCAACAAGGATGTAAGTAGTTTGCCAGTTGTATCAAGCATAGACGAACTGAAGCGGCCAACAGGTCATCACAATTCTCACGTTTCTACTCCCACTACACCCTGCCGCCGCCCCCCCATACCCCCTTGACGTCCTCCTTTTCAGATCCGCCAGAGCGCCTGTGGACTACTGCAATAGCCTACTAGCTAATACCTCTAAATCTAACATTGCAGTTTTGCAGGTAGCTCAAAATAACGCAGTGAGGGCAGTTTGAGGTCTCGCGAGAAGAGACTGTGTCACTAAGGCTTGTAGGTCTATGCATTGGCTCCCTGTTAAACAACGTATTACAATTTATTAACTTTGGGCGGCTAAGGCTCCTGGCTAGTTGATCAAAAGGATTCTGTATGTTCCCTCTAGCCGCAGCATTCGTTCCAACTGCTCCAGTAAACTGTTTCAGCCACACTATAAGCTGGAGAGTTTTGGCGGCAGAAGTTTCGACGTTGCTCCAAGGCTGTGGAATGCTATTGCTAGGGAACTTTGAAACTGTTCAGCCCTCACCCACTTTAAGAAATCTTTGAAGACTTTTTTGTTTAATACCAATGATTAGTGTTGGTCCTGCCCGAGTCCTGGCCTGTCCTCCTCGTGGTCTGACCTTCAGATATTCTTGGGACCCTTGGCTTGGTTCTTAATAAGACTTTCCACTGTGATTACCTTGTGTCTCGTTCGGGCTCCCCTGACGTGACCTTTGTTCCCCCCTGCGCACTGAGGCCTGCAGGCAATGTTACGCTTTATAAAACATAATAATATTAACAAGTAAGCTCATTGGCCCTCACCGACTCGTTACCATTCCGACAATGCCCTTCCACCGCAGTGCAGTCATTATTCTAATTGACGCAATGGAAAGAGAAAAAGGACTAAATCTAGTCCCTTCTCGTTCCATTGTGGCCATTTTCTTTGTTTACTTTTTTGCCGCTTTTGAATGGCTGCCATGGAAAGGTAGAACAGAGTACGTATCCCGTTCCATGGCACCATTGTCGGTTTTTTATTTTTTCAGTTGCTCAACAGCGCAGCGTCTGACAACTGGAAAAAAATATTAGTACCCCGGTCTAATGGGCCAGAGTACAAATAGTAATAAGCCCCTCGCTTGGGGGCCATCACTGCTTCCGGTAATGCTCCGGAAGCTTGTGTTCATGCCCTTGCTTCACTCTGGCCTATAACCGGGCCCTCGGGCGTTACCTGACGCGGCAATGGTGCCCCAGCTCGAGGCTTATTGCTTAATTGTTACATCTCTTGGAGGTTGTTTTATTCTTTTTATTGGGCATTGAGGATTCCAATTCATTGTCTTGAGATACATAATAGCACTACCTTTTATTTTGTGATGGCTGCTACCGAGGTGTTTGAGTGTACTTCACATTCTTCCATTTTCCCATGGATATATTGGTCATTCAAGTTGCATAGTGTTACTGATAGCAACACCATAGTCATGGTCAGAGTTGTAAGATTACTTTGTTTTTTGTGTTGTCTACATGCATTTAACAGTGAGCCTCTTTACCAGGGTCACCACAGGCTTTTTTCTTCTATATCATCCATCTCATCCACGTTATTTTATCGTGTCCTGCTTAGCCGAGACCGAGAGATTTTACTTTACTGATGACATCACACGTTTCTGATGTGCATATATAGTTATTCTTTTTTAATGCCATGTTGACATTTCCCTGATGATTCGTGCTACAGTTGCAGTGATCTGGTAAGGTGAACAGAAGAATGTATGAGTTACTAATTGACTCTGATATAATTTTGAGGTCATTTGACTGGCCGTGTACCATTTTGTTTTTATCCTTCGATATACCACAAGTCTCTGAAATCTGATTTTTCCATGGGTGAGGAGATGTTGGAGTTTTTTTGTATTAAGGCTTGGTGGAGTCATGATTGTTGATGCACAAAGTAACGGTTGGTGATGACATTCTTTTTTATGTTCTCTGTTCTTTCAGATCCGTAGATCTACTGTTTGGGTTGAATGTTTTTGTAGGTGAGATTATGATAATTATGTATACCCTTACAATTGATTCTCAATATTAAACTTATGAAAATACTGATGGTATCTTATCTTTGCTCCTTTACATTATCCCTTAGCTCTGCATCGATGGACCTTTCACTAGGCCAATAACACTGACGAAGGTACAATTCACTTACCATTTGCATTTGTATCCAAATGTATTTGCTTATGACATTTTGCACACATGGTCTTCCAGATATCTACTCTGTGCTCTTAACCATGTATTAACCTGAGAGAGGCTGTTTTCCGTTTTCTTGTTAAACTGATTGAGATTAACATATGCGGTATGTTGAGCAAAGAGATGTACTTGCTCTTATTTTCAGAAAGATGTTTGAAATATTAGGTTATCACTTTTTGATCTGACAACTTATTCATTTTCTGTCACACAAAAAAAGGGGGGTCCCCTCAATGAACAAATTCAAGATTTACTTCTATGGAGCCTTATATGTATTAGTTGCTTTGATTTACCGGTCTGAGATGTGATTTGATGATTTTTCTCTTTATCTTTTGTATTTGTGTAATTTGAAACAGACTAATATGTACTGTTGTAGGACGTATTGCCTACTGAATAAATAAATTATGGCCTGGAGCTATTTGCCCTTTACATTAACTGAGTATATCAGGCATTGGTGGAAACCAATGCAGATTTTATTAGGGTGTGTGGATTACCGCTCCCAGTATTGGGCTATGCTGATGTTATATTTTTAATTGCATGTACCCCCTTGGCCCTACAACGTTGGTTGATCCTACACTTTGTTCATGACCATTCTTAAATTGGAAGTAAACTCCAAGAAGTCGGCAGTGATGGCATGTAGAGGGACGGGAGGCAGACCACTCAAGATGCGTAGAATCTGGAGTGGGGTGAAATTATACCAAGGGTGAGTAAATTTGAATACCTTGGAGTCTCTTTCAATGAAAGATGGCGGTGGTCTGGCCATATCGAAAAACGGTGCTTAAGAATGAGGCAGGCCATTGGGGATCAGTCTCGTTTCCAAACTTTCTGTTCTGGGCGCCCTATTAGGCTAATTTTAGAGGTCAATAGAGCCCAAACCAAAGCCGCAACCAATTATGGGGCTGCACTGTGGGGTATGGAGAAGGTCACTCATATAGAATGTATAGAGAACAACTTTTTTGAAAAAATTGCTTGGCCTCACAGTCGGCTCAAAATGATGCCACACTTGGAACTTGGATGCCCCCATATTGGGACGAGTGGCAGATGGCTGCTTTTTCTCACTGGTTGGCGGTCTGGTCAAACCCTAAAGCCACGCTAACGCATACAATTATAAAAGCGTTGGCAGTTAGTTCAACTAAATATAAAATCCCTTGGCTCTCATACATTTTATAAATGCATTTCTCAGTTAAATGCAGAGAGTCCGGTATGTCCCTCGGCTCTCCTTTCATATTGTACTGTAGGCAAGTACAAACCACTGGATAATGCGAATTCTTGTGACCAATAGAGAAACTTCTGCGATGAGGGTAGCCGCGAACAGAAGGCATATCATTCTAACAACTGCGGAGGGTATTCAGCCGTACTTGCTGCACAGTGATGGGCCCTCTGATCCCTGGGCATTGACTAGGGTGTGTTTTGACTCCCTCTGGCTTGGGGCTTGAACCAAAAACTGGTCAAACGGTGAAAGATTCCCAGCCTGCCGTGCTCTGATTGGCCTGAGGAGGTCTTATTACATTTCGTAATGTTCTGACCGGCCTACCATGACTTAAGAAGCAAAACATTACTATCACTGCTTAGAAATGCTCGTTTTTCTCAGGTCAGACCAGCTCTGTTTTACTTATTAGCGGCAGCCACCACTCCTGTGGCTTGGGGATGTGTAGCCTACCTAAGAAGCGCCTGGTACCGGCGGAACAAATTTGTTGCATCTTGATTGTACGTCAGGAAAGTCTAGAAAAGCTATGAATAATCTGGTATTGTTTTTTGTAATTGGAATTAACTTGTGTATTTTATTTAGTTTTGAGCCTTTTTTATAATCTTTTAATTAGGTTTTTAATATAAATCTTGGCATCTATTATCTTTTTAACCATTATTGTGTATTGTATTAATATTGCATATTTTTTTTTCTGTAATTGTGGTTTATGGATATTTCTTTCCGAATAAACTGACTTGATATTCATTTGTGTGCCACATTACAGATTTATTCAAATATAATTGACGATAGCCACGTAATCTATCGGGGGGGGGGGGGGGGGCGGGGGGGTGGCTCCATAGAAGTAAATCTTGAATTTGTTCATTTAGGGAACCCAGCCCCTTTTTGTGTGACAGTTCTACTACTCATTTGTTCCCTCTGTGCTTTTGAGTTTTTCCCTTTTGTTTAACGACTTATTCATTTTCACCACTTTAGATTGAATTTTGAATTATTTTGCACAAGAAAATCACTTCCCCTGATGAAGGGACTTGGCCCCGAAACCCATTGATCTTGCTCAATGGACTCACAGAAATATAATGAAAAGATAATTTCGTATATACATGTTGAAGAAATATGTTCTGAATCATCTGTATTTGTGAATAGCTTATAATTGTCGAGTTTAACTGTCTTAATGTATTTATATTCGTCTGAGAGTTAATGGCTTAGTAATGTTGTCACTTCCGGAAATTCTTCCCTCTCTCGGCAGGTGAGGGTTCTGTTCCATGTTAACAAAAAGTTTTGCCGCCTAACGAGGACTTCATATTGCAACTAATCGCCTGCAAGGTATAAGGGCACGGGTGTCAGTATACCGCAGGTTGTCTGCAGTGCTGCCGGGGGTTGAGGATCCTTGTCCCCGCCGTCCTCCCTCCCCCATTCTGACAGCGCAAGCCCTGTATTGAAGAGCCCCACAGCCTTCCCTCCACATAGTGCAGCATTGCAGTATTTAATCAAGTCGGTGTTATCGTCCTCGTAACAGGCACTAGCCACTGGGAACATTCCATGTTAGAAACCATTATTATCGCGCTTGAAAACACAAGCCCTCGATTTTAAATGTCTAACGCACCTTGAGGATCTGAAACCTAGGCTGGAAACATTGAAATTGCATTTGAGTAGACAAGCCCTGTATTTCAAATATCAATTCACTTTTGACGATCGGAAGCCTGGGTTTGTCTACTTTATCCTACCGTATTAAAAGGTGGTTTACTGCTTTTTCATCTCTGCCTTTTCATCTCCTCCTTTGCTGCATTCTTTTTCTGCCAGACTGATGTCCGCTTAGCGTTTCGCCCTCCGAGCCGTCTCTACTCGGCAGCTGTTCCTTCAGTGGGCCTCTACCTTTGCTTTGGCCCACCGATCTGTTGAGCGGGTGAGATGGACTACGAAGGTGAGAAATACGTGCCAGCATCCTACTGTGGAACTTTGTTGGTTGGCCCGCTTTATTTGCATTGGTGCACCCCTTTACTACCTTGATAGAACGTCTGCCATTAAGGGGAAAAGGAAAGCTGAGGGGGAACTAATTGCGGTGGGCGGGGGGCAAACTGAGATTATCAGGATGTTCAAGCCCATTAAGGAACTGAACTCTGATTATGGAAATAAAGGACCTATTAGTGGACATCAGTGGCATGGGTAGTGCTCATCCAAAGGCCTATTGGTGCTCTCCTGCGAAGGTAACTACTGCCCCTGCATCATTTCTTAACTTAAAATCTAATTGCATCGTCCAGGCAGCAGTTGCTGACCTCAACTCTTTCTGTGACATGAACTAACCATCCCAGTGAATCTCATGGGGACCGCCCAGTATCCCAGTATTGATATCCAACAGACTGAGAAGCCCTTGCTACTATCGTTACTGGTGGAGCTGGCTGACTATGAGGACGTGCAGGAGCCTGTTCCACTGTTAAATGAAACCAAGGTCATTCTCACTGGTGATTGTGGTTTTGAGGATGGCGGAGGTGTGGGGGGGCGGGCACCTAGCCGTACCCAGCGTCATGGCTCCACCTGGGACATCTTCACTTGTCAAGGGGTGTTGAGGGCGGAACTGGAGGAGTGTGCCTTACTGCCTCTATCACCCTCTCAAATCGATTTGACTGCCTTTCAGAAGACCGCCTCCAACTTTGGCTCTGGCCCCTAAATCATCATCATTGTTTGCCCCCACCCCTGCTAATCTCCATCTGAGTACGCCACCTTGGATGTCCATCTTGCATGGGAGGAGGAGGAGGAAGGAAGGTTGGGAAGGGGGGAGCGGGAAAGGGGGAGGACGAGGTGGGGGGGCCTTCTCATCTAAAAACTGTGAGCTCCTAGTCCAACCATCTCCAGCAAAGTCCTTTCATGATATGAGCACCCAAACTAGTGTGGCGCAGTCGGGTGTCTCTCTGAACGGTTTTGAATTATCCCCAAAAATTGAAGATCTGCTCATGGCTTAGTTGAAGTGTGTGATTTGTAAAGAGATTAAGGCCAAGGTCCTGTTCCTGGAGGAAACCACTGTGTGACCCCTGTGCGTGTCTGCCCGTTGCTGCTTCTGGGCCACCCTTGTACACCATACCGCGAGTAGCCAAGGGCTTTTGGTGTCTTGCTCCTAGCTGGCCTTCTTTTCCGTTCAAGGGGCCTCTGCTCACAGCTGGCAAAGCACAACCTTTGCCTTCCGACCCCTTTTGAGCCCCAGTCATAAGCACGATTACAAGCAAGGCCTTGACCTTGGTCATAATGCTACCTTGCGGCTGATTCTAGTAACATGACAATTTTAGTTGAATTTGAATTAATGATGGCAAAGATTTGACCACAAGTTACTGCCCTCTTTAAATCTTTGCGAAATCACTAGAAAGGTCGGATGGTATGGTGATGATGATGATGATGATGTGTGTCGCGCAGCAAAGAAAGCTATTGAAGAGTATGTTGGTCTTAACTCTAGGCCCTATCTCTGTGTTTTAAGAACAAACTAAAAAAGTGTACTTTAATCCAAAAAGAGAGAATTTGCAATAGCAAGATAGGGCTTTGCATACAGCCTTGAAATCGAGGGATACTCACGTTTTTTGGAAACTGGTTTCCAATAGAAATTCCAATCCGCCTTTAGAAATTCTAATTCCAATCAGCCTTTATGTTGTGGTGTTAGCAGTGGGGTCTGGAAATCCAATTTTTCTCGTTTATATTGCAATGTTTTTGCTCCCCCAATTCTTGGTGCCTCCACTGAGAGACCCAACTTCCCATATAATCTCTGTTAACAAGATGTACAGGGCATTGGCTACATCTAACGATGTTAGGGCTCCAGGGCCAGATTTAATACCTCTGGATCTATTTCAAAATTAGAGTAAAATCTGAACACTGGTCCTAACCAAAGTTTGTAATGCCATCCTCTTCGCGGGGGTCACTTCTGACCTCTGGCGTAAAGTGGTGATTGTCCCAATTTATAAAAAAGTAGGTATGGATAACCCTGCAAACTATCGCCTGGTTTCCTTGTTGGATGGTTTGTGCAAGCTATTCGGTAAGATCATCTTAAACCATCTTCAAGGCTTGGTGAATAGTAACATCATTTCAGATCTGCAGGCAGGGTTAGGATCGGGGAACCATTGACCAGTATTTTTAATTTTATTTTTCATAATTCAAAAGTACTCAGTGCTTCAGAAAATGAATTATGTAGTTTTTCTTGGTCTAAGTACTGCTTGTGATTCGGTTTCAAGGAGATTGTTGTGGCAAATTCTGTGTAGACGAGTGGCACCACCCAATCTGATTTATAGCTCAGCTGTATTTAAACACAACTTTAAAACTTAGGCACAGGTAGTATAGATCAGTGGCAACACGCTCGGCTTGGAAGCAAGACTAAGCAGAGCAACACAGGTTCGAATCCCTGGTCTGTGCTTAGAAACCTCTTCATATTTAGCGTGTTATAAATGACCAATTATACAATTATATACAACTGCGTGTGTGCGTTATGGTTTGGGTTTGATGTCACCAGGGGTTTCCGACAGGGCTGTGTCCTGGCCCCTTTCCTTTTTAATATTGATGATCTACAGAGTGGGGCTCAGCTTTGCCTGAAATTGGCCTCTTGTAACTATTCGGCCCTCTATTTTACGTGGATGACGCAATCCTATTGTCAACCACCTCTCAGGGCCTAGAACAATCTCAATCCTTTTTTCTGGCTTAATCTTCTGCGCTCTGTCTAACACTGAATGTTGGCAAAACCAAAATCATGGTTTTTGGCCCATCCCTTTGAAAACAAATCTGTCCTTCTCAAAGTGGAAGATGTCCTAATTGAACAGCTCGCCCATTTTGACTACCTCAAGGTAAGGTTCCAGGAGTACCCAGGTTGGGGTTTTGGGTCGCCAAGGCAGCAATTAATTTGGAAAAGTTATGTGGCGCTACACAGTCTTTCTATCATAGTCATGGCAGTGAAGCTGTATCCCCAGCTTTTGACCTATAAGGCAAACCGGTTTTACCCGCGGTATTATATGGGCCAAAGGTATGGAGTCACGTAAAGATGGGTGAACCAAACATTAAAGAAAACCTTTTTAAAATAACTTTTATTTGCCCCCATGAATTCTCCTTCTGCAGCCACACACCTGGAACTTGATATGTTTCCAGGGCTATAATCAACCAAGTTTTTTTTTTTTTTTTTTTTTTTATGGTAAAAGGTTTGGTTTCAAACTAGCCTGAAAAAATCCAGGGAGGCGTGATTGCACCTTATGTCCTTTAATGGAGGCAAAAGCTTCAAATGGATGGTCCACATTGTTATTGCTCCAGGATCTGGGGCTAAACGAGTTGTGTGCTTCATTCCAAGAGGCAGTTGCCGCTCTGTCCTTCTCAAAGCTAAAATCTCTGCAAAGCACAGAGCAATGGAACTGCTTTTTGTTGATGCCTCCAAAAATAATCTTGGCCGTGAATATGTTGTAAATAACATTTTAAGCAATATTTGGATACAATTAACCAGCCGTTTGAGGCTGGGCATTTCCCCAGTTGCTGTGCTGACGCAAGTGTGGGGCACCCCAGCCTTTGATACCTGTCCCAGGTGTGGAAAAGATTAGATACATATATTACGATTCTTCTTGTTACGCGAAACATCCCAGAGGTTGCGTTTGTTATACTACAAACCGATTTTAAGAGAAGCTGGCACTCGCACCTTAAATGCTGGTATGATTGTTTTCCCCCAGTGGTTTTTGCTACAGCCAGTTATAGTCGCTGTTTGCGATTGTTGAGGAAGACGTTTCAAATGCTAACATGAAGACAAAAATGAGAAGGCCTGCAAGCTTTGCTCTCCTTCCTGTTTTATCTGTCTATTAATTCTGTCACTGTATTTGTGGTGTCAACATTTTATTAATCATTGTTTTAGCTTTTAATGAAATGTGTATTTATATTTATTAACGCCGCGCAACAGCCCAAGTTCATTGTGGCGCTGTTACAAGCAATCCTACTTGGTTACATGAGGACAAACAAAAACGGAAAAGGTAAGAACAGGAGGGGGTGGAAAAACATGAGCCTGAAAGTGTCTTTGTAAATGGAAGACCTTGACAGTAATGTAACGGCGAACACGCTAATGTGAATTACATCGAGGACTGTTCCAGTCAGCAGGGTAGGGAGGTTCTGAGGTGGCAGGGGTTTTAGTTGAAGAGCCTAGTTTTTAGCATTTTCCGAAATGCGGTAAGGGATTACTCAGCTCCGAGTGGGTTTGGTAAGGCATTCCATAATTTTGGGAGCTATTTAGCTCCTGCATCTAGCTTTGGAGAGCCTAATTAGCTTGAAATCAGCAGCTGCCTTTGGTTCCCCAGCCCAACTGGTGCCCTACAAACATGCAGATGTGATATTAAGTATGAGTATTTGAGAATGTTGATAAGGAAAAATTCGGACACATCTAGTGGGCATTTAAACCTAATGATCATACATAATAGACAGAAAGCCAAAATGTGCCTCTCCTGTGGAAGTCCGATTTGCGGTGTGTGGTGTACCCGCTCCTGGTTTGGGTACCCGCCCTGCCTGATAACCTATGCTGCTTTTAGCACTTGCGCACTGAAACATAATACTCCTACATCCCGTCCCCTTTCCTCCATACTTAGGGATCGGAGCAATTTGTAAAAAGCATTAAAAAATGTATTTTCAAAAATGTGTCCTTCCTCTCTTTCTGCGCGGGGCCCGTAACCCAGCCCACCTTGGCTCCGCATCACCCATCAGTCCTTTTCTCCGCTCGTTCGGGACTGGACACACTTGCATCCTCGGAACATTTTCTTCCCTTTTTTCCTCTCTGGCTCTCGCTAGCGATCGTGTACTATTCTATGTCGTTCAAACTAGACTTTCCAGATTGTTCATCGTGTCACCGTCGTTTCGCGAGGGCGGATCCCCATCCTCTTTGTTTAGAGTGCTTGGGTCCGGATCACCGTTGGGATTCCTGTTTTTACTTCGACTCCCTTTCGGTCCGGGCACTTCAACGTCGGTGGGAGGAGGTGTTCCGACAAACTCCTCCTTCACATTTTCAGGCGTTCATCGACGAGAAGAAAAAACGCCCGGTAAGTTCTTTACATTTCAGAGCACCCCGGCCGGGGGATACCTTTCCAGGACCGGGGTTCGCCCTGAGGTGCCCGTTGGGCCTAATAATTGTACCAGAGTTTTCTCCGTGGATACCGAGCATGCTCCGAGGCCCCTCCTGTGGGGGTTGTTTGTACACCTAGTTCTACTGAATCGTGGGATACCGGAGCTCGCTCTGAGGCCTCTGTCGGCTTCCTTCAAAAAGACCAGGGTGCGCCCGAGGCCTTGGTGGGGCTTGCTGTTACCGAACGGATGTTCGAGGCCCGTGGAAAAGGCTGTCACCGGACGTGGGTCCGAGGTCCTCTTTCAGATGCTAAAGTTACCAAAATTTCTGAGAGGCCTGACAAGGCTTTACCGGTGAAGGCTGTTGCTCACCGTTCCCGCTCTTGCGGGGATACCATATCTGTTGAGGGGGCAAAGAAGGAAAGCTCTTCTTTTACCGGCAGTGCCGAGGTCCTCCCTGAGAAGGCATATTTGGCGGTTGGCATGTCGCAGAAACATTCCATGCCTCATAGTACCGGCTCTGCTGAGGTTCCTTATGTTAAGGCTAAAGTAAAGACCCCTGATCCATCGACGGGGACCCCTGCCTCACTTCCTCATGTGCCGCAGTTCCCCTCAGGCGATGACAAAATGGCGCCCGTTCCCGCCACGAACGCGGCAGCCATTTTAGGTGCTACCCCTACAACTGCGCCATCGGCCTCAGGTGTAGGGCTTGGTTCCTTGGGTGAACATGGAGTTCCTTGTGCGCATCCTTATCGGCCAGTTTACGATTGGAATGCCCGGATGCCGCTTCCGCACAATGTTTCGTTGCCTGCATGGTCGGCACCGTTGATTTATGTGGAGACGTCGGTGGAGGGGCCTGTGTGGCACCCTTCCCGGTTACGTCCCTGGATTTGTCCACCTCGTGAGAAGTCTCCTCAGGCTCCGAGGCAGTCCCCGGAGAACGCTTTTTTCGGTACATTTCAAACATTAATGCGTACCGACCCCATGACGGAATATTTCAAAGGGCTCCACCCGTTCCTCCGGTGGTTCCGCTGGTGGTTCCGCCGGCGCCTCCCTTGCCTAGGGTGCCTCCCCCGACCCTTCTGCCTTTGCCCCCGTTGTCCCCTGTGGACAAGGCAGCGCCTGACACATTTCAGCAGGATCCTGACCTGTCGGATGAAGCGCAGGGCGATCAGGACAACAAGGACCTCCCCGCTCTATTAGAGCTTTTCATGACAGGGTACTGGACATGATGTGCTTCTTAGATGTTCCAATGCCCGAGGCACCTGCTCCACAAGAGGGCGTGCTTTCTGGGGCGTTCACTTGCAGAAGGACGTTCTGGCCGAGGTCCGCTGGGTCTGGGAGAAGCCACACTCTGGACTTTTTGTCAATAAGAAATTGACAAGAGATACAGGCTGCATTCTTCGGAAGAGGTGGCCCTGTCGTCTTGTCCGCCCCCTTCCTCCACAGTGGTGGCCGCGGCCACTTTGCAATCCAGGCCTGCAGCATCCTCTTCCACGACGGCTATTCAGGTTCTGGGAAAGGAGGACAAGCTCCTTGACTCCCTTGGGAGGAAAATCTTTGCCAACTCGGCCTTGCAGCTCAGGCAGGCCAACGCCGAACTGGTGTTAGCGGGGGCTAATGTGCGGAAAGGTCTGTCAGAGTTTGAGGATTCATCCCGGTTGAGAAGCTGGAAGACTTTAAAGGGGGTCTATCCGACGCCAGGGTCTTTGCCCAGGATCTCCTGGAGGCTGTGGCTCATCCCGTAGACGCCTCGGCTTGGGGCCTTATGCTGGGGGTTGATATTACGGCAGGCGTGGTTGCATGCAACTAAATTCTGAAAAGTAGTGCAGGACAAGGTGTTGGACCTTCCTTTTGATGGGAAGGAGCTCTTTCATTCTACAATAGATGTAGAGCTCACCAAGACGAAGGATAGCACTCAGACAGCTAAGTCCTTGTCGGTCCTTGTTAAGACTCCTTTCAAAACCCAGAGACCGTTTTCGCAAAGCTGACCTTCTCTGGCTTTAGGGGATTCCTCGACAGAAAGGATACCCCTGCGGGGAACAATCGACGTAGGCAGCAAAGAACGAGTTTTTTTTTTCCCGCTCCTCAGCCTCCTCCTCAGGTTCAGGTGGCAACGCCACCGATAAACCTACTAAATGAGGGTTTTCCGCGCTCGCACAAGACCCCGGCGGGAGGACGCATTGCGTCTCATTGGGAGGCGTGGCAGACCATCACAGAAGACTAATGGGTCTTGTCAGTCGCTCGGGCGGGATTCCGCTTACCCCTACCCCCTAGCCCACACCTCAACCCTCCTTTTCAGCTGTCGGGCTCGCCCTCCCTCAAAGCCGAAGTTCAGAAACTTCTGGACCTCAGAGCTGTGGAACCCGTTCCTCTCGGGGAGCGAGGGGAGGGCTTCTACTCCCGGCTGTTTATGGTGCCCAAACCCAACCAGGCTGGCCTGCGCACCATCCTAGACCTTTCCCAGTTCAATCTTTTCCTACCCCAAGAGAAATTCAAGATGATCACGCCCAGCCAATTACAATCCTCCTTGCAGATGGGCGATTGGCTCAGCATGGTGGATCTTCAGGATGCGTACATGCATATCCTGATTTGGAACCCACACTGGAGATATCTCCGTTTCTCTTTGGGAGAGGAGCACTTCCAGTTTCGAGTGCTTCCTTTTGGCCTCAGCTCGGCGCTGCGTGTCTTCACGAAGATGTCAGTGATTGCGGCCTATCTTCGTCTCCAGGGTATCCATGTGTATCCATATTTGAACAACTGGCTCTTACGCAGCCCTTGTCCGCTGGTAGCAGCAGGCAATCTCCAGTCTCTCCTTCAGCTCCTGTTCCATCTTGGGCTGTCGGTGAACTGGCCAAAATCTTACATGACGGTCTCGCAGGACCTGATTTTCCTGGGTTTTCGCTGGAACACGATCGACTGCAGAGTGTACCTGACCAGGGACAGCATGGCAGATCTGTTAGCCATGTGTCAGATGTTTGCGCAGTCGGAGAGCATGTCGGCCTGGTGGTTCCAGAGGCTTCTAGGCCTCATGGCCTCGTGTGTGCTGGATCTTCCTCTTGCTCGTCTCAAGATGAGACGGACCGAGATGGCTCTTCGGAGTTCTTGGTGTCAGGCTGTGGACCCGGATTCCAAGCTGATAATGATTCCGGCTTCCATGAAAGTGGACCTGGAATGGTGGTCATCTCTCAGCAACCTGTCGGTGGGTGACGATCACGACAGACTCCTCCCTCCTGGGCTGGGGTGCGACGTTAGATCTTCTACAGGTCTTGGACCTTTGGTCTCTTCTGGACAAGCTCCTTCACATAAATCATCTGGAGCGTCTGGCGATATTCCTAGCGCTCAAGGCGTTCAGACCTATCATTGCCAACAAGGTGGTCCGCATACGCACGGACAATGTGTCGATGTATTACATCAACAAGCAAGGGGGAACGAAGTCTCCAGCCCCCCCCTTCGTGGACCTGTCCATCCAAATTTGGGAGTGGGCCGTACTTCATGGTGTCTGGCTGCTTGCAGTGCACATCCCGGGCCAGCTGAATGTTACAGCGGATGCCCTCAGCCGGCGGACAGTGGTCAGCTACGAGTGGAAGTTGAAGGCGGAGGCCCTCTCATGGATCTTCTTGCGTTGGGGCACACCGGAGGTGGATCTCTTCGCTACAGCGGTAAACAAGGAGCTTCCTCGGTATGCCTCCAGAGGGGGGGCTGGGAGCCTCCTCTCTGGGGGGATGCTCTCGAGATTCCATGGCACAACATGAGAGCTTATGCCTTCCCGCCTCTGCCTCTAGTCCATCGAGCAATTTGGAAGCTGAAGAACTCTGTGAACTGTTGCCATCTACTCATAGCCCCCTGGTGGCCGGCCAGGTTTTGGTTCTCAGAACTTCAACACTTGTCGGTGTATCCGCCGATCAGGTTACCAGTGACCCCCAATCTTCTTCATCAAGGGGAACAGCAGATGTGTCACCCCTCCCCACAATCGCTCAGCTTGGCGGCATGCCTGAGTTCAGGTCTTTAGAGCATCTTAACTTGTCTATATCCAGGCAGCCAGGAAACCCTCTACCAGATCCCAATACAGGAGTAAATGGCTCAGGTTCTGTCATTGGTGTTTGGGAAAGCAGTTGGACCCAAGGGTGGCTACGATTGACACTGTGCTGTCCTTCTTGTCCTCCCTAGCAGAGTCGGGTGTTCACATTCTGTCATGCAGAACTTACCTTTCAGCGGTCTCCGCTTAGCTTTCTACAGACCAATGTTCCTACTCTCTGAATAACCCAGTGGTTAAGAGGCATTTTGCAGGCTTGAGACGCCTCCTCCAGTTCGTAGGCCGCACCCGCCGTGGAACCTAAATGTAGTCCTGAAGGCGCTGTGCCATAAGCCTTTTGAACGCATGGCCACGGTGGACCTCAAGTACCTATCCTGGAAAGTGTCCTTTCTGGTCGCTGTTACCTCTGCAAGGCGGGTGAGTGAGCTCCAGGCCTTGTCAGTGGAGCATCCCTTCTTGGTCTTTCACAAGGACAAGGTAGTCCAAACCCTGCCTTTCTACCGAAGGTGGTAACTGAATTCCATCTGAATCAGTCGATCTCCCTGCCAGTCTTTTTTCCGAACCCTACCTCAGAGGCAGAAAGGGTTCTGCACTGTCTCGATGTCAGAAGGGCTCTTAAGTTCTACCTTGACAGGACTTCCGAGCTTAGGAGTTCTTCTCTTTTTGTGACTTTCGGTAACCCTCAGGGTAAGCAGGCTTCTAAGGCGACTATTTCTCGGTGGATCGCCGCCTGCATTACGGAGTCTTTCACCGTCCAAGGGCTGAAACCTCCTAAGGGTATTCATGCACACCTGGCGCGGGGCAAGGCATCCCCTGGGAGTCCATCGCTAGGGCAGCTACTTGGGCCCCCATCTGCTTTTTGTAAGCATTATTGTCTTGACATGAGTTCGAGAGCTGATGCTGAGTTTGGTCAGGCTGTGCTGAAGAACCTTTTTCAATAAGGGGCATTTCCGTCCACCCGTAGTTCCTGTTAGGAGTGCTTGGGAATCTCCCATAAGTATGGAGTAAAGGGGACGGGACGTAGGAGTATAACCAAGTTACTCACCGTAGTGACCACCTTACTCCTAGTCTATAGTCCCCTTTCCTCCATACGCCCACCCGCCATCCCCTCTAATAAGGTTCCTCCGTTATTGCTAATAGGTCTCTGACCTGGAGATAGAAAAGGACTGATGGGCAATGCGTGGGGCGGAGCCAAGGTGGGCAGGATTACGACCGCGTGCCTGGCCCTGCGCAGAAAGAGGTAGGATACATTTTTTAAAAACATTTTTTGGATGCTTTTTACAAAGTGCTCCGGTTCCGTCCCACAGGATGGAGAGATGTCCCATAAGTATGGAGGAAATGGGACTATGGACTAGGAGTAAGGTGGTCACTACGGTGAGTAACCTGGTTATTTCGGACCCTGAAACATGCTTTCTGGCATTAAATGTATGTATCTGTGAACGTTTATAAACCATTCAGGGTATCTAGAAGACATCTAGATCATAATGAATTGTGCGAAATTGACAAAAAATAAAAGTTTGTATCTCAAGTAAGTTAGATTTGCGGCACGCTGTGTGCTAGCTCCTGGTTCTCTAGGGGTAGCTCCTGCCTACTAAGTGATGGCACATACCCAGTAGCTAATTTGATCTCCTGCTCATCAAATCTTAATTTTGACCTCTGCCACTCGCAGTTTATATTTAGTGTTCCTACAAACACGTTGGCCATCTTATCTGTGTTTATAATGTTCTGCACAGCAATACCTTATTGCGAACATGGCAAAAACAGAACATTAGCTGTCATACCGCCAAAAGATAATAAAGCGGCATGGCACACACTATAACCCAAAATCTAACTGCTTCACTGCAACAGAGGTGATGTTAAAGTGGGATGAATGAACCGTAACCATGCAATAGTAGCATGGTTACCAAACACTTCCAGAAAAATGTGGTTAAATAATGCAGCTTTAAACAAAACGACCTGGGTTGCACTCCTTGTTCACCCCCAAAGGAAAAATGCATTGTAACTTATGAATCCAGAGTTATTCTTTTTGCATGAGTTTTTTTTTTTTATTATTTTTTTTTTTTTTTTGTCCCTGTCCCCCCTCGTCACAGGTATATGGAAATGACATAAATGATTTGGAATTTGGGTTGAGACGCTTGCTTGATGATGATGATGCTGGTGATGATCCATAAAATGTCTGCGAGCCAGTGATTTAGAATTCTTCTAACGTACATTTCCTTTGTGTTCATCAATCCATTCTTAAGTAGGTCTGATGGTTACTCCAACATGAATCTTGCCATACACATACACAGGGTGTCCCTCCTCCTATACCATCACTCTTCAACCTTTATTTGCCATGCCAATAGTTTTGACATAAAGGCAGTGCTTTCAGGTCTAACTAATAGCTGTATGGGGAGGCAAGTATCTCAAGTATGACACTGACACACAATATACAATTTATAAACCCTTTAACTTCGTGGGGTTTGGTAAAACTCCTACTTTGCCCTATAGCTAGGATGGGAGTTGTCTCGGCCATCAAATAAAGAAAACAGCCTTAGTCGCGTCTGTCAAATCAAAATGGCCTATGCTTATAAAACGAATGCCTGCCCTATCTCTTGTACAAATAAGTGTGTAAAGGAGGTTTGTATATAAAAGGCAAATCTGTGTTGGACAAAGAGAAAATTTGGCTGAATCGGCTCTCCTCCTCACGTTTAGACAGCATGGAATAAGGCTGTCTCTATAGGCAGGATGACACACTCTGGCTTTAACACTGAAACCATTCGGAAAGTGGATCGAGGCCAATCGGCCTTCCACGTTAAAGGTTCTTGTGCCATTCTTCCCCAAATAACAAATCAAAAAGTTCAAACCGGTCCCCCCCTCTGCCAGGCTCAGACCTTGCACAGTTCAACAGCACTTGCTGGGGCTCCCTTCCCCAAGCTTTTTACATTTCGGGTATCCCTCAATCGGGCTCAGACCGCTTTTTGGATGTTGAAGCCTTCCAAATGTGCAGGCTTCCTTTACACACCACTGCAGGACCACTTCGACTTAGAATTCAATGTTTAACTTTTCCTCTCCCCTTCTCTCAGGTTAACTTCGCTCACTTTCACTTTTACAGTTCATTCACTTTTATCGCCTCAAACAATGTACCTTTCACAGAGACTTTCGAGTGGGCTACTCCACTCCGTTGTTATTCAGTATCGCTGATGCCACACATCTCTTTATATTAAAGTTCATTCACAGGTCTGCCTTTCCTCGCATCTCAGTCACACGCATGCAGCCTTCACTTGCAATATGTTTTTGCAAACCTCAATGTTTCTTGGCACATAACGGTCTCTACGGTTGCTTGACAACTCACCGGCTGTGTGCGGCTCTTTCTTGCTCGATTGCCAATTCACAAGGCCATGTTAGTACCGCAGGCTTGGCCTTACCTCCGCCATTACCTATGGCGGTCAACCTGGAGGGGCGCTGGCGTCCTTGAAACAGTCTTCGATTTTGGGGTCTGGCCTTCTCCATGTGTCTTTCGCAGCCTTGTGGAGGCAACAACCTCCTCCTAGAGAACTCTTGGGGTTTTCAACCCGCTGGTATCGTCCCTCGGTCCGTCGCTCTGCTCCAGTGGGTTCGCCTTCGCCCTGGAAGTTCTGCTCGTACTTGTGTTCCGCAAAGCATGTAGTATATAAAAGGCTGTCAGTATATGCGAGTATTACCAGATGTAACGTTTGCAGGAATGTGACAGGATTTATATTCATGCATTTGCGGCAGCTAGGTCCTGCTCAATGAGCCATGATTTGGCTTTGTTCTTAAATGCGAGCTAAGGGAGTGTTGGGCAGTATGTTCCAAAGTTTAGAGGCGTGGACTGGGAAGCTGGACCCCCCTGCTTTCTGTAGTTTAAATCTGGGTATAGCAAGTGGGCAGATCTGAGTGGTCGGGTGGCCATGTGTGCAGTGAATCGGTCGGCCAAATAATTTGGTGTGTGGTTGGCTAGACACTTGTGTGTAAGTGCAAGGATTTTGTGTGATATTCTGAGTGCAACAGGGAGCCAGTGGAGGTTCTGTCTTGTGTCGAAGTTGTGCGATTTTCTAGGGATATTAAAGGCTGCTCTTATAGCATTATTCTGAGTTACTTGAAGCTTGTTGATGATGTTCTGACTAGTCCCCAAGTAGAGGGCATTCTAGTGGTCAGTTTTAGCCATGATGAGAGTTCTTGCAAGGATAATTCAATTTGAGGCAGTGATGAAGGGTCTGCATGCTGTCACAAGTTTGCATGTATATGCTGATGCTGAGACCACTGCATTAATTTGTCTTGTCAGAGAGAGGGTAGAGTCCAGATGGAAGCCGAGAGTTTTAGTGTCCTTAGACACCTTAATGGTGTTCCTGTCAATGATAAAAGCTTTGAAGGCAGGATCCAGTTTAAGTCCTAGGATAAGTAACTCTGTTTTATCGTTTAAGCATAGTCTGTGATGTGCCACCGAGGCCTGAATGACTTTATAGACCTTGTTGAGAGCTTTTGAATCAGTTTTATATAGTCACCAGTGATGGGAATGAGCATTGTCATCCGCATAGTTAGTGTATGTGACACCCAGATAGTCGGGAATATGAAATAGTGGTGTCGTGAACACATTATACAGTGTAGGGGATACACAAGACCTTTTCAGGAGCCCACACATGACTGGTGATGGTTTAGCTGAGGCAGACTGGGAGAAGACACGCATGGTTCTGTTTACCAGGAAATATCTGATCCAGGAGGTAGCCCAGTCTGAGAAGTGAGCAGCGTTTGTTGGTTGATGGCAAAGAATTCGATGATTGACCAGGTCGAAAGCTGCTGAAAGGTCTAGTAGGAGTAATAAAGCAAGCTTGCCCTTATCTTTGAGGTCCTCAATTTGCGTTTTAGGTCAATGAGGGCTCTCTCTGTTCCATGTCTGGGGCAGAAGCCTGATCGCCGGAGACCGAGGAGTTTGTTGGATTTGAGGTATTCCTGAATTTGTAAATAAGCCGCATTGTAAGATTTTCAGAAGGAAAGGCACCGTGGTAATGGGTCTGTAGTTTGCGGTGAAATTGGGATCGAGAGTAGGTTTTTTAATGAGCAGGATGACCCAAGCGTCTTTAAGGTTGTCTGGGACAGTACCTGATTTGAATGAGGCATTAATGAAAGGGGCTAGGTCGTGGGCCGCTTCCTTGATGATGGGTGCAGGG
Source organism: Ambystoma mexicanum (assembly GCF_040938575.1). Lineage (NCBI taxonomy): Eukaryota > Metazoa > Chordata > Amphibia > Caudata > Ambystomatidae > Ambystoma > Ambystoma mexicanum. The sequence continues at coordinate 205,888,861 of NC_090938.1, forward strand.
CAGGAATCGCCTTGATAGTTGGACGGTTTAAGTTTTTTAATAATGTTTTCCACTTCCCAGATAATGGAGAGAAGCTCAATGGTTTACAGGGGTGAGCAGGAGCCGACATGTTAACAGGTATTGTAGATAGTGACTCTGAAAGTAAGCTGCATTTTTTGTTATTGATTTTAGTCTTCAAAGTGGCTATTTTATCAAGAAGTGCTTTTTGGATATTCGTGCAACATATGGTGTTTTCTTTAAGAATCTTGAAGAGCTCTTTGGTGTTGAATTCTGCCTGCAGGATGCGTTTATTGTAAGCATCCTTTTTTGCTATCAGTATCGCTTCGTTGTAGTTGGTTGAGGCAGTGATCGGTATGCTTTTGTTGACCTCTGTTGGATGATGTTTCCAGTGTGACTCAGCATTTCTTTGAGATTTGCGCAAGTCTCTCAGCTGTGGTGTGATCCATGAGTTGAGGTTTGCACGTGGTTTTGGTTTGCGCAGTTTTAAAGGAGCTATGGAATGTAATGCTTTTAGGATTGTTTGGTTCTAGATATCAACTAGGACTGTAGGGTCCGAGCAGGAAACTGCAGCATTGTTCTGAAGGGTAAGAGGGAGTAGTATCTCCTTGGTGATATCCTTCTTGTTGCGGGTCTGGATTGAAGGTGCAATACTAGATTTAGGATTTAGGGAAGTTGCTTTGACTGTGAAGGTTATCTTGTGATGATCAGACCAGATGCAAGGTGTGACTGCCATCAGGTTTATGCTACAGTTCAGATCAACAAGTCAGTCCAGGGTTCTCCCTTTTGATGTGAGTAGGCTCATGAATGTGGTGATTAAATCCTAAATCGACAAGCGAGCTGGCGAGGTCAAGGGCTTTAAGGTCATTTGGGTCTTGGTATCCCAGATTGAGGTCGCCAAGAAGTATTCTTTTGTAGTTAGGTTTGGTATTGACGGTAAGGAGGGAAGTAATGTCTTCAGCGAAGGAGGAAATGGGTCCTGGTGGTCGAAGATGAGATGCACTATGGCAGTTTGATTGGATGATAACAGTAGTTTAACCAATAATAGTTCAGCGGAGGGCATCTGGTTGTTAGGGATGTGTGTGCGCTCAAAGGAGTTTTTAAAGATGAAGGCAACGCCTCCACCTTTTGACTGGTTGGTGTCCCTGTCACGTCTAATGGCATAGTTGTCCGGTATTGCTAAACCCAAGGATGGTCCAGATGCTGCGTGTAGCCATGTTTGAGTGACGGCTAAGAAGTCAAGGTCCTCGGTTACAGTGAAGTCGGCGATGTCGAGAGCTTGCGCTGGGAGCGATCTGACGTTGACAAGGGCCCCTTTGATCATAGTGTCTTTTACCACAGACGAGCAGTTAGGGTGGGAGGTTTAAGAGATTTTAGGAGCAGAGGTAGTGTTGTCTATGCCGGAGGGCGAACGCTGTGGGAGACAGGATTTTGGTTTTGGAGAGAGGGGAGTGTTGACTTTTTTTGCTAAATCTGATACCCAGTCTCGGATTCCTAAGGCTGAGTGCACATGGTTGGTTAGGTGTGGGTTTACGCGCAAAGTGTTCGAGCCATAGGGCCGGTGAGTTCAGATACAGATTAATATAGGAAATGAAATACTTTGGCACATGGCTATGCAGTGTGGGAGTATGCAATGTCGTAGGATTACAATTCGGTAATGAGGGATGAGTGCAATCCAGGCTATCGTGCATATTTAGGATAAGGTGGTACATATGTACTGAATAGGAGTATAGGGAGTGCATGCCAATGTTTACAATGATTATTGTGGTTGAGATTGTGGACAGGAAGAGTGCACAGTAAATGTGATGGAACCAATGCATAATCAAAAGAGAGCTAGCAAGTGATTGGAGCATACATCATCAATAGGCGCAGCTTGACTTTGCCCGACCCGATTACCGGGACATGTCCAGTACGAACAAGAGTTAGTCTTGTTGCTCTGTCGTCCTCTTCGTCTGCCTAGTGTTTGTGCAGAAAGGGGGAGGGGGGGTGCATCAGATCCTAAAAAAAAAAAATACAAGGGGTTGTATGTACAAAAAAGGGGGAATACCGTGTCTCATCGGCTGCCTCACCACCACTCCCCGAAAACCCCTCTCCCAGGTGATCCTCCTTCACTGGTTCAACCCCAGGAACTGGATCCAAAAGCGATGGCTGTGTCCTGGCCACCTGGATGACAAATCCCCGAGGACTAGCGGGTGAGACACCTTTTGGTTTCTCACATAGCCTAGACTAAAAATTGAGTCTAGTGAGCATTCGTTTTCAGTGGCTAGTGTGGAGAGTTCTACCAACTCCCCATATTAAATTGCAAGGTTTGCAGGCCGATAGGGCGGTGTGGGCCCAGCCACTACCTGAGGCGCCTCACCGAGAGTGGTTGGAGTGGCATCCTGTGGGCCTGCTGCCCCTCAGGAAATGACGAAACCCCTTCAAGGAGGTCAAAGCGGGGGCGTAAGGTGCTAAAGGTCACAGGAGGCTTCTACATCATGGAAGTCTCATTGGAGACTGTATAGAAAACTGCAAGACCATGGAGCACCCCAAAGTGCTTAAACCATTTGGGTTTGTGCCGAACCTTGAATCCGCAACAGTCCGAACGCGCGTGTGTGTTGCCGACAGTGAAAACAAGATGCAGAAGCATACCCCGTGGCGTGGTTGTGTCTCCGTAGGAACGCCAGGGCGAGAAGGAAAGGGGAAATGTCGAACCACACAAGGGGGCACCCACAATTCGTGAAGAGCCAAAATGGTAGTGAATGCCATGCTGGCTTTTGATGCATAATAGTGAAACCCTGGCTGTTACTTAATTAAGCAGTCAGGTTCCCATTTTCAAACTCCAAAAGGAAACCACCCATACTGACCAAAAAGCAAGCCCCAGTGGGAGGAGGATATAAAGGACTAGAAAAAACCTACTTGATGGACAGATTACCGAGAATACGCATGTATCTGGCCCTGCTCCCTCGAGTGCAAGGGTATTATGGTACGATATTGTTTGTATAGCTCTGAACCATATTGAAAAGATATCAAACTTTGCAGAATCAGATCAAGAAACTACTAAGCCACCAAGTAAAATGGAACCAAACACATATCTGCCCAATGGAGAGCCATGACCACTGATCCAGAATACAAAGGGTGAAAAACTGTGCTTTACATGTGCTCCAAAAGGTTGCGGTAGTCCAAATTGTTGAATGCCACAGACCAACCCAACAAAATAAGGGTCCGTCGCCACCACAACCAGCTGGTTGTCCATAGCTGTATTCACAGATTTTTTTTTATATCTTCTTAGTTGAACACCAGGCACGGAATCCAATAAACCTGACTCCTCTATGGATATTGAAAGCAAGCGTCCCCAACCAGCACGATCCTCCCCGCAATGAGAGACAATGAAGGACTCTCCCAAAATGGGAATAAGGCCAAGACAGAGTGCGGGTGAGCGTAAATGGGAGTTTATCAATCAGAATTGGGCATGCAAAGAACTCTGCAAACTCCGAGAGCGCTCTGTCTGACAATAGCAAAGACAGGCGTATATATTTACAAAAAACGTCATCAAAACCTACATACTATAGGGGGCACAAGTTCATTGGGATTGGGTGGCGACGACTAACTATAGGTGCTGCTGCGGTGTGGTTGGTCTTGGCTGGAGGACGTCACTGGTCACCCTCGTGGGTTGGGCTGGGCCTGGCAGGTCGGCTTGAGTTCATCCGGGCGGTGTTGGTGTGCCGAGGAGGCCTGTGGCAGAGATGAATGCCTTTTCTGACTTACTTGCCCTCTGCCATGCACACTGCAGTCATTCAGTCATTTACAGTTCTATTCTCTTTAGTAAATCTTTCAATAGGTTAATGCAACACAGGAGGAATGCACCTTGTGAGGGGTTTGGAGATAATATATCGTGGCCTGGTTACTCGTGATCTGTTGACCGGGACCGTAGGTCGAGGGGCTAAGCTTCGGGGACTGGGCGGGTGGTACAGGTCTTTCTGTCTTGTTAGAAGTGGTTATGGATGTTTCGCTGTGTGTTGTCAAAGTGTTGGGTGTCCTGATTGCACAGGGCCATAAGTCTGAGACAGTCCGGTGGGTTGTGGGGTTTACGAGGGGGCACTTGAGTTTAAACTAAGGTTTACTGCTGTGCTGTAAATAATGCAGGTGGCTGGCCGCGGCCTTGGGTGCTGTAGTGGGGCTACAAGTCTTTGAAGCGGCTCCAGTCGGGTCGGGGGAGGCGTGATAACGCAGAGCGGGGCTCTGTTCTCATGTCTTGGCAGCCTTCTGAGGGAGGGAGGGGGATACATCGAGACCTTGTACGCTTTCACAAAGGTATCTCCCTCATGTGTTGCCGAATATAAGTAAAGACATCGCAAACATTTGAATACTTTCTATAATACTTATTTAAAATCACTTCAAAACATGCATTTAACCTTTGCTGGGTGCGTTTCGATTATACCCAGTTCAAGCATCATATTTGTACATTATACTCTAGCAGCTACAGTGTTTCAGTTACATGCATATACATTCGCAGTAAATGAGGTAGTGGTTAGATCAGTGGAGTACATAGAAAACGACCCGCCACTGTACGTGACAGTGGTGGCATATGAGGGGCCCAGACATTCACACATGATAAGTGCACTCTCGCGCATTCTTTAATGAGTTCATAGTATAATTGCATCCGCTTTCTCGTGTACCCTAGCAGCATTAGCTTTAGTTATGGCGCGAAACCACGTGAGGTAGGCTGCCCAGTGATACACGCAACGAACAGATCCCTGGAGCGTTCCTTTATCATTGGCATCCACCTGCAATGGTGCGAGCTCGCCATAGCTTATATCATGGGAGCATACTCTCTCATTTTAATACCTTCTACAGGCGTTTGTATTTAGTGGAAGAAAGAAATAATGCAAGAGGTCTTGACATTAATACATAAAGACTGTCTGCCATCTGATGACCATATTACTGTTCTTTTCATTTCCCAGGCCTGCTGGCCGGGTCATGCTAGGAGCGATGATACACTGCGGGAGGTGAACTGATACAATGTTAGTGTATTACGCTAGCTCATGTCCGTCTTGTTCGTGGGAACGTGCTCGCAGCGGATCTGCCAGGGTGCTGCGGCAACAGGGATGTTCTCCAAGGGTGGGGGCCGCGCTACAGGGCGCTGAGCTCACACCATCTTTACCGGGCAAAGAATGGTTTTTGGGCCTAGCTAAATTTGTGTTGTAATCAATACATATGGGCATTCGATACGTGTGGGCAATGTCTCCAGTGGGTGAGCCCTCCACCACCTGGGCCCGGGTGGCATGAGGGAACGCCCAATGGGCCATAGCCCTCACCTGGGGAAGGAATGCAGGCGAGAGGGGTCTCCTGGACCAGCCCTCCCCTACATTTCCCCCCTTTCGTTACTTAAGTAACAAATTCTTTAACTCCTCTATCCTCCTACACTCTGCTTCGTCCATCACCGCCTCATCCCATGCAGGAGTTCCTTTGATAGGCATCCATGCTCTGCACACCCCCCTTAAACTCTCACCTCTCCTGGCGTATTCATCTGGAGTACACGTAAGATATATGCACCCACCATCTCCTTCCAAATCTACCCACACTTCCTCGTACCATTCTAGTATGCGGGGCTCTTTGATGGTGGTGTGCCAAAGCTTATCTACAATATCCTTGTCGTGGTACATGGGCACCAGTTGGTACCTGGGTGTGTTGTCTACCCCTGTTTGTACTTGTGCTTCTTGCACCGTTTTTATTGTACCGTGTGAGTTGCCCATTGTCACCATCATCATTGCACCATTTGGTACTGCGCTAGCACAGACTCGAAGACCCACCTGGCATAGGCAGAAAATCAAAAGGAGGAACACCACAGCTGGCATCAAAAATTTCATCGTTGTTCCAAGCCATGAGGGGACCCAGGAGAAGAGGTTATCGAACCATGTACTATCTTCTGCTCCGGCTTCCATCTTCATTTTTTCTCCTAGGTTGTGGACTGCTTCGATCACATGGGACAGGGAGCCGTTCTCTGCGTCTTCAGAAGGTACGAAAGTGCAGCAGGCACTTCCTATTTTTCGGCAAACACCGCCGTCCATCGCCGTCAACAGGTCCAGGACATACCTGTTTTGCATGGTCATCAGTCGCAAGGCTCTTAGTTCGACCTTTATTATGTTAAAACCTTCTTCAGTGTCGTTCGCCAGCTGAATTAATTCCCAGCGGGTTATCTGGAGCCATTTTGCGTTAGCCCTTGCTTGGACACTTGATACGAGCGAGGCAAAAAAAGTTTCTGCTGAGCTGAATAATCGATATTTGTCAGGGATCTGGGCCAATAGTTCTGATGATGCCTTTGATATATAGTTTGATGCTCGTCTGTTGCGGGTCAGCACCTCTTCCTTGCTTCCAGAAGACAGGACATACATTTGTGGTTCTGCAGTTGGTTGGGCCACACTCTGTTGTGTGCGTTCCTGTGTCCTTTTGCTTCCATCGATGTGGCTTTCTGGTATCACCATCAGAGCTGAGTGCAGAGTGGCCATTGAGCAGCTGCCACTCCACGACGGGGGGAGGTGTAGGTATGCCTGGTTTCCACATACCCAATACGTGTCCATAAGGGCCGCAGTCCCTTTTCTTAGGTCTGGGATAGTGAGGGTTTTGTTGCACTTCTTGTTCGTCCCCATGGATGTTCTCCCCTCTCCTTTGAAACATAGTTCATAGTCTATTTCATTCTGCAACTTGAAAGGCTTTTCGATGGGCGTAACCCAGGTTAGTTTTGAAATGTGTTCTCTCCATACGGGTGTGCATGTTTCTGCTATCCATTGCAATTTCTCCGGTGCCACACCCCTCAGTGCTTCAGCTTTACACATTACTTCTTCATTCTTCCACTTGTTATCAGAAAAAAGTGTCCCTTCGATTGCAAAAAATGGTTCTTTCAGACATACAACCCCTGACGTTTTGGGTAGCACGTTTTCTCGTTCTGCAGCATTTGGAAAGTCACTTCATGTGCCTGGATGGTGTTCTTAATTCTGCATAACGTGAGATGAAGGAGACATTGGGCATCTATAATCGGCAACTCTTTGGGTAACAATACTTTGGGTGTACCTGATGCGTGAGGGATGAGGGAGCAAACATAACAGCTCTCGTTTGTTGTTTGTTTAGCTGTGGCACTCATGTCTGCATACCACTTATTTGTTTGGTGGGGGTGTCGTGGGTCTTCCATCTTATCTAGACCTAGCCCATAGTACTCATCATACTTCCTCCTTCCCTCTTCCGTCTATTGTTCTTATTCCTCATATTCTTCCCGATTCCCTGGGCAAGAGACAAACTAGACCCCCCTTTCTCATTCCCACCCCCTTCACCCAGTCATCATATAATATTTCATGTGTTTCTCTCATTCTTTGATTCTCTATGGCCGTGGGGGCAGGTTGGCTGGTGGGGGTATTATACAACCAGGATATGGCAGAGGGATTCCGGTCGTTTAAGCTGTGAGCATTGTAACTAGACATCTCAGGTGGGGACAGTGTGTTTTGTCTCTCACCCTTTGGCCCTCCATCGTGTGAGATGACAACATTGGGTGACGTAGTATAGTAGCCCCACACAAGTTTAGTTCCATCCCATATCAAAAAATCACCTTCCCTTGTAGTTGCATTGACACTTGCAGTCGTATTGGCCCCAGTAGTTGTTACTCCCTCCCCCCCTCGTTCATCTCGATAGAGATGAACGCTATGAACCAGTATGTAACCAGACCAAATAATAATGTAAAAAACAATATAATGCACGCAGATAGTCCACATTCATACGAATATATACATTTCACAGTTAACCATTCTCTAATTCTAGTAAATCTATCCGTTGCAGGCCGCCCGTTAGATGCCATGGAAGCTCCTGTTTTAAGATATAAAAGTGCATTGAGTGCATACATGTAAACATTTTGTTGGCACAATCAGTGCCAATATACATGTGACGGGGAATGGAAGCGGGTGGGGATACGGGGAGGGGTATTCACAGACAAGGGTGTATACAAGCTCATAGTTTGGCGTTCCATTTAATATATGTATATATATATATATATATTCACACTCAACAAGATGAAAGTTAAAAACAAAACTTTCCCCCTTTTTTTTTTTTTTTTTATCAGTTGTGCATTTCTTCAAATTCAGTACCAGCACATACACGCAAGTTCATATTCAGTCATTCTGTTCAGTTGCAGCGTTTGCTGTTGTCTGTGCCTCCCCATCTAGCTCCTCTTGTACGTTGCTATATGCCTTCCGTACATCGGTCAAGTGCACCCAGTACCTCAACCCTTTGACCTTTACCGCCGTAGGCGTGCAAAATATTACTTCATATGGGCCATGGAATCGTGGTGCATTCCACCGACGCACAAAACTTCTGACATATATCCAGTCCCCTGGCATTAGTTGTAGTTGTTGCTCTGGCTCCGTGACCGCGCCTGTTACATTTCCCTCTTCTCTAGTGAAGGGTGGGGACAATTGCTTTGCTATCACGCGCGCTGCCCTTGTCAGTTTCTTTAAATAGTCTGTGAACTCATCTCCCAATATCGCGGCGCTTCTGTGAGCGTCTGAGTGTTCGCGCAGTGGTGAATGTGCTGTGTTCATCCGTCTCCCGGTCACGATCTCGTGCGGGGACAAATGGTGGTCTTTGCTTGGCTGGTTTCGTAACTCAAATAGCGCAAGCGGTAGGCAGTAAATCCAATTCTTTTTCAATGAGAAGCATAGTTTTGATAACCTTCCCTTCAACAATCCGTTCATCTTTTCCACTACGCCATTACTTTGAGGATGATAAATTGAGCATAATTTATGTTTTATTCCCAACAATGTAGTCACTTCCTTAAAAAGCTCATTCACAAAATGAGTGCCATTGTCTGAGCGGATGACGTCACAAATTCCCCAGCGCGGGAATACCTCCCTTACTAGGAACTTGGCGGCGCTCTTGGCATCGGGTCGCGCGCAGGGTCCTGCTTCCACCCACCTTGAAAATGGGCACACGACCACAATCATGTACCGTGCACCATTACACCTTTCCCCCATATCTGCGTAATCTATGTGTAGTTCCTTGAATGGGCCAATGGGTTTAGGGATTGTTCCCCGGAGAGTGCGTAATGTCATCCCTGAATTGTATATTTGGCATGTTGTACATTCCATTGCCAATCGAGACACATGCTCCTGGAGACAGGGCACGAACCATTCTTCCTGTATTTCTGCTGTGATGTGTTGTTTGGTGTTATGTGCAGGGAAGTGTAGCTGTTGAAATGCAATCTCTAGTAGCTCAATTGGCATTACCACCTTCCCCGAGTTATTTTGCCTCCACAGCAGGTCTGTTCCTGACTTGCTGCACCCTCGCTTTGTCCACAATAGTTTTTCCTCTGCACTGGCTCCTTCCTGCAATTCTATTATTTGTGGTATGGGCATGACATTATATCCCTCTGGGGGCTCTTCGTTTGTTTTGTCCTTAAGCATGTATTCACCTGTGTCATTTTTCTGAAAATAGGAAGCCTCCTTCGCGGCAGCGTCCGCTGCCGCGTTCCCTAAAGACACAACATCTGTGTTGGACGTATGTGCTTGGCATTTTACTATTGCTACTGCAGTGGGGTTTTGCAGGGCCTCAATTAACTCTTTTAACAATTCTGCATGCTGTACAGGTGTACCATCTGCCCTCCTAAAGCCCCTCCGCCCCCATCTTGCTAGGCCTCCATGTACTGTCGTTGTCATGGAAGCTGAGTCTGTGTATATCGTCACTGCACAACCCTTTGCTGCATGTAGTGCTTCTATGAGTGCAATCAGTTCTGCTGCCTGCGCGGAGTAATGTGATGGGAGACGATATTGTACCAGTGTTTCATACTCACCGTCTTCTAACCTCACCACTGCCATGCCAACGTGTTTTTCTCCCGTGTCCGTGTCAATTGATGCGGACCCATCCACAAAGTACACTTCCCCTTCGCTTAGAGCGTTCTCACACACCACTGTCTCCTCCCCACTTCCTCCTGTGTGGGTTGCGCAATCATGGTTCTGCATGTCTTCGAGCGTGCACGCTTCTGTAATGAATGTGGCGGGGTTCACTGTCTTGCATCTCACTATGTGGATGTTGGCACTGGACAGTATAATCTCGTAGGCAGTCGCCCGCTGTGTGGTCAATGTGCTTTTTGATCTCTCGAGTATTGCAAATAATGAATGTTCCACAAACAATGTCACAGGGCAGCCCATTACTATTGTGGCACTTTTCTCAATCGCGAACGCGGCTGCAGCGAGTGATTGCTCGCACGCGAAATGGCCCTGCATCACGGCATCTAAAGTGCCACTATAGTAAGCCAGTGGCTTGTGTCCTAGGGATGTTTTTTGTGTCAGGACTGCTGTCATCAGTGTTTCCTTGCAGTGGGAGAATAGGTAAAACTCACGTCCATAATCAGGGTTTGCGAGTACTGGGGCGCTTGAAATCAACTCTTTTAGTGTTTGGAAGGAGGAACTCATCTCTTCCGTCCATTCCACCTTTCTGTTCTCCTGTTGGGCCACCTTTAATGCTTGTAATAAGGGCCTAGTGTATGCCGCATAATCTAATATCCATGCTCGGCAGTAATTGCACATTCCCAAAAATTTCTGCATGTCTTTTACTGTTGTGGGTTCTTGTACTGATCTTATGGCTTCTACCCTGTCTGGTATTATTCTTTTTCCATCTCTCGAAATCAGCTGTCCTAGGTACAGGACCTCTGTCAGACAGTATTGTAGCTTTCCCTTGTCCACTTTGTACCCCTTGTTGGCCAGCAAAGTCAATAATGTTATGGAATCTGTTCTGCATGTCTCTTCGTTTCGTGCGCAAACTAGTAAATCGTCTACGTACTGAATAATGGTGCTCTCGACTGATAGGTTTCCTAGGTCTTCATGTAATACGCGATTGAAGATGCTCGGGCTCTCGCAGTAACCCTGTGGTAATCTGCAATGCTCATACCTTTTACCCCCCAGTGAGAAGGCGGTAAGGTATCTACTCTCTTCAGCCAGGGGTATAGAGAAAAATGCGTTTTTCAAATCCACTACTGTGAAATGTGATGCCTCTTTCGGGATGCTGCATAGTATTGATGCGGGGTTCGGGACTAGAGGGAACTCCTTCTGAATTACATCATTGAGGGGGCGTAAGTCCTGTATCATCCTCCAAGACCCCCCTTTTGCTTTTTTGATCAGATAAATACAAGTGTTACATGGGGAGTTTGAAGGCACTATTATCCCTTGTGCTAGTAGGGCATTTATTGTCTCTTTTATCCCTTCTTCAGCTTCACGAGACAGAGGATACTGTTTAACTCGTGGTAAAATTGCTCCTTGTTTTAGCTTTATTACCACAGGCTGTACTCCATGCAACAGTCCCACATCATGGGGGCCTGTTGTCCACAAGTTGTTTGGTACGAGCCTCATGTCGTCATCAAAAAACGACGGTGGTGCTCCTACCACTGTCATCAATTGGACGGGAGTCTCCCTTGCTTGTATTAAAATATCACAGGGCATCGCTATTTCCATCACTATTTCACCATCCCCTTCTAAGTCTGAAAAGAGATCCTCATCTGTTACCTCTCGCAGGGCGATGTTGGCGTTTGTGCATAGCACTGTGCGCCACTCACACCCTTCCTCGTCCACTCCGATCACAGCTATTCTTTTTGCTGACACTTGCACAGCGTGCAAATCTAACGATACCACTGATCCTGGTGCTGCGTTGGGGCATACTATGGGGCGGAAGAGGAACTCCGCCGGGATCCTCCAGTCCATGCTTCTCAGCTCGGGAATTATGAGGGCCAGAGTCTTCAGCCCTTTGATAAACATTTCCTCATTTTGTGGCAGTCCTCATATTTCCTGCGTGGTTGTGTAGGCTTGCACTACCAACATTGCACGCAAGGGGCATATCCCGGGTGTGGAACACACTATCCCTCTCTCGGTAAATGATATGGTCATGTTGAGTTTACTCAGGAGATCCCTTCCTAGCAAGTTAATTGGGGAATGTTCGTAATACAATAAGGGTGCCTTCACAGTCTTACCCCCCACTGTTACATCCAAAGCTTCTGTGTAAGGAACTTCAACTACAGCCCCAGAGAACCCTTGCGTCTCTAACTTCCTGTTAGATAACGGGAATCGGCCCTCTCTGATACATGATTTCTCCGCTCCCGAATCAACCATGAATATAAACTGCTTGTCTCCTATCTGCGCCCCTACCAATGGTTCCTCTGCTGCATTGTAGGTGGTGGATAGAACTGGACACGCAAGTGTTCTCTGTGGGCTGTCCTATGCGGGGTATCTCGTCGCCCCTCCCTCATTAAAGACATTTCCGGAAACTACCGACATGCCGCTGTAAGGCGCTGGCGCGGGGGCCCCGTTCGCTGTTGTCGCGAAAGGGTTACCTGGCGTGTATTGCATGCTGTCATTGTTTTGGGGGTGGTTCTGTGTCCTATACTGGTGTCCTTGTTGCTGGCCCGTGGTACCCTGGCCGGGGTTTCTAAGTTGCTGCTGTCCCATTGGGAGACCGTATGGGCTTCCCGGGTGTGGATGACCATAAGTCTCCCCCCTCCTGGAACCCATTGTTTTGTCTACTTCTGCACTCCCTGGAGTAATGTCCCCATCGTCCGCAGTTCCAGCAACTCCCTTGGGGGCCCCTGGGACCCTGCCATCCATTTCCTCCCATTCCCCCATACCCCTGTCCGCCTCCTCTCCGGCCCCTGTACCCACCTCGTCCCCCTCGAGGGGTCCACTCTTGCCACTGCGGGCTTCCACCTTGCTCTTGCTCAGTCCACTGCCGCTGTGCTAGTCCTGCCCAATTAGTTGCCACCCTTCCTTGGAGTGCTATCAGCCCCTCCTCCTCATCTCCCTCCCTACCGTGTGGGAGCGCGGCTACTGCTGCTGCAACCTTCACTAACTTTGACTGTACTAACTTCGCCTCGTCTGCCAATCTTTTCTGCGCCACCTCCTTCTCCCTCTCCTTGATTCTTTTACAATGGTGTACTATTATGCTCTGAATTTCTGGCCATCCCTTTGCTTCAATACCTGCTATCTTGTCAAGCGCCTTCTGCACTTCCTTTGGGAGCCCTCTCTTTATAATAAAATAAAATAAAGATGTCGATTGATACCAGGGCGTGCCTGTTTCTGCTCTCCACATCTCTTGGACCCGAAAAATATAATCCATAGCCTCTTCCCCGTCATTCATTGTACACTGCATCACTGACTGCAAGTCCGGTGTGTCTGGGAATGTTTCGCGTAAGGCATCCCACACCCTGGCACGCACCGTGTTAAAGGATGCCCCATCATGGCGGTCACAGTCTAACGTTACTCCCGGGAAACCGGCCTTAACCCATACCCTTTCAGCCTGGTCACCTACTGCTGATACGAGTAGACTTTTTACATCTCCTATGGCTAGGGGTACCCCGGCAGTATGTTTCTCAAAGGCATATATCCACTTACTTGCCCCTCCTGACAACGGGGGCAATAGCTTTAATAAATTGGCCTTATCCATCTGTGCCCATGGGATATAGTTAGGCCTCCCTCCTCCCCTGTGTATCAATGGGAGCTGTAGCCTTCCTTTTGTCGTTTCGTCCGGACCCGTTTGGGCTGTTGATGTCCCTAGTGATGCCATTTTTCCCACTCTGTTCCTTAGTCGCCCCGTCCACTCATCGTCCAAGGTTCTCAGTGAACGCGTACCTTCCCCCCCTTCGCTTCCCCCTCCTATCGCCATACTCAACCTGTCGCTTTCTTCTACCTCGTCCCTTATGTCACACAGCAACTCCTCTCTAATTCCCCCCCTCCTTTCTTCGCTTGCAACATCTCCCTCTCCGGGCCCTACTTCTATTATTCGCGTTGGTTCTTCCTCAATTCTGAACAAAATCTCGCCCTTTTTCCACCCCTCTTCGGGCTTTCTATTTTCACCTAGCGCTCTGGACGTACGCCCTGATCTAGTTGCATCTAGTGCTGTTCGTTCGCATATTTCTTTTATCCTCGAGAGCTCATCCTTTGCTATCGTCAGTCTTGATTCTAAATCACCTGTGAGCTTCTCTATATCTACCCTTTGTGCGCCTGCCTGGGCTCGCTCCCTCGTGCTTTCGTATGGCGGAGGTGCCGTGGGCCGGAGGGGTGTAGTATCTCTCGGGGGAGGTATGTAAGTGGGATCACTGTACCCCTCTGCGGGCACAGGCTTCTTTATTATCGGGTACAAACTTATTACCTCTACTGGTGGCGCTACACTTGAGCCTTCTTTGACATCTCTTTGTATTAGCAGTGGATTGTCTGTGGTGGACGGGAGATCAGGATTTAGTGCTGGTGTCTTAGGCGGTGGTATCTCTTCAAATAACCTCCAAAGATCTAATATTTCCCTCCTATTTTGCAGCTGCTTTCCTTTGTATTTTAGATAAATGCATGTGGCCACTGTATCCAGGACACTTTTATCAAACGACCCTCCCTCGGGCCAAATCTGAGGTAACCCCTCCCCCTTTAGCTCGGTCACCCATTGGTCGTGATATTTTTTAATCCGCTCCACGTATCCCGGGAGATTCTTACAAATATGTGATAAGGGTGTTTCAGCCCCCATCTCTGTGCCCTCCTAGTTTTGATGTGCCTAGTGTGTTTGCAACTACAATGTAAATGTCGTATCAATATTATTCTTTATATTTTACTTCACATTCAATGTTGGGTCCCTTTGGGCTCTCCCCCTCCCTGTCTGCACAATACAAAACTGGCCGTACACAATGTCTATTATGTTCTTTTTGAGGGGCACACACAAGAGCAACCCATCCTTTGGTTTGACAATGTCAGACAGGAAATCAAAAAGGTACTCACTCACTCCACTATATTGGCGTTGTCTGAAGAGAGAAAAAACTTTTATCCGACCACATTTATCATGACCATTTAACTATTATGCACTTATAATCGTTCGCACATTCACGACGTCAAAATCTCTTCTAGCACATACGAGGTGCACACACCTCTTGGCACCATTCACCATTCAAGCTGCCCTCCCTTTCCTCCCTAGCCGGCTGTCCCTAATCGCCTTATTTGAATATCTAGATGCGCATATATAAATAGATATTAACCTGTTTTCCCCTCCTTCTAATAGGACTTTGTTTCTCTTACTGTCTCCCCAAGTCTGTGCTAATCACAGTTCTTTTATTCTCCCCCCCTACCCTTAAGAAAAGGAAAAAAGTAATAGCGATCACTAATGTACTCTGTGTCCCCTTTTGCTGAACACTTTTATTTTTATACTCCACGTCTTCATATATTCCCAGTACTAGTCAAGATAGCACTATGCGGCGCCGCCTTCCACCCCCTTTCGGAGCTAGGTTCCCGTCACTTTTATCTCTTATTCACCTCTTAATCCTAATGGCCATATGCAAAGAAAATTTAAGATGATCTGTAGTAGATCTGCGTACCCCCTCTTCGTTTCCTCTCCTACACTTCACTCCCCGCTCCCCTTAAGATCGCTCGCACTCAGTACTCACGTGCCCGTCTTGAACCGATACTCTCCGAAACTGGGTCCGTCCAGGCAGTGTCGCCGTCAGCTCAACAGTCAGCCCCGGCTCCGGCGAGCGGTACTCAAAGGGGATTTTTCAACCGGGATCCCGTACCCCCTCTCTATTGAGTGCGCACTTCTTAGTGTACCGGTCGCCATTGGCGGGCAGCCTCCCGGAGCCGGCTCACCGTGCGTATCCCTTTTCGACCGGAGATTCTCGTGCCAAACGGGGACAGTTATAAGGAGTTTAGGAAGAAATAAAAATCACGCTATCGGGGTCACCACTGAAAGCAAGCGTCCCCAACCAGCACGATCCTCCCCGCAATGAGAGACAATGAAGGACTCTCCCAAAATGGGAATAAGGCCAAGACAGAGTGCGGGTGAGCGTAAATGGGAGTTTATCAATCAGAATTGGGCATGCAAAGAACTCTGCAAACTCCGAGAGCGCTCTGTCTGACAATAGCAAAGACAGGCGTATATATTTACAAAAAACGTCATCAAAACCTACATACTATAGGGGGCACAAGTTCATTGGGATTGGGTGGCGACGACTAACTATAGGTGCTGCTGCGGTGTGGTTGGTCTTGGCTGGAGGACGTCACTGGTCACCCTCGTGGGTTGGGCTGGGCCTGGCAGGTCGGCTTGAGTTCATCCGGGCGGTGTTGGTGTGCTGAGGCGGCCTGTGGCAGAGATGAATGCCTTTTCTGAATTACTTGCCCTCTGCCATGCACACTGCAGTCATTCAGTCATTTACAGTTCTATTCTCTTTAGTAAATCTTTCAATAGGTTAATGCAACACAGGAGGAATGCACCTTGTGAGGGGTTTGGAGATAATATATCGTGGCCTGGTTACTCGTGATCTGTTGACCGGGACCGTAGGTCGAGGGGCTAAGCTTCGGGGACTGGGCGGGTGGTACAGGTCTTTCTGTCTTGTTAGAAGTGGTTATGGATGTTTCGCTGTGTGTTGTCAAAGTGTTGGGTGTCCTGATTGCACAGGGCCATAAGTCTGAGACAGTCCGGTGGGTTGTGGGGTTTACGAGGGGGCGCTTGAGTTTAAACTAAGGTTTACTGCTGTGCTGTAAATAATGCAGGTGGCTGGCCGCGGCCTTGGGTGCTGTAGTGGGGCTACAAGTCTTTGAAGCGGCTCCAGTCGGGTCGGGGGAGGCGTGATAACGCAGAGCGGGGCTCTGTTCTCATGTCTTGGCAGCCTTCTGAGGGAGGGAGGGGGATACATCGAGACCTTGTACGCTTTCACAAAGGTATCTCCCTCATGTGTTGCCGAATATAAGTAAAGACATCGCAAACATTTGAATACTTTCTATAATACTTATTTAAAATCACTTCAAAACATGCATTTAACCTTTGCTGGGTGCGTTTCGATTATACCCAGTTCAAGCATCATATTTGTACATTATACTCTAGCAGCTACAGTGTTTCAGTTACATGCATATACATTCGCAGTAAATGAGGTAGTGGTTAGATCAGTGGAGTACATAGAAAACGACCCGCCACTGTACGTGACGGTGGTGGCATATGAGGGGCCCAGACATTCACACATGATAAGTGCACTCTCGCGCATTCTTTAATGAGTTCATAGTATAATTGCATCCGCTTTCTCGTGTACCCTAGCAGCATTAGCTTTAGTTATGGCGCGAAACCACGTGAGGTAGGCTGCCCAGTGATACACGCAACGAACAGATCCCTGGAGCGTTCCTTTATCATTGGCATCCACCTGCAATGGTGCGAGCTCGCCATAGCTTATATCATGGGAGCATACTCTCTCATTTTAATACCTTCTACAGGCGTTTGTATTTAGTGGAAGAAAGAAATAATGCAAGAGGTCTTGACATTAATACATAAAGACTGTCTGCCATCTGATGACCATATTACTGTTCTTTTCATTTCCCAGGCCTGCTGGCCGGGTCATGCTAGGAGCGATGATACACTGCGGGAGGTGAACTGATACAATGTTAGTGTATTACGCTAGCTCATGTCCGTCTTGTTCGTGGGAACGTGCTCGCAGCGGATCTGCGGCAACAGGGATGTTCTCCAAGGGTGGGGGCCGCGCTACAGGGCGCTGAGCTCACACCATCTTTACCGGGCAAAGAATGGTTTTTGGGCCTAGCTAAATTTGTGTTGTAATCAATACATATGGGCATTCGATACGTGTGGGCAATGTCTCCAGTGGGTGAGCCCTCCACCACCTG
This sequence comes from Ambystoma mexicanum, assembly GCF_040938575.1. NCBI lineage: Eukaryota > Metazoa > Chordata > Amphibia > Caudata > Ambystomatidae > Ambystoma > Ambystoma mexicanum. Next base: position 205,906,497 of record NC_090938.1, read on the forward strand.
GGCCCGGGTGGCATGAGGGAACGCCCAATGGGCCATAGCCCTCACCTGGGGAAGGAATGCAGGCGAGAGGGGTCTCCTGGACCAGCCCTCCCCTACAATATCTGCAACTCCGATTTAATTATAGCCTCCAATAACTTTCCCGGGTAAAGAAATGGGGCGGTATCTCGCAAGGTCTACATGGTTCAGTCCTAGCTTCTTCAGTAAAGGGGTCACAGAATAATGTTTGACAATCTGGTACCATTTCAAGTTCAAAAAAGCAATTAATGATCCTAAAGATATTTGTGACTTACGGAGATCTATTTTATAATCCTTGCTGGACATGGCTCATGAGGGCTGCCAGTATGCCGACATTTGGCCGTTATGCCAGTAAAATTAGGAAGACGGAAGAGGATTGATTGCAAGGAGGGAAATACCCTTGACCTTTTCACCGATAGACTGCATCTTTCATGAGCCTTCAAAAGTAGGAAACGTAAGACATGGAATTAAAGCTAAAGAATCCTGCATTGTGTGTCGGAGGTACCCGGGCTCCAGCATTGATAGTCAAGGCAGGGAGAAGCTTTTGCCGCCTTGGTACTGTCCTTCGCTCCTATGACAAAGCAGCACCAATTAAGTCAGCACAGCAGGTAACTTGGGGAGACTAATACCAGACCGGTCTATGTGGAAATCAAGGTAACAAGCGGCAACATTGTATGTAGAAGATTATTAAGACAGCAGATGAGTGAATGAACTTTGAAGCTAAAAAACAATACTGTACACAGTGGTCTGGCATCACGTGGATGCTCAGTCGTAGGTCTCTGTTGGGTATGTTAAATGTTAATGTTGAAGGACATTTATACTGCGCACGATCAGCAGCGGAGTGGTCCCCCGGCGCTCTCGTGGCTCTGAAAGAGGAAGGGAGGGGAGTTAGAGGGAGGAAGCTAGAAAAGTGCAAGAGAGCAGTGATGTGCTGATGGCGGCGTCAGCCCGGTGGGTCCGTTGGCTGGGCCTGGGGTGTTTGCGGCGGCTGGTAGTCGTCGTGTACTGTTGTGCGAGTCTGTGTTTTTGTTTTGTTGTTGAAATCTAGTGAAAGTTTGTGCGGTTTGTTGTGCTGTAGATTTGTGGTTGTGTTTGGTTTGGAGTTTGAGAGATGTATGCGGAGGGCGGAAATTGTTAGTGCAAATTGATTAGTTGGCATTTCTATCCTCACTTGAGGCGGTGGGCTTCGGCTTCTGTAGTCTCCCCAGATGGGTTTCGGGAGCACCCCAGCTCCTCTGTCCTAATCTGGGTCCGTTGGGCCTTGAAAGGTCCCTTTCAAATCTGGCCCCCTCCTCCTTTTCTCCCTCTCAGCCCTACCCGCCTTCCCTTCCCCCTCATGCGGCCCGTGCACCGGTCAATGTCCATAGCTCAGTTATTGTGGTGTTTGATAATATCCCGACAATTTCACAACCCTGTGGTATCTGGTGGGAACTAATGGGCGAGTGCGGGTGTTGGGTGGGGTTGTTGACTCCGTCTCCATGGGTGTCGCCTGAGTTCCACACTATACTCTGCGTCACTCGTCCGGGTGCCGTGGGAGCTACCCTGTTGGGTCTGGGAGTTGTCCGTGTCCACTCTAGTTTAGTCATCCATATTCCATTCTGTTTCGGTTTTGAGTTCGAGTCTGTGGTGGTGAAGAGCCAGGTTTTTAATAATTTCCTAAATTTTAGGTGACCTTTGGTGTTTATTTCTTTTGGGATGATTAAGTGGTAGAATGAGGTGCCTCCAAGTTTTTTCTTGAGGTATGGTTTTGGTTCCAGGTGAATGTCGTTACTTGACCTGAGGTGTCTTGTTGGCTTGTAGATTATTTTCTTTTGTAGGAATTCTGCTCTTTGTCCGCTGATTGCCCTCTGTGTTATGCACATTGTTTTGAAGGTAATGCAATGTTTTACTGGGAGCCAGTGTAGTGTTTTTAGAGCAGGAGTGATGTGTTCTCGTCTTGATAGTTTAAGGAGTAGTCTGGATAGTCCTGTAGTTTCTTCAGGAGGTATTCTGGTATTCCGAGGTAGAGGCTGTTTGCATAGTCGATTCTTGACATGATGAGGGCAATGATCGAGAGTGTTTTGTGCATGAAGGAGAAGAAAGGTAGGATTCTTCTTGCTGTGTGGAGGAGGAAGAAGCATTTCTTGAATGTTGCATTTATTTGTGGTTCTAAGGTTAGGGTGTTGTCCATCATGACTCCCAGATTTTGTATTACCTTAGATGGTGATGGTGCGGTTACCATTTCTGTTGGCCACGGGATGACGGTTTCGTTCTCTTGGTCTTTGGATATGATCATGATTTCTGTCTTGCCTGGGTTGATTTTAGGTTGTTGGCAGACTTCTTTTAGACACTCGATTAGGGTTGAATGATCGGCTTGGGTGTCTTTGATTTTGTAGATGATTTGAGTATCATCTGTATAGTTGTTGCATGTAATGTTGTACTTTTTGAAGATTCTGATAACCGGAGTCTGATAGATGTTGAAGTTGATAGTGAGGACCCTTGTGGCAGTCCAGTCGTTAGTTCTTGTAATGGATTAGAAGGTTTAATCCATACGGTTTCTGTTCTGTCTGGTAGGAATGATTTAGTCCAGAGAAGTGCTGTCTGTTATGCCTATGTCTTTTGGTTAGGGTGTCATGACGAACTGTGTCGAAGGCTGCGGAGAGGTCGAGTAGGATAAGGGCTGAGGTTGTGTTTGAGTCTGTTAGTTTTTTGGTCGTCCCAGATGGATAATAGTGCTGTTTCCGTTCCTCTTGCAAGTCTGAAACCGACATGAGCTTGGTCTTAGCAGGTGGTGTTTTTCTACGTGTTGTTGGGTTAGTTTGTATACCTAGGTTTCCAGGAGTTTTGCTTGGTAGGGAATGTTTGTAATCGGCCTGTAGTTGGAGAGGTCTTTTACGTTGCCACTTGTTTTTTTAGAAGTGGTTTGATATATGCCGATTTAAAGGTCCCCGGTACAGTTCCTGTTGCTAGTGATAGGTTCAGAGGGTTTCTGTAGTATTCTGCTGGCGTTCCTTGTGCAATAATTGATTTGTAGATGTCCGGGGGACAGGGATCCATGGGTGATCCAGCTTTCTTGCTGTGTTTTACCAGTATTGCGAATGCCTCTGCTGATATTTCAGGAATGTTTTTGAGTTTGTGCTGAGGTTCTGTGATAGGTACGCTTTGTAGTATGTTGTGGTTGGTTGGTATGTTTTGTATGGTTTGACGGATGTCATCAATTTATTTATTTATTTATTTATTTTTTTTAAGTGGTCTGCCAGGTCGTTGCATAGTTTCTCTGAAGGGGCTGGGGTGTTGTCCCAGCCTGGACGGTTTCTCATCTCTTTAATTATGTTAAACATTTCTTTTTGGGTGTTGCTGGCATTGGTATTCTGTCATCATAATGCCTTCTTCGCCTTTTGAATTTCCTTCTTGTATGCGTGGATTTGTCTCTGGAACAGTTTTTTTTTTTGTCTGGGTTGTATTCTTGCCTCCACTCCGGTTCCATCTTTTTGTTTTCCTTTACCATGGTGCTTAATAGTGCGGTGAACCAATTTTGCCGTTGCTCTTTTTTTGATGGGGGTGAATGGTTTTTCTGGGGCGATCTTGTCAATTGTGTCTGCAATCCATTTGTGTAGTAGCTCTGCTTTCCCGTCTAGGTCAGCTTGGTCTAGTTCTGTAGTTGAAGGTTTGGTTAGCTCCAGTTGTTCGAATAGGTTGCTTTCTTTGACGTGTTTCCAGTTTCTTTTGTTGGTGGTTGTGAGTTTAGGAAGTTGGATGCAGATTTGAGTAGGCAGAGTGATCACGAATGAGATGATGAGATGGTCGCTCCACAGTATTTGTATTGACGATGCCGTGGTGATCAAGTTCTTCCTTGGCGAAAATTGCGTCGAAGGTGTGTCCTGCCGAGTGTGTCGCCCCTTTGACTAGTTGTCGTAGTTTCATGGTAGTGAGTTGTTCAATCAGTGTGTTTTGAGAGTTGGCGTGACTGTCTTCAAACCAGATGTTGAAGTCCCCCAGGATGATTAGGTGTTCATGGTTCATGGTTGATGGCTATGATGGTGATGGCTTCCATGAAGTTATCGACGAAGGTTGCATCATATGTCTGTGGTCTGTACACCAGGATGAAAGTCACGTTGGTTTTTGGGCTTGCTGTTAGGGGTATAAACATGGTTTCGCAGTTGAGGATGTTAAGCGGTTCATCTGTTTTTATTTTCAGGTGTTTGAATGATATTGCAATGCCTCCTCCTTTTTTGTTTTTCCTGTTTATTTGAAGTCTGTGGGAAGGTAGCTTTGAAGTGCGATTTTTGTAGTTGTCGTCCAGCCATGTTTCTGTGATGAACAGGATGTCAATGTCGTCATCAAGTAGGTTGAAGATTTCTGTTGAGTTTTTTGAGATGAATCTTGCGTTTCTAAGATTGCAGTGGAGTTTGGAGGTGTTTGGTTTGGACTTTCTTGTTGAGGTCATCTTCTGATCAGAGTTGGGGTTTTCTTCCTGGTCGATCTCTAGTTGAGGTGTAGGGTTTGGGGTGTCGGCGCCATCGAAGAGTTCTTCTAGGTTCTGTCTTGGGTTTTTGTTTTCATCGGGTTCGTGTTCCAAGAGTTGTGGTTGTTGATTCGAAGTTGTGTTTGTTGTTTCTTGTGTTGTTTATCCTTCTTCTGCGCATTTGTTTTCGATAGTTTGATGTTGCTGCTTCTAGGGTTGGGTTGGTTTGCTCTGGTGAGCCGCTGTCAGCGAGGTAAGGAGTTAAGGAGAGGGATATGTCTCTTCTCTCTGTGTTGGTTAGATTCTTGTTCCTGTGGGGGTGCGTTCTGTAGTTGTGGTTCTTTGTTGCTGTTCCGGAGTGTTTGTTCGTTCTTCTTTTTCTTTCTCTCGGAATGGATCGTTTGCGCGGCATTATAAGATAGACAGTTGTTTAGTCTTTATTTATTTGCTGGCGTCCAGTTGGTTATGCTTTGATCTGGCTGTCTTGTGGTGTAGTAATGGGTGTGGAGGCTGTCCGCTAGCAGTTAGGGTTCTGTTTGTAGGTGGTATTTCCAGCTGATGTTGCCGACTCGATCAGTCGCTGTCTTGCAGGGGGTAGAGGTTGGTGGTTAGGGGTTATGTAGTTGGGTTTTATCGGTGGCTCTCTTTCGTGTCCGTCTCCCTATAGGTGGTTCACTGCAATGAACAAGCAGTGTGGGTTTAAGAAGGTTATCTACGAGTTGAAGGTGGTTTTGAGGGGTGCAGCTAGGGCTTGTGCCTTATGAGGCGTGAGCCCCTAATCGGGGTGTCACTTCAGAGTAATTCACTTGTGGGTTATGTCGCACTTTAGGAGTGAGTTGGTCAGCGGGATTTGAGAGGTCTATCGATGAGATCTGAATATCAAACTATACAGCCTGGAAATAGAACCCCTACCAAATTTGAGAGACCTGTGTAGTGGGAGAGAGGCCTATCGATGCAGCCTAAATACACACAATGCAATATGGAGACAGAACCGTTATTAAATTTGAGAGGCCTGTATAGTGGGAGAGAGGCCTATCAATGCAATCTAAATGTGACCCAATATGTAACCAGAACCCTTATTAAAATTTGAGCGACCTGTATAGTAGGAGAGAGGCCTATCGATGTGATCTAAATATCACACAATGCAGCCTGGAATAGAACCCCTATTAAAATTGTAGAGACCTATATAGTGGGAGAGAGGCCTATCAATGCAATCTGAATGTCACACAATGCAATCTGGAAATAGAACCCCTACCGAATTTGAGAGACCTGTATGGTGGGAAAGAGGACTATCAATGCAATCTAGATATCACACAATGCAATATGTAACCAGAACCCTTATTAAAATTTGAGCGACCTGTATAGTGGGAGAGAGGCCTATCCGTGCAATCTGAATGTCACACAATGCAGCCTGGAAACAGAACCCCTACCAAATTTGAGAGATCTGTATGTTGGTAGAGAGGCCCACCAGCGCAATCTGAATAGCCCGCAATGCAACAAGTAGCCAGAACCCCTATTAAATTTGAGAGACCTGTATAGTGGGAGGGGGGGGGGGCAATCACACTGTTTAATGTTGGTTTGCTAAATGGCTAGGTTTCTGTGGTGGAGTTGTAGCTCTCACCTGAACCAGGCCACTCCTACCTTACGGGTCCTTGTAGTTGATGGTTGACGGCTGCTCACTGACTTTCCCTGTAGACACCCCCCGACTTCCCGGAGCCGCCTCTGTCGGGGCGACCATTGGCCCCGGGGTCCCTAGCCGCAGGGCTGCCTGGCAGGGGGCTGCATGGGAGGGTCCGCTGATATCTGGCTCGGCGGCCAAATAGTGGAGGAGGCGAGCAAAAAGTCTGGGTGAGCAGTGGGAGAGGCGCCTACAGCACGGGTCTCTAGGCCCAGCTGGCGAGGTCCCAGCCAATCGGGGCCGGTGTTGTGGGCCCCAGATGGCCACTCGGGGATGCAGGGAGGCGGGCTGAGCAGGAGCTGGGAAGCGAGGGAGGGTTGGGGCTATGGGGTACTGGGGGCAGCAGAGGAAGGTGGATTGGGCTGATCGAGGCCCGGGTCTCTGTGGGGGATGCGCTTACCTAGAAGATGAACAAGGCTCAAAGGAATCCAGTAAAATCACAGAAGGCCCGGAGGGTCTTCAGATGGGCCTCTACTCACCTCCCTTGCACGATGGAAAATGCAGGCAGGGGGGGCAGAACGGCGTAGGGCCTACGAGGCAGAGCCAATCACCGGAGGGGGAGGGCTAGGGAGACGGGAATAGGAAAGTAAGCCATGGGGAAGGGGAGCGCAGTACACGGGCCGGGGAGGGGGCTCTCAGGGGTCAATAAATCACAGAAGGCTCAGAGGGTCTTCAGAGGGGCCTCTACTTGACTGAAACTCCAACTGAAAGGGTACAAACTTTAAAAGAGAGAGAATTGTGAAATCAAAGTGGTCCTGCAACGGGTCAAGCCAAACCCTGTGCACATTCGAAAGTCTTTGATACTCGATGTAAAATTGACATTGGTCCGAGCCCAGCTGAGGGAGGCTAATTGTGTAGAAGGGATCTGAGCCCGGCAGAGGAGGATCCGGGGTGAACTGGGAGTCACCTGAAAATGAAGAACCGACGAACATTGTGGAAAAGGTGAAAGACCTGCTCGAGCCCTGCGGAGGAAAGCCTATGCAAAACATTATGCTAAAAGAATCTGAGCCTGGTTGAGGGGGTTGCGGGGTGGATATTGAATAATCTGATGTGAATACCTGTGAAAATCTACAAGGGAAAAAAAACTTGTTGTATATTCGGTTGCATCAGGCCCTTTGAGTGAAGAGACTTTGAGAAGCAAAGAGACTTGCGCTCCGGAGGCTCTGATGCTGATTAGTGAACTGTACTTGTGCTAAAGAAGCCAGAGACTGTTATGCTCGAGTGAGCAGCCTTATCCAGTGCTAAAAAACGCGCGGAAGGGAGGCCAACGACCTGAAAACCTGACATCATTTTGAGAACTTCTTTCTTTTTCATAACATTATTTCCCACACTATTTGTGTTTAGAGGTAAGGATTGGCAATAGGTTTTTTAGTATAGGCCCTTGTTTATTTTGACAAGACACCACTTGGACTGCGTTATTATTATTTGATGGTCGTAGCTTGCTCCCATCTGTAGATTTTGGTTTAGATAGGCGTTTATCATACCTTTTTGAAGTTCAGTAAACACCCTTTAACTGTGATCAATTGTGACTGTCTTACTGTTGATGCCATGCCTTCCTTACAGCGCGTTGCCACAGGGCTATCCTTCCCGTCATGGCACAGGCACTCCGTGCAACCAGACATTTCAAGGAGTGCCTTGGCCATATTTATGTCGTGACAACGGGTGGGCCGAAGGAGTAGAGTGAGGGGCCCCAACTGCGAAAGGAAGTGAGAGCACTGAGAACATCAATTGAAAGTTAAACCCAATTTGACGTGATCCAAAGATCTTCTGCTCGACAGGGGATGTAATGGGGGGGCCACAAGTCAAGACAAGGAGTTTGTTACAAGGAAGGCGAATACTGAAACGTACAGCGAGAGTGAAGCAGAGGGTGTGAGGAGGAACCTAGATAGAAAGCCGCCAGGCCAGGACTTAAAAGAAGGTTTTGGACTTTGTGTAGGCCATTCTTATTGGATTTTTCTAATCTAAATATAAACAATGCAAACAAATCAGTAACAGTAGATCTACTTGCATTAGCATGCATGAAATAGCAATCTATAAGCTTTAATATGTCTTTTGATGAGCCATTCTTTGATTTTTAATCTAAATTTAAACACAGTAAACAAACTGGTAGCAGTAATTGTGCCTGAACTGGCATGCAAAAATGACCTTGCTGTAAACTGTTATATCCTGCTTCCCCACCTCCTGGCTTATCTGTGTAGATTGATCCTGTGTGGCTGTGATGTCATAGAATGCACAGCACACGCTGATGCAGCAGCCTGGAATGTTATGCCTTGAGCTTGGTTCCGCCCAGAGCGAATTAGGGACATGAAGCCTGGGTAGTGGGAGCCAGTGGGCTCTCCCTGTAATACTTAGTATCCTGCCTACCATCGCCTGTACCTGTTGTTCCTGATGTAACCTGTAAACGTGCAACCCATTAAAATAAGGACTTACTACAAAGATGACTTCTGAATTTGCTTTGTAATACTTTTGCATGTGTGGCGATGAGCTTTTTCTGTGAAAGGTCCAAGCTTTTTTTAATCCAGTCCCAGTTAGCTGCCTATGAAGTTCGAATTTACCATCAGAATTAAAAAAAAAAAAAGAGGGTTGCAATATATTTTTTATAGATGGCTATCAACAATCACTTGTTCTTAGTCTGTATTGTCCTTTCAGATGGTACTATCTGATCATATTTGATTGACCATGATAATATTCCCTTTAAGTCAGTCTAATAACAAGTATTCACTGTGAGGACTGTAGTAAAGTTATCTGTTTTTTGTTTTCCCTTTCAGGTACATTGTCGGAATTCACCACTCGGACGGATTTATCCTGCTGCTTGCCATAGTGAACCAGAAAGCCCAAAAAACTCTCCCATTTTCTCTCCAGCACGAAAAAAGGCTAAACTTCAAAAAGAAAAGAATTGTCCCAACCGTCCAGTTTTAAAACCAGAAATGTCACCAGCACAAGGAAAGATTGATGCTCAGAACAGACATTTCCCCATGAATTCTAGTGCTAAACTGGGATTTTCCCCAGCACGAGAGATGACCGAGGTGCACATTACAAGGCATTCGCCTACTGATTTGCTTTCCAAAGTTGACTCGTCTCCAGGACAGGGAAAGATAATGGTTAAAATTAGGCGTTCTGTCTCACTTTCCAGTCCTAAAGTGGAATCCTCTCCAGCACGACAGCCTGCTGATACTCAGAACAAATGGGCTTCTCCCATCCAATCCTCTACTACCAGTTTAGAATGCTCACAAGAGAAGGTTGAGGCAAGGAAGGCGAGACGTTCAATCGTCTACCCAAGCTCCAAAGTAGAATGTTCGCAAGTGCGAGAGAGCAATGGTCAGAAGAAAGATTATACTTGTATCAATCTTAGCCCCAAACTGGAAGGCTCACTGGCTCGAATGGAGATTAAGACTCCGAAAGGGCATTCTCCCTGCCTTCTCAATCCTAAATTGGAATCTTCTCCAACACAAGACAAGATTGAGGCTCACAAGAGGAGGCGTTCTGTTCCCTTACAAAGTCCCAAACTTAAATCTTCGCCATTACGGATAAAAGCAGAGACCCCACATTCACTCATTAGTTTTAGTCCAAACATGGAATCCTCCCCAAACGTAGAAAAGTCTGACAAGACTAGGTATGTTCCTTTTTATTCCAATCTAAACCTAGAATCTTCACCAGCACTTAAGAAAGATACTTGCAAAAGGGCATTGACTTCTCCAGTCTGTTGCAATACTACAGTGATCTTCTCACCATCCCCACAAAAAAAGATTGATGATCTGAAGAATAGGCAATCTTACATCCCTTCATGTCCCAAAGAGGAATACTTAAAATTACAAAATGTTCAGGCACAGATAAATGTGAATTCCCCCATCCATCAAAGTCCTGTAAATGGATCATTGTCCACACAAGAGGATATGGCTCACAAGACCATGGTTTCCCCCACTCGTTCAATTCACAATCTGGATTCCACACAAGCGCAGGCTGAAACTCAAAACCACTTTCATTCTCATTTACAAACAAGTCCCAAACTGGGATTGAGTCCATCAAAAGATGCAGAGGCTCATAGTTTCGGTAATTCTCCACCCCATGCCAGTCCAGATCTAGAATCCTGTCTATCGCAGGCTTCCTTGTCTCAGTCAAACAGACTTTCTCCTATTCATCAAAGTCCTCAATTGGAATCTTCTTCATCAATCGAGGTAGAGGCTTTCATGAAAACCGAATCCCTTCTCTGTACTAGTCCCCATTTAGAGTTGTCTCTGGCCTGCGAGGTGGTAGGCGCTTCTGAAGAAAACGGGCAGTCCCCCATCTGTGCTGTTCCCACTGGAAGATCCTTGTTATTTCTAGAGATTGAGGATACAGAAAAGCATCAATCTCCTGTACATGTCAATCACAACCTGAAATCATCATCTGTGTGGGAGGTGGACAAAGAACCGAAGAGCAGACATTCGTTTATTCACTCCTGTCTGAAGCTAGAAGCCTCACCAGAGCAAGGTCATGCTGAGGCTGAACAGAAGAGTCCTCCTCCCATACCCACCAGTCCCACACTGCACTCCTCGCCATCACAACTGACTTGCACAAATGAGCATTCTCCAATCACTCAAACACCAAAAGTGGGATCCTCGCCTTCTCAACAGTTTGAGAATGACAAGCGGATTGATACTCCCATTCATAACAGTCCCCATCTGGAATCTTCCCCAGCACAAGAGAAGGCAACGTTTCAAACTAGTGAGGTTTCATTCAGTGATGTTAACCCAGTATTGATCTCCCTGGTGTTTCAAGATGCTGAAGCTCATGAAACCAACGATTTTCCCATCCAGGTCTGTCCTGGTCTAGAATCCTCCCCAACACATGCAAACAATAAACTACAAATAAACAGTTGCTCTAGTCATACGAGTCCCAACTTTGGATCCTCCCTATCACATTCTTTTTCCAAAGTGGAGTTCTCATTAGAACAAGAGAGGTTATCAGCTAATGAGAACATGCCGTCTCCTTTTCACACAAGTTCCAGCCTGCAATCCACACCAGTACAAACTAAGGCTGAGGGCTCACCAAACGGACCTTCTCTTGGCCTAAGGAGTCCCACATTTAAAGTCAACATTTCTGAAAGTAGGGATTCTCCCAACCCTGCCAGTCCCAAACTGGAATTGCTGCCATCAGAAGAGGATGAGACCTGCACGATTTGGCATTCCTCTGTCCATAAAACTGAAATACTTGGAGCCTCGCCATTACTGTGCTCGGAGGCACACACGGATAAGGGTTCTCCTGGTCATGGCGATTCCAATTCAGGGTTTTTGCCAGGAAAAATTAACACTGTGGATCAAACGTGTATCTATTCTCCTAACCATGTGTCACCCAAACCTGAGCTACTATTTCATTCCAGTCCCAAAGTGGAGTCATCACTACAACCAGAAAAAGATGAGGCTAATGAGCACAGGAATTCTGCCATTCACACCAATCCAAAACTGGGATCCTCACCAGAACAAGAGAAGGAGGAGGCTAATGAACACTGGCATTGCCCCATTCATACCAGCCCCAAACGGGGATGCTCGGCAGAGCAAAAGGACAGCAAGGCTCATGAACTTGGGAACTCTCCCATTCACACGGATACCAAATTTGGATCCTCCCCAGAACAAGAGGAGGAGGCTAATGAACACAGGCATTCTCCCATTCATACTTCCCCAGAACAAAAGGATGAGGCCAATGAACCCTGGCATTCTCCCATTCATACCACCCCCAAACTGGGATCCTACCCAGAACAAGAGGATGAGGCTAATGAACACTTGCATTCTCCTATTCATACCACCCCCAAACTGGAATGCTCACCAGAGCAAAAGGATGACACTAATGAACACTGGCTTTCTCCCATTCATACCACCCCCAAACTGGTTTCCTCACCAGAACAAGAGCAGGATCAGACTAATGAACACACACATTCTCCCACTCACTCCAGTCCCAAACTGTGCTCCTCGCAAGAACGAGAGAAGAGCAATAATCGTACAAAATATTCGCCCATCAATATGAACTCCAAACTGAGACCCTCCCCGTTGTACTCCAGTCGCAAAGTGGGATCTTCAACAAAACAGAAGGCAGAACGTAATGAGAGCATCCATGCCAGTCCTAAATTGAAATCATCGCAATTTAGAGATGCTGATGCTTACAAAAGCAGACATTCTCCTATAGATGTCAGTCCCAAGCTTCGTTCCTTGCCATTCCGTGAGGCTCACAAAACCAGCCATTCTCCAATCGATGCAAGTCTCAAACAAGAATCCTTCCCAGCCTTGGAGAAATCTGATGCACAAAAGAGCAAGTATTCTCCCAGCCCTCGGCGGGTCACAATAGGATGCTCACCTGCGAAGGAGAATCTTGGGCCTCAAAATAGTAATTCTCCAGTCCATACCACTCCAAAATTAGGATTGTCCCCAGCCCAGAAAAAAGCAAATACTCAAAACATAAAGCATTCTCCGATAAACCGAACGCTCAAGTTGGAATCTCCACCTGAAAGGGACATTTCTAAGGGTCAACGGAAAGGTCGGTCCCCCATCCAGTCTTGTGGTAAACTGGAATCCTCATTCAATCATAAGATCGAATGTCCAATAACCAGGCATTCTCCCATCCAGAACGGTACCAAGCACAAAGACTCACCAGCTCTGCAGAAGATGAAGCGTTCTCCTATCCAGACCAGTCCCCAACTAGAATCTTCACTATCTCGGAAGAATATTGAGTGTCCGAGAACAAGACATTCTCCCACCCAGACTGGTAAAAATCTGGTAGGACCGCCATTGGCAGCCAAGATTGAGATACCGAAGACAAAACGTTCTCCCACTCGGGTCAGTCCCAAATTGAAATCATCAGAGCCTCTGAAAACAAGGCATTCTCCCAATCAGGCCAGTGCCAAACTGGTTTCTTCATCCACTCCGAATAAGATTGAAATCCAAAAGACAATGCGTTCTTCAATCCAGACCAGCCCCAAACTTAGGTCCCCAACGAGTCTAAAGCAGATCACGACTGCAAAGATGAAACCGGAATCTAGTTCAGCACCAGCCAAGGTTGAGCCTCTGAAGACAAATATTCCTCCTTTTCATTCCAGTACCAAATTGCAACCTTCGCTTGCTTGGAGGAAGGGGGAAACTCACAAAAGCATCAACCCAGGTAACTCAACTACTCCAACAAATACCCAAGTAAGAAGTATGAGCTGCTTAAACGTTTACAAGCTGAAAATGTGTTTGTGTATCATGCAGGGGCCCTCTTGATTTTTGTGTTGATATTATTGTTCAGAGTTACTTTTTGTACGAGTAGATTTCATACAGTCTTACTGTTAGGTTTTTACAAAAGTCCCATCTGTAATAAGGCTGTAGAAAGCCTACCTTAGATGAACAGGGGGACACCCCCTAGGTTTAGCCTGAACCACAAATGTTTTGTAGCTATGGCTGAGCAGCCAGGCTCCGTCTTGGAGGGATGAGAGCTGTAGTGAGGCATACAGCACTTAACGCATACACTTAGTTCAAGGAAACACTTACACACTAGCAGTTACAAAGTATTTATTTTATATACACTAAAGCTTGTAACTTAAGTAAGAGAAGTACTATCATACAGTAGCATTAAACACAGAATATATATGTAATATCAAAAGGATAAAAGATACAAAACACTTTTAAAGTAACACAAGTGGTAGAAACTAAACGCGTAAGTAAACTTTAGACTAAGTTGTATGCTTTAGTTAACCCCTGCTGAACCAAATCTTAGGACGTCCAGCTCTATTGTAAGTGAGTCTCGGAGTCAAAGGGGCATTTGGGGTCTGGTGACCAAGGGCAAAAGAAGGAAAGCCGGCGATCCAGCATAGTCAATGAAGAGTTTACAGGTAAGTAGCAGAAGAATTACTTGGTATATAGCACAAAGGGTCGTCAACCCCAATGTATAGCTCAATGGAGGCAGAGGAGGGGATACAAGTAACAGCCTAGCTGCAACCCTCTGAAACACAAGAACAACAAAACAGTCCCCAGATAAGTATTAGGGATTGAACAGTACCTTTTCAGTGAAGAAGCTTGTGCAGCAGGTCGGTCCCCAAGGGGAGGCGACCACTGACTCCAGTTCAGTTTTCTTGGTCTTAGTGACTGAAGAAAAGAACTTGCAATGGATGTGATGGTTGATCTCGAGTAGTTAGGCTCCCAGCAGAAGATTCTCGCAGCACTGGCTCGTTGGCACCTTTTTCAAGGCTCAGTTGATGGATGGTTTTCGTGCGGTAGACTTTGCTCCTTTTCTCTGTCGTCTTGGCTGAAGGGACTTTCAGGAGCAGAATACAGTCTCTGGAGACTTTGCTTTCGGTTGATGTTGCACTGCAAAATGGCAGATGCCACCAGGTATCGGTGAATTGCGGGCGGGCCATGGAGTTAGCTGCTCTTCCAGGAAGGGTGCAAAATGCAGTTTGTCTTGGGACTGGTTCGGCCCACAAGTCCAAGGGATGAAGTTGTCCGCTTCAGGCCTTCCCTGTCGAAGAGAAGTTTAGGTCAGGGCTGCAGTGGTTACTTAGATGCCTCTGGTGGTCGCTGGAAGTGGCTGCGGATGATCTTCACCTCCTCCTGCTTCTCCTCCTCTTCTTCTTCTTTTTCTTCTCCTCCTCCTCCATGCGGGAGTCCACCAAATCACCAGGTCCACATTCATTCAAACCTGGAGGGGTGGCTGTCCAATAGGGACAACAAGCCTCCCAGCACAAACTGGTTCCAGGCAGGCACACTGCAGGACAAAGACAGGGAAGTTTCAGTCACCTGCCACACTTCCTGTCCTTTCAGACACTCCAAGCCATGACAGGCTTTCCAAGGCAAACCTGCCAAAACAAAAGACCCATCAGGACCTCCCCACCCAGGCAGGTTTAAGAAAGTAAGAACAAGTCATTAACAGGGCTGAAAGTACAGCTACAACCGTAGGCAATGGTGACCCTAGTGTCCTCTGTCGCAGCTGCAAAAGTCCACAAAAAGCCTTGCAAAAATGTACACTGCCACCAGCCTGTCAGATGAACTTGTAACAGTAACTAAAAGTTACTGAAACAGTGAGAAAAGTGAGACAATGCTTCCCCTCAGCACTCCACATAAGGTGAGGTGTGCTGATCTGACAACATAAAATACAGTAGGGACACACTGTCCCCCTCCCCTGGTAACATGTTTAAACCGGTAAAGTTAAAAAGGAAGGCTCAAGCAACTTCAGCAACACTGCACAGAAAGTGATGTGTGCTGCAAAAATAAAATATAAATGCCGGAAAACATGACGGAAAGCACAACTCCATTAAAAAGTATTAAAACGAGATAGAAAGGGTTCCCAAGGTTAGAGTAAAAGAATGAGTGACTGTTGAAAAAGGTTCCCACTCACTCAGGAGAATCAGTCCAAGAATCCAATAGTCCAGCAAAAAAATGATGGGGTACTCACAAAATGGGGAGAATTTCACTTAAGGAAAATCGTTTAGCTTGGCTTAAATGTTTGTATGTATCTACGAAAAGCAGACCAAAACAGACTATTTATTTTTATTGGCATGGGGAAAGGTATTATTAAATGCGTGTATAGTTTTTGGTTTTGTCCAAGCCTGCATGTCTTACAAATCTGCCTTCTTTAATGGTTTCTCTTACAAACTACAACTGAGCCCTTTTACACTCCGCCCCTGATAAAAATGTTCTTGGAACTGCAGTGTCGTAGAATGCATAAATGTTTTCTGAAGTATTCCTCCAGGTATCTGTAATCTGTGCTGTATTTCACCACAAAAAAATACATTTCAGAACTTCATGAAGACCTCCTTTTTGATCTGTTCGCAAAATGCAACCGATACAGGAAAACCTCTGGAGGCGATCTGTTTTTCTGAATCTGTGACATTTTGATTTGTTTGCCCCATGCAGAGGGCTACAGTGCAGGAAATCCACCGCCTGTGCTTCGCACAGGGAATCGCCCGGCATCACACATTTGATGCATGAGAGAATAGCCTGTAGATTCCTGCTGCTCTTTTCTGCGTTTGCAAAAAGCAGGCAAAGTCCATAGTGGGAAAAACACAGATTAGAACAATTTTAAAAACCCACCCCAATCAAAAATCGCGCAATCTCTTGTTTCAGAGTCTTCAACCCCAATGAGGGCTACTCTAGTTCAATGATTCCAAAATAAAACGATCTCACTCTCACTCTGGAATAAGAAACAAGCTATTTAGTAACATTTTTTTATTTCAGAATTAAGTCCTGTTCAAGGTAGATTATGTAGCCCCAACAATACAAGTTTAGGTCATGTAGTTCAGTTTTCAAACTGCGGCTTTGAACAGACACAGTAACATGCAGCAGTGTCTGCATGTTACAATGTTGCGGTAATACCTAAAATGCACGGGCCTCATGTTAGAAATGAAATGTTTATTGGTCAGTACACATTATTTGTACAAATAATTTATTTTAAATTGCTCTGATTGATACTTTGATATTTCTTTTGGATTTAAAATGACTTGTTGCAAAATTCACTTCGTTTCAATGTAAAACCTTTGCGATTCAATGACAATTTAACCTTGGCAAATTAATGAAATCATGGCCCTTAGAAAATGCCACAGTGTAAAATATGGACAAATATGTAACAATTGTTTTTTGGTTTTTTTGGTCTAAGTTAAACACCACTTGTTTTCCGTTACACTACTTGAGGCCACGACAATGAAAGTGGTTGAGAAACATAAAATAATTCATTTCATATAAAAAAGGCTTAGGCCTTTTTATTAAGAACAAAATGTTCAGTTGTCTTCTAAATAAAAGTAAGACTCCCACCCAGCCCCGCCATGCAGTATGAACAAGATGTGCATTAGAGATAGTTAAGGTTCAATCCCATCTTGTCAGAGCTCTCCTGACCCAATTTGTGGGTCTTCTACACTTTTTGCTCTCTTCTTTGCTTTTGTTTTGCGGCCAGAGGGATTCATCCTGCAGCTCCTTTTTTTTCTGATGTGCTCCCCTTAGTAACAGATATAGCGAACAAGGCAGAAATGTTTTTTAAGCACCTTGTTTTGGTACCAGGGTGGTTCTGTCACCCTTTTGGTACATTGTGATTTAGGCTGATGGCAGCTGTAATTTAGGTTTGGCTTCAATAAGGGTGTAGTCATTTTTACACATAATGTACTGTTGTGGTAGCCATTGGGATTTGTTAATTTCTTTTTAGGCTTTCCCTTTGCAGGCCTCAAAATGAAGATTTTATGAGCAAGAGGTATATATAGGTCCAGTGTAGTGTGCATCATATTGTATGCAGGAGCTCTTAGTAGAGCACCAGGAGCAAGTAGATGGCGTGCTCCAAATCTAACATTTATGTGAGATATAAACGTGTGTCCATTATGTGCAATCCATGACGCTTTGAAGGTCTTCTGGTTGGATCTAATGCTTCTTTATAGAGATTCCCAAATACAGAAAGTTAATGTCACATAGATATATCTGAATGGCACCAGTTGGCCTCTGGAGCCAAAAGTAGCTCCCGGTAGCTGTTGGTGTCAAGCTAACTAGGCTCTCCAGGGCAAGAAGCAGGAGCTAAATGGCTCCCAGCAATTTCGAACCTTGCCCATCCTGGAACCCTCGATTTGCGGTTTAATCTAGTTTAGTCTAGCGTACAGCCCCCTAGATATCCTCATTCTATATCATGTGGTCCTGTGTCATTGTTTTGGGCAGTTTGTTGGGGCAGCTTGATTGACTCCCCTCCAAAACATTTGTGTGCTGACCTGTGTTGTGATTTGGGGGTTGGCTTAGGCCAGCTCCTAGATCAGCATGTTCTCAGTGGGTGACTATTGGGGAGATTTATGCACAGGCCTCTGGTGGGGCTGTTCAATCCACTTCCTTCAGGGTTTTCAGTGTTCATCCAAAAGGAAGACTAGACTGTATATTGCAATGGTAGGCTGAGCTTACACATTTAGTGTGCCCCATAAATCGTATCAAATCAGTCATGCACAGAACCAAGTATTCTCAACAGAACAGAGAAGTCTTGAGGAATATTTGGAATTGCTTTATTTGCAAATTACTGTAGCCTTAAGTGGATGACGCGTGTTTCGGCAAAAATTGACTTGCCTTTCTCAAATCCAGGCCCTGCTCACTTGCTTGAATAGAAGCATAATGCAGGTTAGTGGTAAGTCATGGCTCAATCCCACCTCATGCGGATGTGTCCTCAGCTTACATTATGCTTCTATTCTAGTTATCCAATTGTAGGATTTCTTGAAAAGAATTTACTTACTTAAAACTATCTTACTTAACATTTGACTGTTTCCGGTTAAGGAGGGGTGTAGGGGATGCAAGTGTCCATTACCTAAGGACACTGTATTTGTTCAAATCACTAACCATTAAACACACCTGACTTCATCACACTTCCTCACATGGATAAAGGACGGAATACGAGAGCACACTCTGAGCAAGGCAAAGCGCGCGAAGGAGCAGCAGTTACAAGATGGCAGTTTAATACAAGGAGAAAGATGGCCAGGCCGATTAAGATCGTAAGAAGTGCCCTTGACCTTTTCAACAAAAGACTTACTTTCATGAACTTTAGAGAATAGGAAACTTAAGTCCAGGAATCAAGGCTGGAGAATCCTGCATTGTGTGTTGGAGGTACCCGGGGCTCTTCCGCGTCGATAGTCACGGTGGGGAGAATAGCTTGCTGCTGTGGTACTGTCCTTGGCTCCCAAGCTACAAAACCATTATATTAAAAAAAGAGTCACAAGGGGAGCCAGTGAAGTCGGCACAGCCGGTGAGTTGGGACTGATGCCAAACCGGTCTGTTTTGAAGCCAAGGTTTCAAGCGGCAATATTGTATAGTGAAAGCTGAAGCAAACCGTCTATTAATCGTATGTGGTAATCGACGCGAGCAAAATTGAACTACAGATGAGTGATTGAACTTCGAAGCCAAGACACGATATCTTGGACAGAGTGGTCCGGCACCCGTGTGTGCTCATTCAAAGTCTCTTTGAGATATCCAACTGTGAAATCGAAGTAGTCCTGCAACGGTTCAAGCAAAACAGTGTGCATTTTCAAAAGTCTTCATTGTTAATAATGTAAAGAAAGTTGATGACAAGTAAATGAAGTTTGTCCGAGCCCGGCGGAGGGAGACTTATTGAATAGTGTGTTAAAGAGGATGTGAGCCCAGTTGAGGGGGATCTGAGGTGAATAGTGATTTGCCTGAGAAATTGAATACTTGTGAAAACCTAGGAGGAAAATAACTTATTGATTGTTGCAACAGGCCATCTAAAAGAAGAGACTTTGAAGGGCAAATAGACTTGGGCACGGAAGACCCTGATGCTGATGATTAAACTGGATCTTCTTGCTAGAGAAGCCAGAGACTGTGCTAAGTTAGGGTGTACCGCCTTGTCCCATGCTGAAAACATGGGAAAGGGAGGCCAACAGCCTGAACATCCTGACATAACATTTTTTGAACACTTCTTTCTTTTTCGGAACACTGTTTCCCACACTGTATGTATTTAGAGGTAAGAATTGGCAATAGGTTTATTAGTATAGGCACTTTTATTTTGACAAGACACCACTAGTACTGCGTTTATATTATTTGATGGTTGTAGCTTGCTCCCATCTATAGATTTAGTATTAGATGGGCATTTTTCCAACGCTTTTTGAAGTTCAATAAGCACCCTTGAACTGTGGTCACTTGTGTCTGTCTTACTGTTGATACCATGCGTTCCTTACATGACCCTCGGGTCAGTCCTCTCAGGTACCTAGGCCTGAGCCTGTCTTGGGAAGCATACCACGCCATTCTCAGACCCTGTGTCGAGACTACCACAAACACCTTTGGGGCTGCCTCCTTTACCTCCATTGATGCCACAAACGCCTCTGTTGCCACTGACGACATTGTAACCTCGTCTGCCCATGAATCCTCCGCACTTAACCATCACCTTCCTCCATCTGCCATTGCCACCGGTTTGTCGGGGGACGAACCCGGGGATACAAATGTTTCCACTGATTAAGTGGATGTGATTTGTATGTTGGAAAAGCCCTTGCGTGACAGGATTCAAGACCAGTATTCAAGACCTTGTGTAGTGTTTTGGAATTTCTGTTCCTAAAATTCCCTAAGTGGACCAAGGGTTTCTATCGGTTCTATCTTTTAAAGTCTGCCAACAACTCCGGCATTCACCTTCAGCATGACGGAGTGGTAGAGAGAGGGAGAGGCAATCGGGCTGTGGAAAAAGTGCCCGTCTGTCTCACTCTCAAGGGCAAAAACTTGCTGATGGGGCAGCCTTCTGCCTATTCAGTCATACTGGTAGCAGCTACTCTTTGGGAATAGCTTGGCTTTTTCTTGTGGTAGATTGACTGCATCTTGGACACTGGGCAAAATGTTCAACTAGAATGCCTCTGTCAATCTTAGGCATGATAAAACGAAGGCAGTAATGGCTATTGCTTACTTGAAGATGTGAAAAGAGCTGGGCGATGATGAGGCCCTACTTCCAGCAGAGTTTCAACTCTGGTTTGAACGAGGCGTGCCAAGTGTCTCAAGACGTAAGGGAGTCATTTTATTCCTATAGTGACACTGCTGCTCAGCGCATGGTGATTGGTACAGCTCTCCGGGAACTGGCTCTGCTGAGACCAACCAAATTTCAGCTAGATGTGCTGGAGAAGCTTCTGGGTTTGCTCTTTGACCGGGACAAGTTCTTCATTCTGATTAACGGATTAGGAGTTTAGCACAAAGATGAAAAGTTCCCAGACAGAAAAATCTCTCACATCCGTCACAAAGACTCCAGCTAAATTGTGACAGTCCAATCAGCAAAGGTATCTATTTCTGTTGTGTTCTCAGAGGGTTTCGAGTTTGGAGCAACCAGTCGACCGATCTCAAAGTACCTCCCGTAAGAAGTAGCGATTTTCCCACCCCGAGAGGCTTCTTTTCCCCACTCTACCCCTCTACGGACCCCTATTCATCAAAATGAAGTCTTGCTACAGGACCTCAGTTCCCCAATAGGGGGCAGCGCCTGTTAGCAGCTGAACAATCAAAGAATATCAATAGTGACACCTGGATGCTCTGTGTTGAGAAAGGGCGATTTCCTTTGTTGGGACAGGTTTTCTAAAGTCCACCCAAGGAAGACTTATCCTTGGGCAATACAGAAACTCCAACTCTTACTACAGGTCTGCACCAACCAGTATAGGTTAGGTAGAAATGACAGACCGCCAGGCTTATCTTAGTCCTCTCGCCCTCCTGTAGGAAGGTGCAAATAACTTGTAGCATACATATGGTCCATAAAAACACGTATACACTGATACATGTAAAAATGATGGTTTGTTGTGTGCATATATACACAGGCAAAGAAAATTCTTTATAAAGGCGATTACTATTATAAGTAATAAACACAATATAAAAACCAACTGCTGGTAAGCAAACCATAACGTAAAAGAGTTTGCAGAATAGCAGTATGCAGTTCAAGGTAAGTCAGAACCCAGTATTATAAGTTTAGAATGGCAGTATATTCAAGGTGAGTAGAACCCAATTAGTAATTAACTAGTACACTTATTCTGTTTAAGTTATACTACGAACATTACTTTTCAGAAGAGTGGAACACAATTGAAAGTTATGTAAGAACTTGGCAATTACTTTTCAGAATGGCAGTATGCACTGCAAAGGTAAGTAATACATTTGCGCAACCCATGTAACTTATTCTTTTTCAGGAATATGCAGTTACAATACCAACATTTAGCAGGCAAGTACTTGTTAAGAGTTCGTCCACAGAGGCCTTATGCCTTCGCAACCCTTCCCTAATCTAGGGCATGACTGTTCTCCAAGGCAGAAGGGGAAACTGGTGGTCCAGTCACCAGCAGTAGGCAGAACAGGATCAGGCAACTGTAGGAAATAGAGTTCCAGAGGATATCTTCTTATAACAAGTAAGTAACCAACTTTAGAGTAGGTAAAGGGGTTCAAGGACTATATAAGGCTCCCTGCATGCGTTGCAGCATTAGGTCTGGGCGAACACCCAAACGTGCAAGTCACCACCCTAGCCACGCAGAAGCAACACAAAGACTTTAAGTTTTACCTCAAGCCACGCGGTACCTCAGCAATCAAGATGTTGCAGGCAGACACCTTCACGATGCAGCAGCTACAGGACTGGGTCTGGGTCTCTGGATTTGTGGTCTTTAGATGTAAGAAAGGGCACTGGATGCAGCCCAGGAAGGTCACTGCTCGTCGTGGGATGGCTCGAAATGCAAGTCTTCTTCAGACTGTTTGGTCCCACCAATGCAAGGGTCGGAGGAGTCGTCTTCGTGACTCCTCTGTTGCAAGGAAGAAAGTTGGCACAGGCAGCAGTTACTCAGCAGGCATCTCTGGTCTCTGGAAGTAGCTACAGGTGTCTTCTCCTCTTCTTCCTCATTGGATTCAGGTCCAGTGCTCGATTTATCTTCAGCTTGCAGATCCAGGCCATTTATTCATAAAACCAGCCATCGGCACACATGCTACATTCAAGCTTTGGAGCATGGCTGTCCTCCTAGTTGGAGCTGGTTCCCGGCAGGCATGCCAGAAGAAAAAGGATTGAAGACAGGAAACAAGGGAGGAGTCAGAAACTTCAGACACTTTGGAGCCTTCTCATTGAATTCCTACCGAAGACAAAAGTCCAACCAAGACCTCCCCCACCCAGCACGGCAGAAGGACCAAGAAAGAATAAGCGCACAAGAAATGGTGAAAAAAGAAATTGCCCACAATTTTGGGCCAATGATTACCCTTCTGTGCAGTACCGTGGCTGTGAGCACAGCCTGCGGGTAGAAATCACAAAAATGTATGCTTGTTAATGTAATGAATGTTACAGGAGCAGTAAGAACCCCTCAGCACTCCACGTAAGGTGGGGTGTGCTGATCTCACAATGGGAATTGTCGAAAGGTTAAAAAGTATTCTCCTACCGTTGGGAACATTAGTTAACAAGGTATATCGGAGAAAATAAAAAGGAAGCCCATGTGGCTCCTCAGCAACACTGCACAGGAAGTGCTTCGTGCTCCAATAATAAAATGTAGATGCCCAAAAAGTTATAATAAAGTATGATTCCAAAAATAAAGTATGGAGAGACACAAAAATGACTCCCGTAGATGGAGTAAAAGAAAAAGTGAGTGGGAGAAAAGGGGTCCCATTCAATCGGGAACATAGAATAAGAATCCCCAAGTCCATCAAAAAGTACAGGGAGTCTCGGTATGCAGTAATAAAATTGCGGCAAAAATGTTGCCTTTACAAAAAATCACAGCAGAAATGCAGTGGTTTGACCCGGTAAAGATGTACCCCATTATACCATTTAAGGGTAGCGGGGGACAGCCCACTGCATCCTTTACATATGGATCTGAAGGTTGCGGGGATGTCCTCTGCATCCTTTACATATATTGCAGCAGAGTGCGGCAGCGAAAACCACAGCCTTTTTGCCGTGATTTTTTTGTGTAAACTGCCATTTTTGCTGCGATTTTACACAGAACCGGGGTCTCACAGGTGTAAAGGTGATTTGGCATAAATATGAAAATCTAACCTAACAGCCTTCCCTTTCCACAGCGAAAGTCGGAACCCCTCCTTCAGGGCATTCACAAGCTATTGCTGATGGCAGCTGTAGGGTATTTTCACTTTCAGAGGGGGGGATGGATTCTATTTAAGGTTCTTTACTATCCCCAAGAAAGACAAGGCAGGCCTTGAGATGGGTCATGTACTCCCTACATTCCAAAGAATAGTTTCAAATGTCAACTCCTGCCCTTATATGGGCTTCTTTACAGCTGGTCGACTGGCTAGCTGTTGATTAACTCCAAGGTACATTCCTGCATGTACCAATTTGACCCTCTCGCTGGCATTTCCTCCAGTTCTAACCATTTTTAATATGACGTCCTCTCTGCCCCTAGGTTCTTAAGAAAGCTGATGGCTGTGTTAGCAGCCTCCATTTGGCTGAAGGGTATACACTTCTATCCGTACCTAGATGATTGGCTGATTAGGGAAACCTATGCAGGTCCTACAACTTCCAATTTATGATACCTCCTTAAACCTCATGTTCAGCTTTGAGCTTTACATCAATGCTAAAGAGTCCACCCTTATTCCCACGCCGAGGTTGGAGTTAATAGGGTTTTTATCGGATTCCGAATAGGGGAAAAGTATTCCAATACAATAGCCAGAGTGGGACGTGTTGGCCACGAGGCCCTCCTGAACATTGGAATGTGTGATGAGGTCAGAGGGAATGGGGGACCCCTTTTAACCTTGGGCAGGAGGCCTGCCAGTGTGCCCTCAGAGGCTATGTAAGGGATTTGTGGGTCCTAGTCTCTCTCCTCTCTCTCTGTGCTTGGCTGCAAATGTCAAGGACCACTTTTTATCACCCTATACTTTACATTCTGTGTTCAAGCTAGTTTTCTTTTTGCTCTCTTCTAGCACTGCATAGCCCAGAAGTACTTGCTCAGGGGGTATAAGGCAATCTAACAGCAAGAGAGCCTGTGGTGAACAATAGGGTGTGGTGTTACACGCGGAAGGACTGCAGCCCTGAAAGCTCGAAGACCTGCTCATATACACTTTGACATTGACTGTGTTTCTTATCGGCCTCTGTTGCAGACTTACGGTGGACCCGTGTTTGAAGACCAAGCGCCTAAGAACTTTAAAAATGGCATTGCAGACCCCAGAGCGGCATTTGTTTTAAGGCGCCATGCTTCAGAGGCACTTTGAAGCCTTGTACCTGTATGACATGACCGCAGGGAGAGACTCGTCGAAGCCAGCTAAAGGCTTCAACCATGGCCAAGTCAACAGAGTCGACGGCGGCACTGTCGACTAAGGCAGCCATGAAAATTTCGTTGTCCAAGTCAACAGAGCAAGTCCAGGAAAGAAGTGGCTGCCTCCCAGCGGGTGTCCTTACCCCCAAGGCAAGATACAGCTGTGGAAGCAGCTGCAAAGGAACCGGCGCCAGGTGGAGACCATGTGGCCGCTCCGGCCCAACAGCCTCCTGCGAGGGAGATCGAAGCGGCCCTACCTGTGGAGCCTCCCAGGTATGCGGTCTGGCATGCTGGCAGGATAGACCGTAGCAGATCCTATCTAGTACCGATGAGGACAAAGATCCTCACGAGGGGTGCTGCTCAGACCATGGAGGGAGAGGACCTCAGTACCTGGTACGGAAGAAGAGGCTCATTCGGCCGGATCCTACTCCTTTGGCTCAGTTTAACCCTAGACCTAGGGACGTGTCTGGGCATTATGTCCACCCTGCACACACTGGTCACCGAAATCCAACAAAAGATGCCGCTATCGGGGCCAGAACCTCAGAGGGTAAACTCTTTCCCCGTGGAACAAAGTCCCAGGTGGATGCGGTTCCTCAGCATCATCCAATCCCACGGCCATCACCACCTCATCACGACAAGACTCCTACCAAGCTACGGTTCCACACAGGAATGGACACAGCTACCATGGCTACTAGTACTGACAAGGATGACTATTTCATTGCAGCGGACAGGGAGAATCCACACGCAGACGAGCCTCGTAGGGTCTCCCCCACCGAATTAAGTTGGATCCGTTCATTTGGTTATTTCGAGGGTTTCAAACTGTTTCAGTTAGTCTTCGAGGGGTCGAAGGTAGGCTTCCTGTACCAACGACACTAGTCGAGGAGGAAGACCATCATGTCCGTTCCCTTCCTGGATGACATCTGGGAGCAGGGCCTGGGCCTAATGAAGAATCGAAGTACAGCCCTGACCAAACAGGACGGATTGGAAAAGAAGTACAAGGTACATGACTCAGCCGAGGTGCCTAAGATCTCGTCCCTCGCCGGAAGCGGTGGTGTCGGCCGCAGCTAGGAAACATTTGGCGAACCCGCCATCGGCAGTCATGGTACCTTTGGACCAGCAGGGGAAGAAGCTGGATGCGATGGGAAAGCTGCTAATTTACACTGCAGCCTCTACCATCAAGGCAGTGAACGCCCTAGCCATATTATCCCGTTATGACCGGGAGCTCTGGTACAAGCTGGGCCCTATCCTGGACTTCCTAACCAAAGATAAGGTCGAGGCACTGGAACCCTTTCAGGAAGAAGTAGTAGCTTCGGCTCATGCCATCACGGTGGCGATAGACCTTGCAGACACAGGTTTTCGCCAGACTGGAAACGGGGTGTCTCTGCGCCGTCAAGGTTGGTTGAAGGTTACAAACTTCTGCCAGGACGTTCAGACAAAGGTGTTGTATTGTTTGACGGGGAATACCTCTTCGGATAGGCAGTCGCCGAGTCTTTGCAGGCGAAAAAGACCGACAGACGGCACGTTCCCTGGGACATTTGCAGCAGCGACGATCCTCGTCCTTTTCGCTTCTCAGAGGAAAGTCAGGAAGATCTTCAAAGGGTTATAGTACCCCTTAAAGGCAGCCCTTGCGTTCTTCCACTCAAGCGTACGGGGGGGCTCTCAAGGCAGTGAAGGTCAGCGGTGGCGCCATCCGCAAGGCAGAACACCTCCCCACAAGCAGGTCCTGGCTCTGTGCCCCCACTTGCATACTCCGGTGGGAGGCCGACTGGCGATATTCATCAGCACGTGGGAAAAGATTTCCACGGACAGATGGGTGCTGGATGCTCTCGGACAGGCGCACACCTTGGAGTTCCAACGCAATTGTCCTCACATCCCTCCGATTCAGCAGCAAGAACTACATGGCCTCCGCTTCTGCAGGAGGTGCGATCCATGTTACATAAAGGGGCAATAGAGCCTTTCCGCCAGCTACTCCGGGGCTCTGTGTATATTCCAGATACTTTATAGTTCGAAAGAAGACCGGGTGTTTGGAGGCCAATTGTGGATCTACCTAGTCTCAACAAGTACTTAGTCTCAAAAGTTCTGGATGGTCACGTTGCAGCACGTACTCGGCCAGCTGGAACAAGGAGATTTTTTTACACTTTTGGACCTGGAGGACGTATACTTCCACATCCTCATTCACAAAAAGCACTGCAAGTTCCTTGATTCATAGTTCAGGGTCGGCACTACCAGTTCAAGGCTCGGCCTGAAGTCTGCCCAAGGGTGTTTACGAAGTGCCTGGCCCCGGTGGTGGCACATCTTCGTCTGCAGGGCATCCACGTATACCCCCTCTTGGATGTATGGCTGGTGCATGCCCTCTCCGAGTCCCTGGCAAGCGAGCACACGACAAGGACCATACATCTGCTGATGGATCTGGGGATCTGCATAAAATATCCAAAGTCTTGCTTGAAGCCATCTCAGGACACTTTATTCCTAGGTGCACAACTCAAACCGGTGACGTGCTTGGCGTCTCCCTCGGAGTAGAGTTTGAAAACCATACACAGCAAGGTGCAGCGCTTGTTGTCAGCCCAGGCAGCAATGGTACGATCCATCAAGTTGCTTCTGGGCATGTTGTCCTCCTGCATAAACCTTGTTCTCCTCCGCAGACTGCGCATAACACCTCTTCAGAAGTTCCTGGATGCGAGGTGGATACAAGCTTCGGGGAACTTTACGGACAAGATCTCTCTCAATGAAGAGTTCCGTCGGGCGATACGGTGGTGGGGTGTTTGGCAGCATCTCATCCAGGGATCTCCGTGTCAGGTTCCTCCTTACCATAAGACTGTCACCATGGACGCGCCTCTACATGGATGGGGAGCCTACATTGGACAGTTGCCCGCTAGATGCCTCTGGCAACCAGAGGGAAAGGACCTGCACATCAACGTCCTTGAACTTCGGGCCGTATTCTGAGTCATTGAAGGACAAGGTGGTGAGGATCTTAACGGACAACACCACATCCATGTTCTACATCCAGAAACAGGGGGTTGGGGGTGGCCAGTCTCCGGCTCTCCACGAAGAGGCCCAGGATTTATGGAAGTGGGTCATTCGTCAAGGCATATTCCTCATTCCACTTCACCTGGCGGGAGTCAAGAACACCATTGCCGATGGCAAACTGCTTTCTTGCCACGAGTGGGAGCTTCTCCAGGACCAGGTGGATCTGCTGTTCGACAAATGGAGATGACCACAGATCAATCTGTTCGGGACGGCGGCGGACAAGTGTCAGAGGTTCGCAAGCAGGTTCCCTCATCCGACGAGCTTGGGGGACGCGTTCTCGTTCCGGTGGGAGAGATAGTCCCTATACGCCCCACCCAACCCGTTTCCACTCCTACGTGTGATTAACACCTCAGACAGTGCCACTGCAGGATGATACTCGTCGCCCCAAGGTGGATGAAGCAGATCTGGTATCCAGACTTAATATGCCTGTCGGCTACTGCTGTCCCAGGACCATCTCACTAGAGAAAGAGGCACGGGGCGCTTCTGCATCACGATCCAGAGTCTCTGAACCTGAGGGCATGGCTCCTGCAGCCCTAGAGTTTGGGGGTTATGCTTTACTCGCAGAATGTAAGGACATCCTGGCCGTAGCCAGAGCCTTGTCAATGTTGAAGTGCTACAGACATAAATGGGAACGCTTCTGTGTGGTGCCGACTACGAAGATGACCCCTCGGCGTATCACGGCTCCACAACTTCTGCCGTACTTGCTTCCCTTGGCCAAAGCAGGTCTGGCTCACTCTTCTATCAAGGTGCATCTCGCCACCATACCCAGGATCAGTTCTCCAGGCAGGCCTTCACTGTGATCTCACAGGCTCGTCAATGAGTTCCTTAAGGGGCTCTTTCAGGACTTTCCCGCTCGTGAATGCTCCTGCCCCGGCTTGGGAGCTCAATGTTGTACTAACTAAGCTCATGGGAGCGCCTTTCGAACCTATGCATCAGGCTCCACTCAAGTTATTCTCGTGGAAGACGGCTTTCCTCGTGGCTATCACTGCAGCCAGACAGGTCAGGCCCTGTCTTGCAAGCAGTCTTACTTGTCTTTCCACACTTCAAGGGTGGTACTGCGTACACACACCCCTTTATGCCAAAGGTACCGTTGGAATTCCACCTCATTTAACCTTTGTTGTTGCCAGTTTTTTTTCTAAATCAGTCGTCGCTGCGGCATAGGCCTTAAGTTCGCTGGACGTTGCTCGTGTCTTCAAATCCTATGTGACATGTATGGAGGATTTTCGGAAATCTTCTCAGTTGTTCCTCAACTTTGGACCTCTAAATCTGGGAAGAGGGGGGGGGCGGAGTCCTTGTCGAAGACTGGCTAACAAGCTGCTGCCAGGCCGTCCAAGAGCCTATTCCACCAGAGCCATTGCAGCACAACAGTGTTTCTCTCTGGTATGACCCTGCTCGACCTCTGCAGGGCTGCTGCGTCGACGGGGATTCCAGGGAGGAGTCCTGAGTCAGCCAAGCAGTGCTTACTCAACCTGTTTGAGGTGAGTCTGTTCCAGAGGTGAGTGTTTATTGATTCTGTTGAGCCTTCCCACCTCCCCTGGTTGTGTATATGTACTGCTCTGTAATCGTTATTCATGAGCATGTGAATATGACCCGGGGGGGGGACAGTGATTGGTTTAGAGGAGAAATACAGTTTTAAAGTGAAACTGTCTTTTTTTTTTTTTACCAAGGATTCCCAGCTTGGGAGAATATTCATGAGCCTGTGAATCTATGCCAGACCCATGCTGGAGAACAAATAGTTGCAAGTAAGTAACGTAAAACCTTGTTGTAGGTGCAGGAGTCCTTTCAGTGTCTAGTTTTGGCTTGGCTATGCAGCGGTTCTGATCTCCGCTTTGCAGATCTTCAGGTATACATCGGGCTAGACCTCTGGATTCTAATGAATAAATATTTTCTTTGGTACTCATGGCAAGAACGGTTATTGAAGATGCAGCAAATGGAAGATGTTGAAGAAACCCCAAACCGCATCAGCAGGCAAGATGCAGCATCGCAGACGGACTCTGCCCCATGCACTGCTCTCTCCTCGATGAAATAGAAGAAGCATTAAGGTGATTAGGTAATAGTCCAATGATGAGGATTCCTGTGAAATGTCCAGCTCGGGGCTAGACTGTGTCCATACTGCAAACTAGGTATGCCAGAGGACCAAGGTTTGTGCTACAGTCACCATTCAGCAGAGTGCCCAGGCCCAACAAACATTCCCCCGGCAATGACAGAGGCAAGTTAGAACTGTCCTTTTTATTCTCCATAACGAACGGAAATCGTACAAGAAAACGAATTTACAGCAATCGCAGCTCCTGAGACCTTGAGTTTTTGCTAGCAAATGTCGTCAAAACTTAGAACCATTGAACCATTCCCCAAAAACCTATGAGCCCATACTATTGGGCGGCTGGTGTAGAAGGCACCTACAGATGTTAGCTAACTGGTCCTTGAATGTCAGGTGGTCTCGCCTGAGATGTTTCCAGAAAAACTCTATTACATTATTGCAGGGTGGCAGGACTAACATTGCACATTGCCCATTACCCTCCACCCTAGGATTTGTGCTCCCTGATTGGCTGGAGCGGGTCTCTGACTCTGTTCTCAGCACTTAGTGTATCTTCACAACGTGGTGAGAAAGACTCTGTGCTTCCATTTTTTTCCACTGGTATACCCATCTAGCCCGAGACGGTGCCTGCCGTTTGCAATGTTTTTAGATGACACATGCATCAGTTCTTGTCTTCTTTGCTGGGAACTGCTCCTCTTCCCACCGTGAGTAAATAGGGATTAGTCGGCCCCGCCGCATCACGTGGGTGAGGGCCTCAAAACAGAGCTTTTTGGGCTGCAATTGGTGAGGATTTATTCTTCTGTTTTGCAGGTGGCCCCTTGCCCCTGAATATAGGAATGTTCTACCCAACTTTGTCCTTTGGTGCGAGAACTGGCCCTTTGCTTTATGCTGTAAAGGCTGCATATCTTTGTTTCTAGTTCTGAGGCCTGTGAGTTCGTGCATTTTCACTACAGTTGTTCTATGGTTTCTCTATCTCTATGTATGTGTTATTGTATTGCTTTCTATTGAGGTTAGTAGCATTCGGTTCTTCTAGGTTCCTTATATGTCCCTGAAGTTCCATATGGTTAGTTGCAATAAGCGGCTGCAAGCTTGTTTTGTGTGACTCTTGCTCTCTTTCATTTCTGCATTTGGCTAATGAAAGAAATATCAGAGACTTTCGACAATAAGTGTGTTTTATCTGTCCTCCTATCTATAGAACTGTGTATTCATGTTTTTCGTGTGTGTCCCTGTAACTTCGTGCAGGGATACAAGTTTGCTTCGTGGCTGTTACGTGGTGCCTCTAATGATGTCAGCAGAGCTGGATATTAATTGTTAGCACCTGTAGCCGCGAAGGCGTCAGCTGGATAGGGTTTGAATGGTTGTCTAAGAGAATATCTGCTCACATATGTAGAAAATACTGGCCCTCCTGGGGGCTGGTCAAACAGTGACTGGTATCTCTTGTTCCTCAGTCTTTGGGTTGTCATGCGTATAGAGGTCACGAGGGGCATTCCAGGGACCCTCTCTTCAGTCCCACATCTGTTTGACTCTGTTAGACCTGTCAACCACATCTCCAAATCTATTCACCGTAGCTCTTGGGAGCCATACCTTTGTTCCTCCTCCAAGATGTCCATAATAACTTACATGACATCGAGTTTGGATGACCATGCAACAGTCTCTTTCTGGGTTGCACCACACCCATTTAGCCCAGTATTTCTTGTAGTCGTCTTCCCGAGCCCTCTGCTCGTCTTCCTCTAACTCGCTGCGAGTGAGACTTGGTGGGAGATCCCTATTCTCTACAGGTGCCTCCCTCTGGAACAGCCTACCTGCCTCTCTCTGTCTTGAACCGGATCGACTTAAGTTTCGGAAATTCCCCAAGACATTCCTCTTCGCGTGTGCATGCTCTCTCTCCCTCTCCCTCTCTCCCTCTCTCCCTCTCTCCCTCTCCCTCTCTCCCTCTCTCCCTCTCTCCCTCTCTCCCTCTCTCCCTCTCTCCCTCTCTCCTTCTTCTTCTCAGTTCACTGACTGGCTGCATGGTGTACCTTCAGAGCCTCCCAGGTCCCAAGCTCTCTTTGCCAGTCTCCTGCACTTGCCCCAACACTACTGCAGTTCGGTTATGACCCATGAGAGTGGGATCTCTCTGCACTTAACCTATGTTCTGATGGGACTGGGCGCACTTGGTCACAACTACCCCCGCCCCCTCACACCTCCCAACGCGCTTCCTTTCTGTTTGCCTTTATAATCCAAATGTACCATGCCTAGCAAGATATTTTGTCCTGTCCTTCCCTATGTCTTCACGTCCCTTGCATCGCTGTACTTTGAAACACCTGTGTATAAGCGCATAAACAGAACAAAATAATATCAGTGCTGCTAATAGTACTTTTAGTCCATCCTCTATCCCTGTGGGCATCCATGAGAATATGTATGACAGCCAGCTTTGATCTTTTCCTGCACCTTTTGCCTTCCTCCTCCATCTTGGCATGCATTTTCGATAAGCTGGTAACTGCTGCTAACTGCTTCAGTTAGGGTTCTGTTGGCTTCATCATTTGCTGGCACGAACGTGCAGCAAAAAGACCCAATCTTAGCAGAAACCCCTCCTTCCTGTGCTATGAGTGGATTTAAAACCGATCTATTCTGGTGGGCAATCAACCTTACTGCACGGAGCTCTTCCTTTATGGCATTAAAGCCGTTGACAGTTGAATTTATTCCCCACCTAGTAATTTGGAGCCATTTTGCATTTGTGTACGTCCTACTGACTGTCATAATTCCTGCCCCTCATGTCCCCAGCCCTCCAAGATGTCAGGCTGGAGCCAGGCCACGATCACCTACATGGCCCTTAAGGGCCTCTCCATCCCTCCAAAGGCCCACTTGGAGTCAGACTTGCCGCTTGTGGCACCACACTCACTCACTCCCATAGGATTGGGGATTGGACTTGTAGTGCATTGATGGGGACAAGATGGATGCCCCCACATATTTCGGTTCCCAGAACTGCATGTGCGGTCTAGTCTTTTGGGTGTGGCTCAGCCCAGAGGCACCTGGGATACCCAGAGACTATTTAAGCCAGGCTGAGAAACATGCTTTGTGTTTTCTGCAGCGTGACAGTGTGTTCGGATTGGTCTCCAGTAGGCCTGCATCTTTCTTCTGCGCTCAGCTCCGTTAGGAACAGCATTACCTTGCGGCGCTTCTGCCCATCAGTCATCTCTCCTTCTGTTCTGCGGGCATCTTTGGCGGTGTCATTCCCATCCCGGCACGCTGCTTCCTAAGGGAAAAGAACAGAAAAAAGGCATTAGTAAGCATTCTGCAAATCTTTGCTTATTTTTAAATACTGTACGAGCTTCAAACGCTTACCTGAATCCCAGCCGCTCTGGGGGAACTCTGTCTCCGGAACTTCTCATCCATCTGCAAGAGGGAAAAGACACTCCAGGTTAGCGTGGAAACATCTAGAGGTGCTGCATACCGCGCTTACCCACCGCATTTGTTCTTCATAACCGGCATCCACGCTGAAAACGTCGCAGCACCTAAAAGACACAGAAAAAGAACTCGATTCAATACAAATACGAAAGGGGTGCATCGCGCTCTCCCTCTTCTTCAGCGCTACTCATCTCAGCAGCAGGCCACCATCCCCGGATGCCGGACATCTTCTAAGGAAGGAAAGGAACGAAGTTGAAGAAATGTTCAAAAGACTCCTTACAATTACCTGTCAAACTCTTGCCAGTGAAGTAACTAGGCAGCAACAAGCCTGCATCAATCAACGCGCCCCTGTGCTGAAGGCAGGACGGAGAGCACACTATCCAAGAAAACAAGGTGAGCCGTGGATCAAAGGGAAGGGTTGGACCCTGGGGAAGAAGGGGTTCAAGTACACAGAGACAATAGGGAGTTAAATTCTACCAATCCTGTGTTTCAGTCCCAGTCTCCAGTCGAATAGGCTCCAGGCAAGGGTTTGAGGTCGTAAGAGGTCAGAACAGGCTGAGTGACGTCCCTGTGGATACCAGGTGAGCGTTACAGACGCGAAGAACATTTCTGTCCTACTGAACAGTCCGCGCTTAGTCGGTATCTCGGCCACAGAAGCTTCCGATGCTGATGAACAGTAATTCTGCCTCTTCACTCTACTCACTTATACTGACCTCTTCTTTCTTCTGGCATCGTTCATCTTAGGGAAGTCTTCTGTTTTGATGTGTTTTTGTGGCAACACTAGTGCTAGTGTATTGATGTGCACTAGTGAGCATACTCCTCTCTAGTTGGGTGGCAGCTTTTCATACGCCTTAGATCCGCACACCCAAAATTATTCTGCTGTCCCAACCTTCATGCCTGGACGCTTCACTGTCTTTGTTTTCTCCAACCTTTACTTCTCCATCATTCTGAAAACAACCATAATGCTGCTTTCTTTAGTGGTATTATGGGCATTGGTCCAGCTGCATTCTCCACCCAGGTCAGTAAATTTGCACTTGTATCATTCCTTTTAAGCATTTGTCATTCTCTGCCTTAACTGTTTGTTGTAACTGTCAGGAGTGTGTGTGCTTTGCTCCCTAGTACACCTTCTTTCCACCTGGCTGAACACGAGCATCTGTGGTCTTTCCCAGCATCCATGTTCTCCGCCTATTTCCTTGAGTCCCTTCTTAGGACATGGTAACTCCTTCAGTGTTATTGTTTTTGTCTCTCCTTTTTGTGGTCCGTCAGTTATATATTGTATAGCCTTGTCTGTCTTCCAAAAAATGTTCATCATGTCAAGTGTTTTGATGTAGCTATCTTCATATGGGAATACTGTCTTGGGCATCCATCTCAATGTTGCCATCCTTCCTTGGAATCTTCCTCTGATAGTTGTGTGAAACTCATGGTGACCAAAATATGCGGGTTGGAAAAACGTCTAATCTAAATCTAAGACTGGGGCAGGCGTCGACCATCAAATGAAAACTAAGGCAGCCCTAGTGATGTCAAGTCAAATAAAAAGGCCTGTACTAAGAAAACCTATTGCCAATTCAAAATAATGTTCTCAAATAAATAGGGATGCAGTGGCTTGGGTCTCCCTTTCCCACAGTATGGTCTCGGGCTTCACCCATATAAGACGACAGTTCAGTGGTAATTCTCAAGACGTTGATGGCCAAGTCTCTTTTCCTTAAACTCTCTTGCCTTCGGGCCTGAAGTGTTCAAACAATACTTTACCAAATGGAAGTTTGTTTCCAAAACTCATATGTGGGTGATGGATTCACACCTGGGTCCCCCTCTTCTGGGCTGACCAATTTTCTTATTATATTTTCACAATTTCTAATAGGGTGACGGCTCCACCCCTAGGTCCCCCTCTTCTGACTGACCCTTCTCAATTGTAATCCAAAGTTTAAGTAGGGTGACGATTTCACCTCGGGTCTCGATCTGGGCTGATCCTTGCTCAATAGTATTTCTGACCCTTTGTTATTCCTTTCTTATCAAACTTTGGGTGATAGCTGAACTCCTTGGATCTCCCTCGCTGGGGATCAAACCTCTCTCGATGGCCAGCCCTTCGGTGACGGCTTCACCCTGGATCTCCCTCGTCCGGGCGCGGACCCTCTTAACTTCTTAATGTCTGCCAAAACAGTGCAGTGGACCTCCATTCTTTGGGTTAACTGTATAACTCTTGTTTCTCTGGACCTTTACATTTTTTCCCCCCTCATATGGCATCCCTCCGCCGGGTTCACTATTGCCTTCTCTTTAGTGCTTCAATTCGGTTCAAATGTTCACAGGATTCACATCCCTTTCTTTCATTCACGAGGTGGGATTCACTTCCCTTACTTTAGCCAACTTGCAGATCAATGTCTTTCGATTGTACCACCCTTTTTAGCTCCACCCAGCGCATCAGCCATCAGTCCTTTTCTCCGCTCGCTCGGGACTTTTGGCCTCAGCTCGGCGCCGCGTGTCTTTACAAAGATGTCGGTTATTGCAGCTTATCTTCGGCTACAGGGTATACATGTGTAACCGTATTTGGACAATTGGCTGCTGCGCAGTCCTTGTCTGCTGAAAGCCTCGAACAATCTTCAGTCTCTCCTCCAACTCCTGTTTCGCCTTGGGCTGTCAGTGAACTGGCGGAAATCTTCCATGATGGTCTCTCAGGACCTGAATTTCCTGGGTTTTCGTTGGAACACGATCGACTGCAGAGTTTACCTGACCAAGGACAGAATGGCGGATCTGTTGGCCACATGTCAGATGTTTGCGCATTCAGAGAGCATGTCGGCCTTGTGGTTCCAGAGGCTTCTGGGCCTCATGGCCTCGTGTCTTTTGGCTCTTCTTCTTGCTCGACTCAAGATGAGG
Organism: Ambystoma mexicanum; assembly: GCF_040938575.1. Classification (NCBI taxonomy): domain Eukaryota; kingdom Metazoa; phylum Chordata; class Amphibia; order Caudata; family Ambystomatidae; genus Ambystoma; species Ambystoma mexicanum. The sequence goes on from NC_090938.1 coordinate 205,942,594, forward strand.
CGGACGCAGATGGCTCTTCGGAGTTCTTGGTGTCGTGCTGTGGATCTGGACTCCAAGATGATATCGATTCCGGCTTTCATGAGTGGACCTGGTGTGGTGGTCGAATCTCAGCAACCTATCGGTGGGGGCGGGTTTCCAGGACCCCGCTGCGACGGCGACTATCGCGACAGACTCCTCCCTTTTGGGGTGGGCTGCGACGTTGGATCTTCTTCAGGTCTCCGACCTCTGGTCGCCACAAGACAAGTTCCTTCATATAAATCATCTGGAGCTTCTGGCGATTTTTCTGGCACTCGAGGCCTTCAGGCCAGCCATTGCCAACAAAGTGGTTTGTGTCCGCACGGACAATGTGGTGTCCATGTTTTACATCAACAAGCAGGGGGGCACCAAGTCTCCTCCTCTTGTGGATCTGGCCATTCAAGTTTGGGAATGGGCAGTTTAGCATGGTGTCTGGCTGGTGGCAGTGTACATCCCAGGCCAGCTGAACGGCATGGCAGATGCCCTCAGCCGTCAAACAATGGTCAGCTACGAGTGGGAATTGAAAGCTGAGGTCCTCTTGCAGATATTCCTTTGTTGGGGCACTCCGCAAGGGGACCTCTTCGCGACATCGGCAAACAAGAAACTTCCTCTGATTCATTGGACGATTTCCAAGCTGAAGAACACAGTGAATTGTTCTCTTCTGCTCATAGCTCAATGGTGGCCGGCCAGGTTCTGGTTTTCAGAGCTTCAACCTCTGTCGGTGTGTGCACCTACCAGGCTTCTGCTAGTTCCCGATCTGCCTCACCAGAGAGATCGACAGCTGTGGCACCCCTCCCCACAATCGTTCAGCTTGGCGGTATGGTGCCTGAGTTCAGATCTCTAGGACATCTCAACCTGTCTGCTGACAACATGCGCATAATCCAGGCAGCCAGGAAGCCTTCGACGAGGTCACAGTATAAGAGCAAGTGGCTTCGGTTCTGTCACTGGTGCTTAGCCAAACAGCTGGACCCCAGGGTGGCTATGATTGACAGTGTTGTCCTTAGTCTCTCATCTTGCAGAGTCGGGCATTCATGTGCTGTCATGCAGGACTTATCTTTCGGCTGTGGCCGCCTACCTATCCACGGACCAGTGCTCTTTCTCACTGTCAAACCAAGTGATTAAGCAGCACTTTGCGGGTCTTGTGTGTCTTTTTCTTCCTGTTCGCTAACCACATCCGATGTGGGATCTGAACATGGTTCTTACGGCCTTGTGCAATAAACCTTTTGAACCAATGGCTACGGTAGATCTTAAGTACCTTTCATGGAAGGTGGCTTTCTTAGTCGCTGTGACCTCGGCAAGGCGAGTGAGTGAGCTCCAAGCTTTGTCGGTCCAGCATCCCTTCATGGTTTTTGTCAAGGATAAGGTTGTCCTTAGGACGAATCCTTCTTTCTTGCCAAAGGTGGTTTCTGATTTCCATCTAAATCAGTCAATCTCGCTGCCTGTCTTCTTTCCAAACCCGGCTTCGGAAGCTGAGAGGGTTTTGCATTGCCTGGATGTTAGAAGAGCTCTTAAGTTCCATCTAGACAGAACTTCTGAACTTAGTAGTTCCTCTCAACTTTTGGTAACCTGCAGGGCAAGCAGGCCTCCAAAGCTACTTTCTCCAGATAGATTGCTGCCTGTATTACGGAGTCTTACACCGTCCAAGGTCTACAGCCTCCTAAAGGGATTCATGCTCATCTGGTATTGGGCAAGGCAACTGCTGTTGCCTTTCAAAATTATGTCCCCTGGGAGACCATTGCGAAAGCAGCTACTTGGGCCTCCCCATCAGTTTTTTGTAAACATTACTGCTTGGACTTGAGCTCCAGATCTGATGCTCAGTTTGGGCAGGCTGTGCTGAAAAACCATTTTCAGTAAGGGGGTTTCCATCCACCCGTATTTCATGTGAGGAGTGCTTGGGAATCTCCCATAAGTATGGAGGAAAGGGGACGGGACGTAGGAGTATTACCAGGTTACTCACCGTAGTGACCACCTTATTCCTACTCCATAGTCCACTTTCCTCCATACGCCCGCCCACCGTCCCCTCTAATAAGGTTCCTCTATTATTGCTTAAAGGTCTCCGACCTGGCGATCGAAAAGGACTGATGGGCGATGCACTGGGCGCAGCTAAGAAGGGCGGGGTTACAGCCGCATGCGGTACCCCATGTAAAAAGAGAGGAAGGACACATTTTTCAAACATGTGATGCTTTTTACAAAGTGCTCCGGTCCCGTCCCACAGGACGGAGCAATGTCCCAGAAGTATGGAGGAATGGGGACTATGGACTAGGAGTAAGGTGGTCACTACGGTGAGTATCCTGGTAATTTCTCAATATGGGGCTCGACCAGAGTCTCTCGAATCAGCACCCACGTGGTGCCGCTTTCCCTCTGCAGATAGTCTTCCCCTTAAGACTTTTAATAGTTGATTCAAAGTTCATTATTTCCGAGTGGGTGTGGGGGGGGGGGGATTTGCACTGGTTGCCGAATGCAGCACTAAGCGAGAGCTCCGGAGGTGTGCAAGGGACCGAGCCGAATAACTTGCTGGAAAATACCTGTTTTTGTTACAAGTCGTCAGAAAGATTTAAGAGAGTCCTGTCCGCACATGTGGAAAAAATTGTGCGGAACCGGACCGTGAATCCGAAGATGCAACCGCCTCTCCACCTAACCCCGAGCTGCTCCACTACGCAGTTGGAGAGACATGCCCTAAATGCCAGGAGCACTGATAGGTGTTCAGCAGCCGTCCTGGGATTCCGCTGCTAGGAGGAATCGATTAATCCCAGACAACGGGCCGCCGGAACACAGAACTGTAGGAGCACCTCTCCCACTGACTACTGAGCCGCTGGTGCCTCGACCCTGCCGGTGGAATCCACAGGGACAGACCATACGCAGCTCCTTTTCACCACCCCTGCGCCCGCACCATAAGACACTGCTGGCTGTGGACTCCTGGGCGACATAGTACAGAGTGTCAGAGAGGATCTAGACAAGGGGACTTCGCACCAACCATGCGACCGTCCACCGCGGGGACCTCGTAGCAGTGAGTCACGCGTCAAGCGCTGGCCATAAATACAAGGAAAGGCCCCATAAGGGAGAGGGATATAAGGGGCTCGGCATAATAGGCCGGGGGGGTCGAACCTTCTAACACCCATTAAAGCTGCAATCCACGTGCGACACCATCAGGCCCTACAAACACGCGAGTCACGTGCTGCGTAGTGTTCGGCCCGGCCCTGCCCAGGCGGCCGCCATCCGTAAAGGTACATGGACAGTCTACCGCCCCGGAGGCTAAACTGCATGCCAAACGGCCAACAAAGCATGACACATGCCGTTTTTAACCCTGTGAGGCCCACGTGCAGTGGTGGCGTGGCTGCACTCACGCTTGCAGTATGCTCATCAGAGCATTATATCTTTCCCCGGCCCCTCCAACCTATGTGATGCACAACCACAGTACTCTTAGCAATAATTGAGGCATTGGCACCGGTATAGGCAGCAGACACAACGAACAGGAGTGCCTGCCAGGACACAGTGCGAACAGAAGGGAAAGCATCACCGCTGTCACACCAACCTCTGCAGCGTGAGTACGTTTTGGAGCTATGTAAACGGGGAGAAGGCCCGGTGACCAGCAGGAGCCACACCACGCTGTTATTAGCAGCCGTCAATAAACATTACTCTCAATGAGGGTAAGCCGCACAGCACTCACGGAATATGCACTCAACATAGCCTTACAGAACCCGTAACCCAAAGCCTCACACACAGTTCAACCTACGCAATATAACGGCGCCGGGACTCGGTCCAGTGCTATTAGTGGATGTTGGGCATTTGGGTCTCCCAACTACTACGGGTGGTGACCAACCCCATCTGGGGATAACCGACACCTTGCCCAGGCCGCTACCGTACATCGCGCACTGGGCAGACAAACCATGAGGGAGACCCCCACAACCCACTGCGATAATATACGCTGCAGAACATTAGTTACATTCTTAGGTACTGGGCACAGCAACCTTGTGCACTCAGCTATATAGAGTAAGGATCCTTCTTTGATCACTGTGGTATGCATCAGGAACCCCAAAAATAACAGTACTGAACAATCATAGAGGTGACCACCTTAAATACCACTGTGTGCCACTGCCCTCAGTTGCACTTGTACGTGGCTCCCCTGCCGAGGGAGAATCCAACTACTGCATCATTCCAGTTGATTGGCAGAATATCTCTACGGCACCTAAAGGGTAGACAAGACTACTGATCGCAGTATGATGCCTTAAGGAGCTGCTGCTAAGAAAGCTGAATCAATAGAAAGGTTCACGAAACAGACCACCAAAGGCGGAGATATGAGCAGCAGCCCCTTGGTCCAAATAGCCTCATCTGAGCTACCGGCATCGCAACCACCCATGGATCTACAGGACGTCTTCAACTCGATGCAAAAAGGTTTTACTGCACTCAATGATTAGCTGGACGGCATAAATTCCAATGTTACATCGATCCGGAATCAACTGGAGAAGGCAACGAGCCGCATTATGGAGGCAGAGACCAGAATCCGCAAGACCGAGGATGCCCTTGAAGCACTGCAAAATACAGTTAACATTGTGGCCAAAAACCTGAACTCAGTCAAATTGAAATACGAACACCTAGAAGCGAGGTCATGTCGCAATAACACATGCATTGTAGGCGCTCAAGGGGCCAATGGAACTCGCGGTCTAAGAACTACTCGAGAGCTGCTGAGTGATTCAGGGTGGTCGGCGATGTTCGTGGTGGAACGGGCGCACAGATATCCTGCTCCATGCCCTAAACCTGGCGCCTATCCATGGCTGATGATCGCCAAACCTATGAATTAGACGGACAGAGACCTAGTATTATGCGCGGACAGAGACAAACACAAATTTAAACTTTGGTCTAACACGCTCTGCATATTCCCAGACTACACCCTGGCGGTGCAACAGGAACGACACTTTTTGGGAGTGAAGATGATGCTACGTGAGCGAAAGATACCATATGCAATGTTATACTTAGCCAGTTTCCCGAGGAAGCAGTCTCCTTCGTTGAAACAAAGATCCTGTGCCCGACAAGCGCCCATCTGATGGGGACAAAGCCAATGAGTAAGTTGAGGACCAGCCCAAAAAAGTGTCTGGTAGTGACAAGAGTATAATGGACAATGGGCAGCTCCCGTAGTTGTACAGTATTGAAATGTTTTGTTGCAACAAGTCGTTTTTCGCAATTTATTATGAGATCGTAGCGTAAATAAAACCAAACCGAGGTAAAGAGGTTATACGCATTGGTGCCCGGTCCCAGCTGCCACCGTGTGACCCCCGCCCCCCACATGCAAGTGCATAAGTTAGATGATGGGGTAAGAGGAGGGAGGTGAGGGGTAGTATCGCATAGTTGAAGTTCGGGGAACTATGAGGGTGGGGAGGGGGGGAGGAGAAACAGTTGGGATGTTACATTGCACAGACTGACAACACCTTCCTATTGGAACAACATAACAGCACATCGAAACATGAAGGCAAGAATGGGGAAAGCAAACTAAATGGCTAATGTGAATCCTAAAGAGGGAACATTAATGGGCTGGAATGTCAGGGGACTGAGAATGCCGATAAAAGCATGTAAAGTCATGGCGTATGACAACAGGCTGGGCGCTCGTATATTGTTCCTTCAGGAAACACACTTATTAGTGGATCAAGCAAGTAAATTCGCACCAGGGTAGGCGGGCCCACTGCTTTTACACATATTATTCATCTAGAGCCCGGGGCAGGGGGGGCATGATACTGGTCCACAAAACTCTACCATTCACCCAATTGGCAACAGACTGCGACCCTAACGGCAGATATGTTATAGTGCACGGCAAATTGGGCGATACTGAAATTTAGTTATTTAACGTATATGGCCCCAATGTAGATGACCTGAGGTTTTTTACCGAGGTTTTCCATGAATGTGCGAGGTACCCAACTGCTCAAATCATCTGCGGGGGGGATTTCATGTTAGATCTTAACCTGGACATGACGTCCAGCACCCCCAGACCTCTGACCGGGATGGCCTGTGAAATATCTTTACACATGGCAAATCTGGGTCTGACAGACGCCTGGCGAGCGATGCACGGACCACAACAGGCTTACACCTTCTACTCGTCTGTACACAACATGCACTCTAGGATCGACCTATGGATGGCATCACAGAGGGTATTAGGCTGGACATCAAAGGCCACACTACTTCCCAGAACTCTATCTGACCACTCCCCGATACAGCTAACAATGACCATCCAGAGGTAACCCCACAGAGGTCTCCTTGGTGATTTAAAGCAGCAGCATTGGCAGACCCAGTATACAAAACTAGTTTGGTGCAACATATCTACGAATTCTATGAACATAACAAAGGGTCTGTCGGCATCGCCTTGTCCACTGAACTGGGGGGACTCGAGGACATTCGGAGGGAACTGGGGAGAAGGGAGAGAGAGAGCCACAATACAGGGGCAATGTGCGACCACCCCCTCGGCACCGATGGCAACTGCAATCAAAACACACCTAGATGATTTCCGTGCCACATCTGGCTGTGAAATACGCTATTTCGACAGACCAGTGGCAGCATTGAGATATAGTGAGCAAGAAAGACTAGGCAAACTCCTAGCAAGGTTGATCTGGGGTGAAAAGGTAACCACGAATATACCATGTTTAACTGGTCCAGATGGACTAGTAGTGTCGGGTCAAAAAGAAGTTAGCAAGGTCTTCTTTGAATACTATGCTGGACTGTACTCGCCCCAAAACACAGCCATATCTACGATACCCACTACACTCGTGTCTGATGAAGCAGAGATGCATTAGACATACCCCTGATGTTGAGTGAAATAAGAGGTCGTTATGGCCCTACCGGGCGGGAAAGCACGGGGTAGCGATGGACTAGGCGCGGAATTCTACGAAGAATTCATAGAAATGTTAGCCCTTCGCCTCCTTGCCGTGTGGACAGAGGCACTGGATCTAGAGAAATTACTGGATACTACACGTGAGGCAGTCATAACCCTGCTGCTCAAACCCGGGAAACAACCTGAAGACTGTGGCTCCTACCGGCCTCTATCCCTCATAAACGCTGACGCAAAGATCAGTATCACTCGACTCAGCCCTCTAATGCCGCATATGGTCCATGAAGACCAGGCAGGTTTTGTGCAGGGCAGATCCATGGCAACCAACATCCCCCGTTGCTACAACATATTGGCAAAGAGCCCGAGAGGCACTGTAGGGATAGCAATGGCCTTGGATATGCAGAAAGCCTTCACACCATCTACTGGCCTTTTCTGTTCAGGTACCTTGAATTATGGGCTTGGCCCGAATTTCATAAAATGGGTCTGTATACTCTATGGACAACCATATGCAAGGGTATGCGTAAACTGGGTGCTGTCATCGGTCCTGGAGCTGGCCGGAGGCACGAGGCAAGGCTGCCTACTGCCACTGCTATTGTTCGCTCTAGTGATTGACCCATTGGCAGACTTGGTGAGGGCAAAACACAGCAGAGCAGGGATACCATTGCCTGGCAAAATAGAGCTCATCACCCTCTACACTGATATTATGTTATACATCAGGAACCCAGAAAGGTACATGGCGCAAATTCTGAAAGCAGTAAGGTAATTCGGGGAATACTCTGGCCTGAAGTTGAATGTCGCTAATCTTGAGGGCTTCCCATTAACAGACGCAACCACATGCCCCGCTGACTTGTTGGGTCTCAAATGGGTGCCTCAAAATGTTGAGTATGTGAAATATTTGGGGGTAGATATAGCACGTACGACACAACCCGAGCACTTAATTACGGGAGGCTTGTGGAGGCTCTCTGCACCAAACTCTCCCGATGGAGACCTCTTCCAATCTCCCTGATGGGACGTCTAGCATTGATCAAAATGATCGTACTCCCAAAGCTGTTTTACCTATTCAGAACAATACCAGTGTGGCCGGGAAGATCTGTTTTCACTCAAATTCGTGGAGCATGTTCGGCCTTCATATGGAATGGACAATCAAGAATGAGCTGGATTCGTCTTACTGATCCATATGAGAAAGGCGGATTGGTCGCCCCTGATTTTGAACTTTACTTTCTCACTGCATCGGCCTGTTACGCTATGTTTTGATGTTTGTCAATCTGCTTAGAATCACATGTTGTGCATAGTCCGACATCCAGTGGAAACCGCACAGTATTGCATCTTGTCTTTCGAGAATCGAAAGGGGACCTTGACATGGGCGTGCCTGTAACACTATCCCTACATGACTTGTAGTGTCCCCAAGATCCCTCGGGCATCGAGGTCCCTCAGATTGTTTTTTTCCGTCCAGATAACTGGTCGCTCTTATGCGGAGTTCGTAAAGAACATTGCTATTGTCCAACCGACCTTTGGTCGAATAATTCTATAAATACAATTAAGATCACCCCTCCCGTCCCTTGTCTCGCCAGCTGTTCCAGTTTCCGCCGAAGACCTGCGAGATTTGACGGACGGTGATCTTGTCGGCGTTGCAGACCATGTTGCTGGGCCTTCCACCGTGTAATGAGTCAGAAGCTAAACAGGATTAATGTGTATATTAAACTGTCTACAAAGGAAATCTTTTTATGCTGAAATGCCCGTGTTTACATGTGGAGAAGGACCTTACTAGGTCCTCTCTTCTAACGACTCTTACTTGATTGTTGGTTGCTAGGGAACAAAAGAAGTGATTGAGGAAACGGAGAACAGCGGTTTCTGTTGGGCATATTGAAAAACATCAGAGGGAAGTTTTGGTGATTCCTGTTTATAAGTTGTTTGCGCTGTAAGAAGTTTCATGGAGATGATATGAGGCGACTGATGTTCGCCTAGTGAACGTGCCCGAGTGAGGAGAGACGCCGTTGCGCATTGGCATTGCCGGAGAGGGAAAGGCGCTGTTGCGCTTCATCGCCATCTGAGGAGGGAGAGGTGACCTTGCTCTGTGATACTGCCTGGGAGGCGAGGGGCGCCGTTGCGCTTCGTCTATGTAGGAGAGAGGAAGGCACCGTTACTTGCAGGCTGCCTGAGAGGGGAGAGCGCCATTGTGCTTCGACGGGGCAGTGAGTCGCCGATGAGAACACAGCTGATCGCTGTGTACAGCGGTTGGGGAAGTCCTTCCTGGGTTGAAGATAAACAACTAATGCTGTCTGAGAGTGGAGGCGTGTTCCGTCGCTGATCGGGTGAGAGGAAGGGGGGGGGGGGAGTTCCTTCCTGATCAGCTGGCGGCCAGCTGATGTGAAGAGCGGATGAAACAACGGTGAGAGAGGCTGTGATTTGTATGAGAGCCTTAAAGTGGAGATAGCCAACGAACTTACAAGTGATAAGGACGCAGTTGACATAGTAATTGGAAAAGGCTACAAAAGGAGAGAGACAGAGGGGGAGACGAACGGATCAAAATATCTTACACTTGAATATTATATTGCGCTGTGGTGTTATGGACAATACCTCACAACATTGAAGGTTATATTCCACAGACCATGATCTTTATAAAACAAAAGAAATGACACTTAATGATAAAAGTCTTTAAGTGAAGAACCCGCAAGTGAAAGGTCTAACATAAAGGAAATGGGAATAAAGGACTAAGAAGAGGAGAATAAAAAAATAAAGACAAAAGGAAGACAACAGAAAGGAAAAATAGAGAAGAAAGGTCATATAGACTGTTGGTTAACCATAAAGAGACAGAGAAACACGAATTGAAGGTAAAATACTAAGAAAGCAGTAAAAGTTTGCAAGGTTACTTACCTGAACATTCGGTGAGAGACAATATATTGGCAGAGAAGCTGTTTCTTGAAGAATTCAGTTGAAAGACGTATCCTTTTTCATAAAAACTGAAAGAAAGAAGAGTTCTGGTTAATAAAATTATTGGGTGTCTTGCTTAACCCATAAAACTACTTACTGCCTCAGTCTCTTTATTACATCTGTTACAAGCTAGTTCATTACATTTGGTGTCAGAAGTGGTATAAAGAGAACGCCATGGAAGTACTTATTAAACCTTTGAGTGAGGGCCAGCAACTCCTGCAATAAGCTTTACAAATACAGAGCGGACAGACTAGCGTTTCAGCAAGCCCTGCAAGTACAACAAGCTCAATTAATGGAAGCTACGAATATTAGAAATCATTCTCAAGTTCTAACCTCCATATTACAAAAATATACTACTGGCGAGGATCCTGCCAATTTTCTTCGTGAATTTTGAGAGAGTAGCCCGGAATGCACAATGGCCCACCGAGAGATGGTGCCACTACATCGCGCCATTAATGACCGGCGAAATGCAGTGCGCTTACCAAGCTGCAAACCCGACCGGAGAGACAAGTTACAGTGACATGAAGAAGGTAGTGTTGGAAAGACTAGGGCATGATGAGGAAACCTCTAGAATCAAGTTCAGAGAAGTTAAGTTGACCAGCGAAGAAACTCCCAGACAATTGTTTTATAGGGTGAAGGAGCTTGCTGAAAAGTGGTTACAATCTTCTACATCCTCACCTAGTGAAATAACAGAGAAGATCGTCTTGGAACAATTTGTTGAAGCACTTCCCGGATCCGTGCAAAGATGGGTCAAACAACATCATCGTCCATCGTTAGCTGAGGCTGTTGCTGTTGACATTGCATCGGCTTATCAGAAAGCCGGGCAAGGCAAGATGCTAACATATATGAATCATACCAGGCCTAATATCACCATGAACAAACCTCTGAATCAGACAGGGTGGCCAAACTCCATGTTAAGAAAATCAGAATCTGAAAATAGTCGTTCCAGACCTAGTAGCGAAGGTCCGACTAACTACAGACCAGCACCAAACGCAACCCGAGGTCCACAATGCTTCGACTGCGGAAAGTGGGGACATCTAGCTAGGTTTTGTCCCAAGTAGGTGAAAACTGAACCAATGGATGTTGGAGTTTTTGAATCACTAAAGGACACTGAATACCCTGAACAAACTGGACGAGCCCAGTATTTATATACCTGCGATGCAGAAGTAGGTGGGAAAACAACCCGAGCATTGGTCGATTCAGGGAGTCTGCAAACAGCCGTGACCTCTGACTTGGTAGGTGAAGATTTTTATTCTTCAGAGGAAATAACAATTAGATGTGTTCATGGGGATATAAGGTCGTACCCTTCAAAACGGATTCAGATAAAGTTAGCCGGGGAAACTATGGTTGTGAGAGCCGCAGTATTACCCTCATTACCTAAACCTCTACTGGTTGGATCAGACATACCAAATTTTCCTAAATTAGTCAACGAAATAGAGAAGAGCTAGTTGGAAACAGCCCCCTTTCACGACGAAGAAATCTTCAGTTCGCCCCTTAACAAATGTTCTCCCTGTAGCTGTAGATTGGAGGTTAGACGAAGAAGGAGATAGCTTTCGATCGGCACAAGAGTTAGATCCTCTTCTACAATATGCTAGGGAGCGTGCCTCAGAAAACTCAACAGGTCAAGGTCCTCGTTTCATAAAACAGAATGGTCTCTATTATAGACTAACGAAGTCTCGAGATGATGAGGAACTAAAACAGTTGTTGATTCCAAATAAATACTACAAAACTGTTTTGGAAGTCGCTCATTTACAGGTTGGTGAAGGGGGACCGAGAAAACATCTCAGAAAACCTTGGCTAGATTTTACTGGCCAGCAGTTTATAGTCAGGTCGTTAAGTTTTGCCAATTCTGTGAAGAGTGCCAGAGAAAGAACAGAGCGAATGTGAAGAAAGCTCCTTTACAGTCTGCCATTGGTGTTAGAGCCTTTTAGTAGGATAGGCATGGATATTGTAGGACCTTTGGAACCAACAAGAAGAGGGCATCAGTATAGTCTAGTAATAACAGACTATGCGACATGATATCCTGAAGCGTTCCCGCTAAAGGCCACCAACACCCAACAGATTTGTGATGCTCCGATTCCTTTCATAGGTAGAGTCTGGATTCCCAAAGAGATGATCGTGGGACAAACTTCATGTCTAAAATCCTTAAGGAAGTATGTGAAACTTTAAAAATTGAACATCTTAAGACAGAAGTCTACCACCCTCAAACAGATGGTTTAGTAGAACGCTATAACCAGACCATTAAATAGATGCTGAGGAAATCTACTTCTCCCGAAAATAGAGACTGGGACAGAATGCTACCTTGGATTCTTATGACTTTAAGGAACACTCCTCCGTCCTCGACTGGTTTTTCACCTGTCGAGCTTCTTTTCGGAAGACCCGTACAATCTTGGATATTTTAAAGGAAAACTGGGAGGAAAAACCGTACAGGAGTTAACTATTACTGAGTATGCCTCTCAATTACAAGAGAGTAGAGAAACTACAGGCTATCGCTAACGATAACCTTCTTCAAGCCCAGGAGAAACAAGAGAAATATTATAATCAAAACACTCGTCTCAGAAGTTTTAAAAAGGGCAATCAAGTTTTAGTATTGTTACCCACCTCTGAAAATAAAATGTTGGCCGCCTGGAGGGGACCATATAAAATTGTGGACGTTTTGGGTCCTCTGACGTACAAAGTGAGACAGCAGGAAAGCAGAGTTCCTCTTCAGACTTATAATGTAAATCTCCTTAAAAAAATGGATACCTCCAGTTCAGACAGTGGTGCTGATAAGTCTTAAGAGATACAAGAAGAACATTTCACTCAAACCGAGGGGAGGCTAGGGGTGGAAAGTCTGAATATTAATCAAGATTTGTCGTCGATACAAAAAGAGGAATTATCATTGCTAGTGGATACTTTTCGTGAAGTGTTCTCATCTTTGCCTGGAAGGACTAATCTGACTTATCACCATATATCTACAAAACCTGAGACCACAGTAAGACTAAGACCATATAGAATACCCAAGGTCGAAGATCCAAAGCCATTAATCAAGAGGTCCAAAAGATGTTGGATTTAGGAGTAATTGAACCATCAAGTTCACCCATAGTTTTGGTTCCAAAACCTGATGGTAGTGTTGGGTTCTGCATGGATTTTCGAAAGTTAAACAAGGTATCTAAATTTGACGCTTATCCCATGCCGAGAATATAGGATTTGTTAAACAATCTGGGAAAGGCAAGATTTCTGACAATAGACCTTACCAAAGGATAATGGCAAATACCCTTATATTCACCAGATAAGGAAAAAAATGCATTTGTCACACCCAAAGGGCTGTATCAGTTCACAGTATTGCCTTTCGGATTGCATGGAGCACCAGCTACTTTCCAAAGATTAATGAACTATATTATAAAAGGTCACGAGCAGTATGTTGGAGCGTATTTAGACAACATCCTGGTTTTCAGCCAAACCAGGCCTGAACACCTCACACTCTTGGAGGCCATACTTAAAACATTAAAGCAAGCAGGATTACATGTGAATCCCAAAAAAACACATATTGCAAACTTCCATACCAAATATTTGGGATATTATGTCGGTCAAGGAATCATTAAACCACCAGAGGAGAAATTGAAAGCTATTAAAGAATTGAAATTCCCAGAAAATCCTAGACAAGTATGAGCATTTTTGGGCTTTGTAGGCTATTACTGGAGATTTATTCCACATTTTTCTACCTTAGCTGCTCCTTTAACCGATTTGTTGAAGAAAACATCGCCTTCTAAAAAGATTTGGCAAACGGAGGAGACCCAAAAGGCCTTCAACCCTATAAAAGAAGCCCTAACCAATAAGGCGTTTTAGATTGCCCAGATTATAATGCTCTGTTTTTTCTTCGTACCGATGCCTCTGGCATAGGCCTCAGAGCCATATTATTCCAAAACCAGGGAGATCAGGAAAGACCGATCCTGTTTATAAGCAGAAAATTACTTCCCCCACAAATTACAATATCCAACAATAGAGAAAGTATTTGGCCATCAAATGGGCAATTGAAGCTTTGAGATATTATCTACTTGTGAGGGAGTTCACTTTGATAACAGATCATGCTCCCCTGGTGTGGCTCGCATGAAACAAAGACACAAATCTAAGTGTTCTCAGGTGGTTTCTTTCTCTCCAGGCTTTCTCTTTTAAAACCATTCATAAACCAGGCCGTTTACTAACTCAAGCTGATTATTTGCCCAGAGCTGAAACCCTTCCCGAGCGTAAGGGCTTAGTAGAGGTGGTGTGTGATGAGTTAGTAGCTAAACAGGATTAATGTGCATATTAAACTGTCTACAATGGAAATCTTTTTATGCTGAAATGCCCGTGTTTACATGTGGAGAAGGACCTTACTAGGTCCTCTCTTCTAATGACTTGATTGTTGGTTTGCTAGGGAACAAAAGAAGAGATCGAGGAAACTGAGAACGACGGTTTCTGTTGGGCATATTGAAAAACATCGGAGGGAAGTTTTGGTGATTCCTGTTTATAAGTTTGCACCGTTGCAATGTAAGAATTTTCATGGAGATATGAGGCGACTGATGTTCGCCTAGTTAATGTGCCTGAGTGAGGAGCGGCGCCGTTGCGCATTGGCACTGCCAGAGAGGGAAAGGCGCCATTGCGCTTCATCGCCGTCTGAGGAGGGAGAGGTTCCCTTGCTCTGTGATACTGCGTGGGAGGCGAGGGCGCCGTTGCGCTTCGTCTCTGTCAGAGAGCGGAAGGCACCGTTACTTGCAGGCTGACAGAGAGGGGAGAGCGCCGTTGCGCTTCGAAGGGGCAGGGAGTCGCTGATGAGAACACAGCTGATCGCCATGTACAGAGGTAGGGAAGTCCTTCCTGGGGTGAAGATGAACAACTAATGCTGTCTGAGAGTGGAGGCGTGTCCCGTCGCTGATCGGGAGAGAGGAAGGGAGGAAGTTCCTTCTTGATCAGCTGGCGGGCAGCTGATGTGAAGAGCGGATGAAACAGTGAGAGAGGCTGTGATTTGTATGAGGAGAGCCTTAAAGGGGACGTAGCCAACAAACTCACAAGTGATAAGGAAGCAGTTGACATAGTAATTGGAAAAGGCTACATAAGGAGAGAGGGAGAGAGACGAATGGATCAAAATATCTTACACTTGAATGTTGTATTGCTTGTAACTCACTGTGGTGTTATGGACAATACCTTACAACATTGAAAGTCATATTCCACAGACTCATCTTTATAAAACAAAAGAAATGACACTTAATGATAAGTCTTTATTAAAACAAAATTCATAAATGAAGAACAAGCAAGTGAAAGGTCTAACATAAAGGAAATGGAAATAAAGGACTAGGAAGACGAGAATAAAAAAAAATAAAGACAAAAGGAAGACAACAAAGAAAAATGGAGAAGAAAGGTCATATAAATTGTTGGTTAACCATAAAGAGACAGAGAAACAAGAATTGAAGGTGAAATACTAAGAAAGCAGTAAAAGTTTGCAAGGTTACTTACCTGAACATTCGGTGAGAGAATATATTGGCCGAGAAGCTGTTTCTTGAAGAATTCAGTTGAAAGATGTATCCTTTTTCATGAAAACTGAAAGAAAGAAAAGAGTTCGGTTAATAAAATTATTGGGTGTCTTGCTTAACCCATAAAACTACTTGCTGCCTCAGTCTCTTTATTACATTTGTTACAAGCAAGTTCATTACACGCCGGCCTATACAGTAGGGAGAGTGGGGTCGGGGTGGACATTTCTTTTCAAACTGAAAATGCCTTTCCCTTTCTTCCCTCTTTCCCGTTTGGTCTTAGTCACTCTGTGTAACCTCAGCTATGGAGAGGACTCCATTTAGATTTTGCCGTTTTTGTAAGAGAAAATTCCCATCGAATGATGAGCACAGACGGTGTAACCGGTGCTTGCCCCTCGATCACAAAGAGGAAGGGTGTGCGGCCTGTAAGCTCCTCCGCCCCAAGACTTTGAAGGAGCGTAGTGTGAATCGATGGGCGACCTACGGTATGTCCAAGGATGGGACTTCGACTTCTCCCACTGCCGCTACCACCGAATGTGATGATGGCGAGTGTGACCATCGGGCCTCAGAACCGGGGGTTGTTGACCTTTCGATGGAACACTCTCGTTCCGCATCATCTGTCCCCGGCCCCGATAAGCATGTCGTAAGCTCTGCTATGGGGAAGTTGCACCCCGGCGACAAAGACAGATGCGTGCACCGCACGAAGCACACAACCCCTAGCCTTACTTCGACTACGTCGAATAAGATTTTGGTGCCAACGGGTGCACCAGTAACTCCGGTGATACCCGCCGATCGCTGAGAACGGCAGCACTCCCTGCAGCCGCATGCGTGCCTAGCGACTGGGCAATCCAAGACAAAGGGTGCTACCCCAAGAACACATAGTTCCGTCGATACACATCGCAAGAAGGCGTATGCCGACGATAAACCGAGGACTCAAGACAAGACCTTACCACCGCCAACAGCACTACCAGAAAAGGTGGGCAATGGGGGCAAGGCCCCTGTTCTGCCGAAAAATTCTCCCTTACAATCGTCAGATGTACCTGCGTGCCTCCCGACTGGTGAGGACGTCGAGGTCAGCCTGGCAAGAATTGTGGCCGCCGATTCTCAATGGCAATCTAGGGACTCTGAAAGTTTCCGAAAGGCCCAAAGATCCGCCGAGATCTAAGGAGAGTGCTCAAAAGTCAAGAGGAGGACACAGGGATACTCCACCTTTCATCGGTCCCGCTAGAAGGACTTCTCTGAAGGAGAGGAAGGACTTTCTTCGACGTTAAGGCAAAGATATCTATGGTTTTCGACGGAAGAAAGTGCTAGAGACACTTTTTCGATGGAAGACTATGAGAGAGACAGCTTTTCACCCCTAGAGCGTCAGTCTGGACTAGCGAAAAGTTTGAGGACTGCATGGAAAGGCTGAACAACCTACACCAAGAAGACCAAGGCAGGAGAGCCCTGTTAACCCTAGAGCTAAATTCCCAAGACTTTTTGACCCCTCTTTAGAAGAGGACATATGTAATTATGACCTTGCTGAAGAAAACATTCCACCAGTTGATGTACAGGAAAATCCTTTCTCTAACAAAGAGGAACATGAGCCCATTGAAGATGGGAGGACCCAGATATGGGTGACCCGTGGCAGTCCCCAGAGCCACAAGACCCAGAAATTCTGGCTTTTGGACTCTCCTCAAAACACCCCTACGAGAAATCCCTCTCCTATTGATGATCAACTGACGTTTAACGTAATGTTACGTATGGCAGCTGAACACTTTAAAATTGACACTGAAGAGGTAGCACCTGAAGCCGACTTCGTTGAAGATGGACTGCAAGAGAAGCCGCCAACCAGCCAGGCCATCCCTTTCCTCAATTTGATTAAAAAACGCCTGCTCCATCCTTGACTACACCGGCTCTTACGAGAGGTGTAAACCCAAGAATTGAAAAACTCTTTTGCCCGTCTCCCTCAGATCCTCAATAAATTAGGTCATTCCACCCCAGATTCTTTGGTAGTCACTACTACAAGAAAAAGAGGACACTACTACAAGAAAAAGAGGAGGGGTCCCTTTGTCAACCGACGAGGTACCCCCTGACAAAGAAGGAAAAAGACTTTATACCCTGACTAAGAGGGTTACCACAGCAGCATACTGTATGCGTATTGCCAATAACGGCACTTTATTGGCCAGTTACGCAGATGTGCAATGGGCTTTAATACAAGACGGCCTACAAGAGGTTCCAGAACCTCTACGGACCAGTCTACTTGCCACAGTCTCTGAAGGTAGGCAAGTTAACCAAAGCATTTTAAAGAACTTTGGATTCTGCCGAGACGGCCAGTCGAGCCCTCGCTCAGGGCATTCTCCTCAAGACACGCATGGCTTCGAAATTCAGGGTTTAAACCTGAAACTGAAGCGTTGCTTATAAGCAAGCCTGTGGAGGAATCCAACTTGTTTGGAAAGGCTGTCGACGAGGCCCTACAGACCGTGAAAAAAGAACATGAAACCCTAAATAGTCTGGACCAAATTACTCAAGAGACCCTCCACAAGGCGAGGATTTGGAAACTGAAGGTTTTTTCGTGGCCAACGCTCCACTCATCAACAATACTCTTCAGGAAACAATTGGAACGCTCCACAAGAGACCAACACTTACACCACCCCGTACCTCCAAAGGGGACAGTGCTGTGGTAAGGGGCAGGAACCCTCCCCCCAGAGGTTCTCCTGCCTCAGGTTCCAAATGACTCGAAGATTTGGGTCCCCTCCCATGCCTCGCCGGTCAGGGGCCGACTGACATCATTCCTTCAGGCATGAGAGGGAATAACAACTGACCAGTGGGTGCTAAAGACCACAGCCCACGGGTACTGTGTAAGTTCAACCGGTCCCCAAAATTCAGACCTCCACGACAACGAAGACTAACACCAGAACATCTTTGCATACTTCTTCATGAAGTAGAGGTAATGGAACAAAAAGGAGCCATAGAGATCATACCTCTATCACAGGTAAAAGAAGGTATTTATTCAGTGTACTTCCTGGTAACCAAAAAGGATCTAACCATACGTCCTGTTCTAGATCTGCGCCCATCGAACACATTTGTAAAACCACAAACATTTCGCATGGTCACCCTGCAGGAAGTAATTCCCCTTCTCACACACAGGGATTACATGGCAACTCTGGATATGAAAGATGCATACTTATTTCGATGTTGCCAGCGCACAGAAAGTACCTCAGGTTTAGGATGAAGAACAAACATTATCAGTTCAAGGTACTACCCTTCGGCATATCATCTGCACCAAGGGTATTTACAAAGGTACTAGCAGTAGCGGCAGCACACCTGTGCAGGCAATCCATTCCAGTATATATTTACCTCGACGACTGGCTCATAACCGGGGACTCTTACGAGACGTGTCTGTCAAATACCCAAAAGACGATAGATCTTTTATTCAGTCTGGGATTCTCTATCAACGAGAAAAAATCCAGTTTAGACCCCAGTCAAGTCAAACAATTTCTAGGGGCTCTAATTCGAACAAAGGACGGCCTCATCTTCCTCTCCAACAAGAGGGTTCAAAACATGTTATGTTATTACAAATCCCTCACTATGTAACCATTCGAGAGGTAACAGTACACAAGGCTATGCGTCTGCTAGGAATGATGGCGTCATGTATCTACTTAGTTCCTCACGCGCACCTGCGCCAAATGCAAGAGTGGCTAAGCAACCAGTGGTGTAAGGCCAACGGACAATGGGACTATTTAGTAGTGGTCTCGCCGGCCCTAGTTCTCTCCCTGTGGTGTTGGACGAGGGAAAACCTCTTGAAAGGGAAATCCTTCACCACACCCGCAGTGGAAGCCACTCTAACTACAGACGCCTCCCTTACAGGGTGGGGAGCCACCTGCTCCAGCAGACAGCAAGCAGAGTTTGGTCGCCAGTTATAGCGTCCAACCACATAAACCTGCTGGAACTGCTGGCAGTGTTCAAAGCACTAAAAGCTTTTGAAACACAACTGCAAGTAAAGACGATCCTAATCCTCACAGACATCACCACGGCCATGTACTATCTGAACAAACAGGGGGGCACTCATTCTCCGGGGCTGTGCAAACTGTCTCAGAACATTTGGAAGTGGGCTCTCAAATGCAACATGTTCCTGTTATCACATGTTCCAGGGGAACTCATCTTCTGGCAGACGTACTCAGCAGAGACTTTCCGTTGCCCAGGGAGTACGAATGACGATTACACAGACGCCGTTGCCAATGTTTTCGAACAATGGGGTTTTCCAGAGACCAATCTGTTTGCGACCTTGGAAAATGCCCAATGCCAAGATTACGCCTCCAGGTACCCCCGGAACCGCTCCAAGGGGAACAGACTCTGGATAACATGGTCAGGGAAATGTCTACGTTTACCAATCCCTCTAAAACCCCCATCCCCCCACCCCCAACTGCCCTTCTGGTGTTTCAAAGTGCGACCGGGCAAGGGAAGGGGGAACAGGAGAGAACAAAAACAACTAGCTTAATAGGCCAAGTGACATTGAGAACGCGCAAGTGCATGGGAGAGAGGAGAGTGTGGAACGAGGAGAAAAAAAAACATATATGAAGGCAACAAACAATGGTAGTGCAGCCTGCAAGTTGCAAGTGCTGGGTTTAAGGCAGCAAGCTGGGTAGGTCTGATAAGTACAGGAAGAAAAGGGGGGGTTGTCTGGGTACAGATACAAACCCCAGTGCAAGGGGTGGACTGGAGGCAGTGCGTGAGTGCTGTTCCTTGAATTTGGGTTCCACTATTCAGAAAAGTATACTTGCATGTTGGTTTACTACGTGATTCCTTAACGGAGTGTCACTGCATGACTGACAGGGTTTACTACCCTTGTATTACTGAAAGTAATAAGAAAGTACCTTATGGTTTTACTCCCCATGAATAGGTGTGTCCTATCCTAGATGTGTTTGAAAAGGTCTGACTTGCCTAAACATAATGTTTGTTTTCTAAACAAGGTGTATGCTTTGGTTTGTGTATCTTAAAGCATTGTAGTGTGTTTTTATAATTCTTAAAGTACTTACCCTCCAAGGTCTATCTTGGCCTAACTTGTATTCATAATAAACCTTTATTTGTTATAATACTTCTGGTTGTCAGTGTTTCTGTTGAACCATTGGTATACTACAATTTCTTTGTACCTTCCTACAGCCCTCTTGCTCCTCAGATAAGCCTGGCTGCTCTGTCTAGGCTACCATATACTCCGGTGGTACAGCCTTATACTAAGAGTGGAGTGTTGTACTGTCTCAGTTGAATGGTTTTACTAAGCTCTTAGTTGGACTTCAGAAAGAACTGTCCCAACCAAAGGCATCGCCGGTCATCTGGAAGGGGCTGCGAACATCTCTCCTTCATCGATTCTTCAGTTCAAATGGTCAGAAGGACCAAAAAGGGGGAAGCCATCTTGAATTGGCGAAAAAAGAATACGGTCACCATTTTGGGTCAATGGTGACCCTTCTGCAAACTACTGCCACAGTGTGTACAGCCTAAGATTAAACAGTTGCACACTAGTAGATGGGATGGAACCACTGCCACCAGCCATTCAGATGAGCTTGTCACTGTAACCAAAAGTCACACGAGCAGTGAGAAAAGGGATACAGTGTAACCCCTCAGCACTCCACATAAGGTAGTGTTCTGATCGCACCATAGAAAATAAAGGAAGGATACTAAATATCTCCCTGTCCTTGGGAACATGTGGAAATTGCAGAAAAGGGAAGCCCAATTGGCTCCCAGCAGCACTGCACAGTGTGCTGTGTGCTGCAAAGGTCAATGACCGAGGCAACAAAACCTGGAGGGAAAGCATGACTCCATCAAAAAGGTATAAAAAGAAATATAGCAGGATCCCAAAGATGGGGTAAAAGAAAGAGCAAGTGTGGAAAAAGGAGAATTGACATAAAAAAAAAATACAGTAGTCCAGCAAAAAGTGCTGGGAGACTCGCAGGTGAAGGGGATTTCACATAAACATCTAACGGCAACCAAGCACGATGGCGGAAAAAAACAATCTCAGGACCTCAATGGCAAGTCTTGAATTTCAAAAGGTGTCCTCAGGAGCTGCCAACCCCCAGAGACCCTCCAGGGTGTGGAATCCTCAACCACTTTTAATACGGCTGAGCCCTAAACACCTCCAAGAGAAAGGGAAAGTGGATAAAATAATAAAGATTCAGAATCCTGGCCTTGACTAAGGATATCTGCATAAGGGCGAGAAAGAAAATCATGTTGGCTAATACGTTCTCGTGTATCTGACCCGTCTCTTTTTCCCTTAGTTTAAACACTAAGTACTTGAATTCCCCCTGCTACAGCTTGAGGGTTGTAGATTGAGTAAATACTACTTAACAGAATTTCTTCTGAAGAACATCCGGAATCTCTTGTTGCTGAATTAAATCTTCCTGAATATCTTTATTCATTGACTCAAATTAGCTTTGCTAGTTGGTACTTCAGTTCTCTAAGTAGGTTGTCTTTAAGTTTCTTTACTTGGCTTCCTACTTTTCTACACTAGAGTCGTTTTACTTTACCTGATCAGCTTTGCTCACCGCGCCTACCGCACAACAAATGCCTTAGAAAAAATGTCAAGAAACATAATAAATAAGTTGCTGCTCTCCTGCAGTTCCAAGAACGCCCGCTAGGCGGTCTTACTGTCCCGTTCATTTTTAATCAAAGCACTGTCACCGCATAAGCCACGCAATGCGTCTCCAAAGCTAAGTCTTTACACGGAGAAGCTTTCCCAGCTTCCGTGCTGTGGTCAGTCACCACGCTTACCACGCATAATGATTGCTTTTGACAGAGCCAAATGAAAGCGAGCAAATATTACTCCAGGCACACAGCAGGACGCAACGCGGGTAATTCTTTATAACCTTTGTGTGCTCCCTCGCGTGGGAATTTTTCCGCACTGAACGTTGCTCGCTAGCTGTAACTACACGAACAGTCACATTAACATAGTCGCAGCTAACTTTTTCGTCATTTGAAGCCAGCCTCCTTCACTCCGAAACAGTTTTAAGTATTTACAGCTTGCTTGCTAAACAAACATATATATTATATACAGTTTATGAATGAAAAACCTAGCTGCCATTACTTGCTGCAGACTTTTTTTTTTTCTTCAGCTCGGTGTTTTTTTCCGGACTCCTGGTCCTCTTAAAGATTCTTTGTGATTTTAAAACTGCCCACACTTTCTATTGATGTTAATGGGCTAATTTAAAAGCATTTCTTAAAACATGTCCTGTCTAAGTGATGGTGACTAATGAAAGGCAGTTTGGAATGTTGTACAAGAACCTTTGTCGATGCTGAAGTCAATCAGCACGCAGGGTCTCTCCCTCTCATCTTGGCCAGTGATAACTTTCATACTCTAGACACATGTGTTAAGACCCAAACCAAAGTGACAAAAGAAATATCGAAAGAGGAAAAGCATTACCCCGTAAGTCCAAGAAAGGTCTATGCCCTTCTGACCGAGGACCTGACACTCGACATGCTAAGGTCCATGGGTACAGTGCACCTTGCACTAGAGAGAGTATTACAAACGCACCCACTCGACTTCCCTTTTCAAACTTCAAAAATAAGTCCTGCAATACTCTGCACTAGATGTCGGCCTATGCAAAGCATGTGAATCTAATCGGATACAAGCGGCAGAAAGATTACAGGCATGTAATGTATGATGTATTGTTTTATTTTGCCTGTACATTGTCAATTCCCCCGTGATGTAGTATGCAAGTACCGAGACAGAACTGCAATCTTGGTTGTCCCCTTTATTTTGATGTAACCAAATACTATTTACCTTAACAGGTCCTGCTGCAATGATACCAAAAACGTTGGGTTCAACCATAAACTCCCAAACATCAATCTGTAATTCTGAAACTGTAAAGAAAGTAAGAAACACAGGAATCCCGCTGCCTACAAGCAGGCTACAAGTCTCCTCTATTCCGAAGCCAGTTGCTCTCAAAAGCCGGTCTACAGGATCTGGGGTGGTCGGATCCGGGATTCCTCTGGGCAAGACATCTACATCTGTTGCTAGTTTGAAAAGGCCAACTTCAGCACAAGCTACTAAATGTATACAAGGTAAGAGCCATGATGCACAAGGGAGTTCTTTTTTATTTCTGCAGGTTTTATTTACTTTCTTTCTGATCAAGTTGTTTTACGTATGCAACTACCACAAATGTAAACCTTCTTTTTCACCCTCTTATCTTTGTTACTATCCTATTACCGCTTCTCTCATACTCTCACCCTTTTCCAAATGTTTTTCTACACATACGGTCTTGCTCACCCCAAGCAGGAGCACTATACGTCACTTTCCGCTGTGGTGGTGGATACAGTACAAACGCATTTGAACAGAACGTATGGCACAGTACGAGGGATTCCTAACAAAATATCAAGTTCCATTCCATTCCTTGTAGTGTCCTCAGTGCCACCTAGGATGCCAGCCCCAGAAAGGGCATTAGTCCTTCTCGGGCTGTAAGTGTCAAAACTCAGCTTGGAGAATGTGATTCCTCTCTGGGACCCTGGACACTGCCTCTCCTCTCAGAAAGAATCTGATCTGCAGACCTATTAACTAACGTCTGTGCAACCGATTTCCCCCGTGCAGGGGCACACACCCTCAGGTACAACAGGATTGGAACAGGAGCTGCAGTAGGTGAGATAATCAACACAATTAACAATTCTCTAACAATAACTGAACACCAATAGCTCTAAATGCCCATGCAGGATGCTTGTGGTGGTTCAAGAACTCCAGAGAATGATCCTTCCCTATTCTTACTAAACCTTACTTACCTTAATTGATTTTAGAACTTGGAAAATTGGATACTCTGGTCCATAGTACGGGTCATAGGAACACCATTTTACGACTGTTGCGAACAGTGATGAATCCTCTCCCTGTTTATATACACACAAGCAACATCCTGAAACGAAGAAAACTGAGGAGCGAACCTACCGATGTGACAACGTGCACGTCATAATGTCCTCCAGGAAGAACAGTAAGCCCCGCCATAATGGCCATGCAATTTGCGCTTCTGACCCACATATCCCGTGAGCCAGCACAACGGATCTGCTATGACAGATGCACCGTCCATGCCAGATCCCTTACAGTAAGCTGTTATGCCAGGATACATTGTTATTTCTCTGGTGCTATGCTATCCCCTTGCTCTACGGCTGTGCTATGCTGTCTTTGCTATGCTTTCTTAAGTGTGGTATGCCATGTCATGTTTAAGCTGCTGGGACATATTGAACAAATTAGGTGTCTTGAATCTGTCTTTTGTTCCCAACTCCTTTTGCCAGGAATGTAAACTTGAAGTTGTGCTTTTGATATACCCTTTCCTTTTACTTTTAGGTGGGTGTTACCTCCCCCAGTTGTCATATGTGAAGGAATAATGGGAACTGACTCGCAATAAGCCATGAAGGTTGGGGAGGGGTGGAGTTCATTGTCAATAGGAAAAGGGGCTCCTTCCTTCCTCGCTTGTCCACCCCAGAGTCCGGATCCAAAATCAAGTGCCTTTCCCTGGCCACCTGCGTAGAGGACCCAAACGGGACTAGGGGTGAGAATACCCTCAAGATTCTCCTACCCTTCCTCAATCCGGGTTGGACCGGGTTGCTTCACATGGAAACCGGGAGAGGAAGTCCACGTTACCTTGCCCTCTACCTTTCTAGTGTTCAACTGTGAAGCAATACGGATGAAGGTCCAAGAACCACTGCATTACTTGAGGGTTGGACTCTTTTCTCTGACTAATCCAAATGAAAAGAGTGGTCTGTTACTAAGCGAATTCTGCAACCTAAAAGATAATTCTTTAGGTGAATTATGGCCCATTTGATTGATAAAGCCTCGAGCGCAATGATTGAATAGATTTTCTTTCTGGGAAAGAGCTTTCTGCTAATGCACAAGATGGGATGTTCAAATCCGTCATTTTGTGACAGAACAGGCCATAGTCCCCTTAAGGAAGCATCAGTCTGAAGAACAAATTGTTTGGAGAAGTCGGCCACACCTAAAACGGGGCTCTGGCATAGGGTTTGTTTCAGGGTTGTGTACAGATTTCATCCTCTTCTTCCTACCTGATCTTTTGGGGCTCAGCATTTTTCAATTTATCTGTTAATCGGGAAGTCTTGCTAGAGTAATATCAAATAAATCTGCGGCAGTACCCAATGAATCCCAAAAAGTCCTTTGGATCTTTGTCTTTGGAGGAGGTGTATCCAAGACAGCCCTTACCTTCTCTTGTGGTTGGACAGTGCCATTGCCCACAAAACCCCCTAGATATTTTACTGCGGATTGGACCAGTTTGCACTCTCTAGGACTAGCGGTTAATCCACTTTTCGCATTACTCTGTTATAGAGTTGGTACACATGAGCTATCCATGTCTTACTGTATATTATGTTATCTATATAGTCTCCCCAAAATGCAGAGTATGGTTGCAAGATTTTATCCATAAGTCCCTGGAGTGTTGCAGGAGCACCATCTAGCCCAAAAGGTAAAACATTGAATTGGAACAACCCTATAGGAGTGGAGAAGGCAGTTTCTTTCTTTAGCAGGTCAATGCAAAGAAACTTGCCAATATCCCTTGGTAAGATTAAGTGTTCACAAATATACTGCTGACTAATTGCTCTTGGTTCCCTCTTCCTCGTCCCAGTACTGTCAATTGTCAGTTTATTTATTTATGGAGCGTGCCAAGCCCACAGGCATCTGGGCGCTTTGCTTACAGGTTACAATCGAGTACAGAGAAGGAATACAGCAGTATAATACATAAGTTATAGATGTACACCAGATAAGAGAGAGATTTACAAACATATACATGGTAGGTCATACAGCAATATGGTGCATAAGGATTGCATATAAACGGAAATAGGAATGTACATACATATATACATGGCAGGTTATAGTTATGCTAATTACGTAAGGTCTTGCTCATGGAGCCATGCCTTGAACTTATCCTGGAATAAGAGGTAGGATGGTTCCTCTCTCAGTAAAGTGGGGAGGGCGGTACGTTTCTTAGCAGCGAGGACTGGGAAGCTGATTCCGCCTGCTCTTTGTTGTTTGATGTGTGGACATTGACACAGTGCGATTGGGCTGTTCTGGGAAGACTGGTTGTGGTGTGGCGGGTGATGCTATTGGACAAGTAGATGGGTGCCTCGTTGGATAAGCACTTATGGGTGAGGGACAGTGTTTTAAGTGCAATACTTGGCTTGATGTTAAGCCAGTTGAGTGTGTGTCTAGTTTCAGAGATGTGTTTTTCCTAGGAATATTCAGGGCTGCTCTAATAGCATTGTTTGCATAACTTGCATTTGATTAAGGTTCTGTTGTGAAGTGCCTAGATAAATAGCATTGCAATAGTCCAGCTTGGAAAAGACCAGGGCTCTTGCTATTGTGATGCAATTATGCGATGTCAGGAATAGTCGGCAGGCAGTGATGAGCTTATATGTGTACGCTGTAGCGAACGCCATGGCATTGGTTTGTCTTCAGGTTAATGCGGAATCTAACGTTTTCACAACTTTTGAGACTTTAATTATATTCCTGTCAATGTTTAAGGATGTGAATAATGCGTCCCGTTTGTTCAGATTGGCAGGTGATCCTAGAAGAAGCAGCTCTGTCTTATCGTCGTCAAGACAGAGCCCGTGCTTCGCCATCTGTGGGATCTATTGACCCGCTCAGCTGTGCTATACTACATCACTTTACTGCAGTGGTGCAAGAAACTGCAAAATGGACGCGTTGATTCCTGTGTGCACCTGGATCACTAAACTGCGTTTTTGCAACAACCAGAAAATGGCTGCACCACCCTGCCGCACACATTTCAGGTGGGGGTGGAACAGAGTACTCACTGCAGGAATGTGCCAGTGTGCTCTGCAACATTTAACATGGAGTGAGGTGAAAGAGGCAGCATTACTTTGCTGAAAACCCCAAATGCCTCTTTAAAATGACACCTTTTTCAACCTTTAAAAGTGCTGCTTGCCGCTATACTCGGCCAGTCCTTACGAACCACTGTGATTAAAAAGGCCCTGCAATGCCCAGGAACATCCATTGTGTCGCAGCAGAACCAGGCCTAATTCTTGAATGACCGCTCCTGTCAAAAGTATCTTTGAAAAATCAA
Source organism: Ambystoma mexicanum (assembly GCF_040938575.1). Classification (NCBI taxonomy): domain Eukaryota; kingdom Metazoa; phylum Chordata; class Amphibia; order Caudata; family Ambystomatidae; genus Ambystoma; species Ambystoma mexicanum. The sequence goes on from NC_090938.1 coordinate 205,969,878, forward strand.
CCAGGGGCTTTGTTTTAATTTTACACAGGAAACGCGTCTACTTTCTTTGCAAAAGTTTCTAAAACTCAGCTGTCCGAGAGACTCTAAATAGATGCCTGTTTAAATGTATCCATGCTGCAAAACAACTCCAGCACTCAAAAGAACTATAGCTGCATAAAGTGTGTGTTTGCTGAAGATGAAAACTGAATTTAATGAAATAGTAAAATGTGCTTTTTTCTGACTGAAGAGAGAAAATCGCTTATTTAAAAGTAAATTGTTGTGTGAAGACCTGCTTACTTAGCAATGTAAAGATTTATTGCTGGTAAAAGTACACCTATAAACTGTTTTGATTCCACAGGTTTTTTTAAGTCACGATTTAAATTGAGAGAATGAAGGCTAAAACTCATAGGCTAAGTTGGCAAGCTATAAAAAAAAAAAAAACTTGCTCTGCCAGTTGCTAGCCTTGAGAAAGGGTGACACCTTATAAACCTCTGGCACAGGAAAGCGCTAATTGCCAGCTTGAAAGACTTTGAATGCACCAGGACAAAGAAACTTCACAAGCTCATCAGACATTCGTCTTTGCTCCAGACTGGGACAATAGCAGGCTGAGACCCTCACCTGTCAAGTGTGAGGGGCAATAAAACCTTCACTTGAGAGATGCCCCTCATCCTGCTTCAAAGAAACTGACAATTGACAGCAGGTTGGGGCGGGGGGAACTGATCAAGTGAAAATGGACTCGCTTTTGGCTTTAAAGGCTATTTTGTAATTGAACTTTAAAGGCGTTTAACTTTGCAGCAAGAATTAGGAAAAATATGAAAAGTTTGTAGTTCTAAATCTAATTTTATGCTCTTTCTTTGAAAACTTGGTAGAACTCATTACTGCATAAGGAACAGAAGTTATAAAAAAAAATGACAGATTACGGGGAAAGTATTGGTGTTGCGAACAAACATTTTGTACATGTATCCCTGGGGATAATGCACATCTGTGTACAAAGTTGGGGAATTATAGGCCAAATCTGTCATGTTTAAAATTACCAAAATATGTCAGCAAAGCGAAACCAGGTCCCACAGACTTGGGGTTTGGATTGAAATATGACGCACAAAATATCTCACCTGTGTATCTGATTTCCTCAGAGGTTGCAACTGCATAAATGTGTTTGTGGCAAAATTAGATTGTTTCCAGTATCTAGGGGAGGTTTCTAGGCATTGTAAAAATCACCCCATAAACATGACATCCTTTTTCTGTGATCCAATCAGCGAAGAGCTAGGAAGAGACTTCTACCTTGCCCAATCCTGTTATTCGAGGCGGGAGTAGTAAGCCTGCCCCTGCCAAATTACTGTAGTGATGTCATCTGGCATGATAAATAAGGGCCCCTAACAGCAGACACAGGCACTGATTCCTGACTTTGTTCCTGAATTCCTGTGTGGCATCCGGTTCCTGATTCTTCATCCTGGTTGATCCTGATACCAGATTTTCATTGCAAGCCCAGGCCTATGCATTGCTGACCCCATTTTCAGTTAGGCCTCAAATTTTAAAAAAATCCCAAAAACCCAAGGGAAGCATCCTGATCCAGCCTGGCTTGCTGCTACTAGAGACATGCCTGCTGCAAACTCACCATCCTGCTGATCTGTAGTTTCGAGTAACCAGAGGTGCCAGCCCAGTGCAGTCCGGTGACCAGAACGGCCCAGGTGATCCTGTCCCTCCAGATTTGCCCAGCTGTCCTGTGTTAGACCAGATTTATGTGGTGATCAGAAGCCTTGATGGTTCAAAATCCTAAACTAAAGTGGAGTGTAAGAGTATGTCGGACTGGAGTATGTCGGAGAGGGCAGGGAAGCTTCATGATGCCTACCCCCGGGGACCCAGACCAAGTCCAGCTACCCTGGAAGCAGACATCAAGTTATTCCAAGCAAGCCCAACAACCCCTGCTAGGGGCTATTTGGGTGCAGTCCTGGCGTCTATGGCGCCAGGCTCATATGGAGAGTCAGTCCTGGCGCCATAGGCGCCAGGCTCATAAATTAAAACTTACCTGATGCAGACCATGCTGCAAACTTACCTGATGCAGACCATGCTGCAAGAGCTCCAAGCCAAAAGAGGCTTGGAAGGGACTACTTTACCTAGGGACTATTTTTTTTACTCGGGTGGGGCTGGGGAGGAATACTTACCTGAGACTAATTTGGAGGCTATTTAAACCACACCCGAAGAGCAGCACACGCTTCGCGTTATTCTGTATCCAGCAGCGTAAAGCTCACCGTGCCTGCAAGTCTGCATCCAGTCTTCTGCCACGCCCGCCTCGAGTCTGGAGCTCCTAGAAAAAGGGAGAAAGAAGGAGAAAAAGTTAAACAAGAGCAATACCTTTGATCCTTACCTGAATTCCCGATCCATCGCGCCTTCGAGCTGGAAGAAAGAAGTTATTTTATGCGCGTCCCCTCACCTGCTGCAGCGCCGCACTGAACTCACCGGCCTTCGCAGCATCTTCACATTCCTCTGCATGTTCCCACCGCACTCCGGCACCTAAGGGGAAAACAAGAACAGCAAGGTGAGCCAAAGGAATACACAGAGGCAATATTAGTTACCCCCCCCCCCCATAGACTTACCTGATTTTACCACCGGGGGTTCTATTCCTCTTCACGGGTCAGCGCAGCTTCCACTGCATCCTCGCCGAACCCCGGCCCCTAAGGGGGGGGAAAAAAGGACAGCAAGGGGAAACCTCCTCACCACAATAGACTTACCTGATTTTACCGCCGGAGGCATTATTCCCTGAGACTTCATACTTTCTCTCAGCGCCTGAATAAGGGAGAAAGCAACAGGTTACATATTGACATTATTTTAGCGAACTGTGTTGGATAATACAAATCCTTACCTGAATATTACCGGTTGCCACGAGGAACTCTTCGCTAGGGTTAAGCTGCAACCTGCAAGGAATCGGACAAGAGTGAAAGTCAGACATTTGAACTCTTACGAACTACATACTTACGGCGTCTTGCCGGGAATCTGAGTCAATATTGTTCTGGAACTCACCAATTCCTTCGAGCCAGTGAAGCAACTGGTTATCTACGCGCCCCTGCGCTCAATGCAGGATGGAGAGCTCATCTTTCCAAACCATCAGGTGAGACTATAAGAGGGGACATCAAAGGTGATCAGTGGGGAGAACAGCGGAAGTTGGGGGGGTGGGGGAGGGGGGTTAACGCTCAACTCCACGGGTGGTTAATTCCATTTCTCCATTTGCAGAAGAATATTCCTACGGGCCAAGCAAACGAAGCTAGGTTGGCCAGTCCAGTCCGTCATCTCGGCACTACGCGTCACATTGGTGGACACCGCAGCTGTCCAGTTCAGATCGACGCCCCTGTGGGAGCCAGGTGAGCGTAACAGAAGCTCCCTCTTTAGAAAGTAAGTGAAGTTTAAGCCAAGCTTTGACGACCTCCACAATTGGGCTGGCTTTGTTTGTTATGGGCAGCGAGAGAGCGGAAGTGAGAGGAGGCCCGGGGAGGGTCTGTGTTGGAATGGATTTCTGAACTCTGGCCTGGAGGACAGATGTTCGAGAGGCTAACCTTATTATTGTGAATGGGGAGAAACTTCTGGGAGTTTAGCCAAACCAATCAAGGTACCATTGATAGGCCAAGCAACAACTAGGGCAGTGGCCTTCAAAACTTTTAGGCCTGGGCCCCCCCAAAGCAAAATGTGGGCAGGCCGGGCTCCCCCTCCCCCCCCAGAAATGCCAAATGGATATTCTGTTCAAATGGCTATGAACTATCTCACACCGTCACTGCACCTTACTTCCAGTATAGTCCGTGGGCTCCCCCACCTGCTCCCATCAGTCTCTTGGCTCCTTCATCCCACTTATAGCCAGTCCCTGGGCTCTCCCCACCCCACCACAGACACTGGGCTCTCCCCATCCTGCTCCCACCACTATCCCATTGCTCCCAGCCATCCTGCTCCCACCACAGTCCCTGCGCTTCCCCACCCTGCTCTCACACAGTGGCGGCTGGTGAATGTTTTAAGTGGAGGGGCATAAATATTTCCCCCAGATATGCCATAGCGACCAAGCGTAGCGAGGAAGCGCACACCTATCAAGGGGAGTTTGTGGGGTTTTCCCACAGGAATTCTTTTTAAATAATGGGTTAAAATGTTGCATATTAGAGCATACTTAAAAAAAAAAAATAATTGGTAAAAAGAGAAACAATTTGCAATTAGCGCCGGGGCATTTTTTTACTGTACATCTGATATATGCCCAGTAAAACAATCCCATCCCTGTCCCCGGGCTCCACAGTGCCTCAGGAGAGCTGGTGGGTAGGGGAGTTGTGCAAAATGCCTTTGTTGTACAACCCTCCCCCCCACTCTCCAAAATCGGCTCCATGGACCAACAGAAACACACATACATTCACACTGCATTCACACAGCACCCCGCTCCAGGCTGCTCTGTCCGTATGTGCAAGGAGGCGCAGGAGCTCCCCCTCGCACATACACACATGCAGTGACCCCAGCCAGCGTTTCCAATGATCTACCCAAGGCTTGCGAAGCAAAACGTCCCCAGCCTTGTATGGCTTGGTGATCATGTGTGGCTGGATAACTGAACTGTGTTCGGCTTTGACAGTTCAGCCAGCCCAGGACCACTCCCTGAGCTGGAAAAAGCAGCTGAGGGAGTGCTCAGTGTTTCACTGGGCTGGCTCCTCAGCTCTTGCATAATGGGTCAGGGGGCCACTGGGTCGACGCCCCCTCGCCCATCATGGCTGAGCCACCAGGCTCGGGCTGGCCTGTAGGGCATTTCCGAACCAAAAATGCTGGTGTGGGTCAGTTTTCTTATTTTTTTTTTTCCTGTCTACGACTGTTTTATGCTTGAGTATGACCCTGTGAGCCGCCCTGCCCATTTTCTCCTTTTCTAAAAAGGTTTTTTTAAAAAATAATTTTTTTACTTTTCAGGCTGCGCACTCTCTCCCTCTCCCTCTCCCCTCCCCCCTTAGGAATGTGGCAATGTGGCCACGACACCCCTGGGGGCATGCCCCACAGTTTGAAAACCTCTGATCTAGGGAGAGGTGAGGGGGGTCAGGGGACCACAATGAGTCCACACAGTCAAACACCAAGGATTACACTGCAGTTAGTTATAAAAGTAACACATGTATTATAGGCCCAGAAAACACAAATGTCTACTAGCATGTAATATTCTCACATAATACTAAAATACTATACAACATATATACAGTTACTTTAGTTGGTCCATAACAATCCAATAACGCCCCCCACCCCCAAAACCAGAAAGGAAAGGAAAGGAAAGGAAAGGCAAATGGTTAGAGATGGCACCAACAGTACACAGGATTTACTATCCTAACTTTAGAAGTCCAACCCAAGTTGTATGGGGCTTTGTGCCCAAAGTTCTGCACTGTTTTGTAAATCTGGGGGAAAGGTTTGTAGAGGGTTCCGGTGGACATGCAGATGGGGCCCAAAATTGAGATAAGATGGTACTCTTGCGGATAAAACTGTCCCCAGCTTTTGGAGTTCTTGCGCAAACAAGCTATGGCAAAGCCAAACTAATCAAAGTTTCAAAAGTTTGGAAAACCTTTAAAAGGGGGAGTTTGAGGTTCAGGGAAGTGCTACGGTAACTTGCACCCCACCCCCAGCCTCCCTACTCTTGTTTCTCTTGGGACTTGGTAGGTCTTTAGAGGGTTGGTTGCGTTAACTACCTTTCTTCCAGTTCTCAGTGCCCAGGAGTTGCAGGTTCGAATGAGTCTCTGGTTGGTGACAATTGCTGGTACAAGCTGTTCCTGGTGAACATTGCAACTCGCATCGATGCACGCAAATGGATGAAGAAAACCAGTTTCTGATGACTGTCAACTTTGCCAGATGACAGCAGGGGCACAGTTGTTGTGCTTCAAGTCCGCTTCTTATCTCGGGTCCTGTGGATGTTAGAACGCTGAAATTTGGTTGACTACCTCTGTAGGACAATCTGGAAGTCCCCAAAGTTCCGAGCCGAATCGCAGAACCAGTCTCCCCGATTGCGTAGTTTGTCAACACACTGTATGGTCCAGGGACACTCCGAAAACTTCAATTGGCTTGGGCACCAGGAGATGTCGGGACTAGTTGTTCCCACCGGTCCAGAGGGCCGAAGCACCGACAAGGGTCTTCCGAAGAGGAGCTGGCCCTAGAGCCAAGTCTAAATAGAGGAAAAAACCCAATACTGGGAAAAACAACTGTTGTGGAAAACAACTTCTGGAAGGTCAATCGGCAGTGTTAGAGTAGCTGGAGTGATGTTGAACCAAGGAGCGTAGCAAAGGAAGGATGAAGCATCAGCCGGAGAGCAGGTTAGCAGCAAGAAACAAGGGAGAAGAACAGGAAGATAAGGATTCCACACAGAAGGCAGACAAAGGAAGGTAATGAAGCAGAAGGAACTCAGGAGGTAAGTCCGGAGAACAGACAGAAGGCTACGGAGTATGAACAGCAACCAGTGGCAGCAAGGCAAGAGGAGTAGGCAAGGTAGAACAAAGGAACAAACACATGTTAGTGTTACGAAAAGAGAAGCTGAGGCGCATATTTTACAGGGTCAGCTTCGCGTACATAGTGTTCCTTAACGTGCAAGCCGGCAGCCATCTTAGTATGGGAGCAATGGTTCGGAGCGGGTGCCATGTTGAAGTGGGCGCCCAATACCGCAACCATAGTGAATGTTGAGGGAAAATCCTGACTGGAACTTGAAGAGTCGCTGTGGGAGTGTTTGGGAAGAATTGGTGCAGTCGCACTGTGTGAGACTACACAACCATTATCTGCTTGGTATTAGGTAACCCACCTTTTGGTATAGGTCTGTACTACACAAGTTGGTACTGTGACTGAGCAGTCAGGCCTATCTCAAGAGGGATACATGTGAGCTGTAGAGATGTACAAATGAAATCCGTAAATACAAGTAGCCAAGTAACACTTAAAACTGTCAGAGCATTTGCAAGAACGCATTTTACACAACATTTTTGCAGAATGGGGTCGTCCAGACATCTTCCTTTTTTGCAACACTGGAGAACATGCAATACCCAGACCGCGCCCTCAGACTCCCCCTGAGAAAGTCCAAGAGGATCCATCTCTGGATAACATGGTTAGGGAAATTTGCATACGCTTTTCCCCCCAGTTCCCCTGCTGAACAGGATAGTGCACATGAAGCACCAGGAACAAGTTACAGTAATCCTGATGGCACCAATGTGGGCTTGTCAGCTGTGGTTCACACACCTCATGAGGATGTCCTCTTCCCCTCCACAGAAACTCCCTTGCCCATACAACATGCTATCCCAAGACCAAAGGACAACACTGCACAGTGCCCTCTCAAACGCTCAACTTAGCAGCATGGCTCTGGAGTCAGAGTTTGGGCATCTCCAACCGGTATCTGGTAATAAAATTGTGGCAAAAATGTTGCTGGTAAAACAAATTGTGGCAAAAATGCTGTGGTTTGACCCGGTAAAGGTGTACCACATGATACCAATTAAGGGAAGCAGGGGGTGCCCCGGCTCCCCTTAAATGGTATAATGGGTCCGGGGCTTGCAGGGTTGTCCCCCGCATCCTTCCCCTGATTGTGGCGGCAAAACCACAGCACTTTGCTGCAATATTTTGTATCCAATGCCCTTTTTCCCACGATTATAAGACGTGGAACTCTCCATCCAACCCAATTGACATTCTTAAAGAGGCACGGAAACCTAACACTAGACACTGTTTTTCCAGTAAATGGAAACCTTGTTTTCATTTGGTGCAGTAATAAGAACATCAACCCCTTTGATTGTTCACCGACACACATAGTCCTTTATCTAAAACCCCTCTTAGACTCAGGACTTGTTTTCAACTTACGAATGGCCCACCTTGCTGCCATTTGTGCTTACACTACATTTCAGAACAAAATGTCCTGGTGGAAAGTCCCAGTGTCAAGGCGTTCATGGAGGGATTTAAAAGACTTCACCCTCATATTTCTAATCCAAATCCCGGATGGGACTTAAATGTTGTTCTTAAAAGACAAATGGGGTCTCTTTTTGAGCCAATGCACAAAGATGGTCTTAAGTCTTTCACCTATAAAACCGCTTTTCTGGCCGCTATTACCTCTATAAGGAGGGTTAGTGAACTGCATGTTCTCTCAGTTCAGGGCCATTTGTCACCATCTATATAGACCGCACATACCCTCGCTTTGCGCCTAAATTAATTTCTAAGCTTTCAGAATCCCACTAACTCAGCTGAAAGAAGGCTCCATACACTAGATGTTAGGAGAGCAGTGGTGTATTACCTTAATGAAACAAGACCACTATGAAAGACCTACCAATTCTTTGTCTTGGTTAGCGCTGGTCGAGAAGCGGACTCTCTGTCGGCAATCTCTAAATGGATTGTTAAATGCACCCAGTTGTGTTACTCTCTAGCTAAGAGATTTACCGTTTACGCCTATAGCACATTCTACTTGAGGCAGAGGAGCTACTATAGCTTTTATTGCAAATGTTCCTCTCAAATCACAGCAACAGGGAGTTCTGTTCAAACTTTCACTCAAGATTACTGCTTACCTACACACTCTTAAAACTGATTCTCAGGTGGGTCAGGATGTGTGAAGACCTCTTTTTGCTACCGTTCCTTCACAAATACCACCACCATCTCCTGGTACTGCTTGCTAGTCTATGCATAGCATGTGATTCTAAGCATATTCACAAGCAGACATACATTACTCACTGTAATCTTATTTCTGGTGCTTGTATCTATTTGGATTCACATGTGCTCACCCTGCCTCCCCTCTTGGAGTTAAAGAAACATAGACTTCTCCAGCATGGGGTCTGGTATGGATTCACGTGCTCATGAATATTTCCCGTCGGAAGGCCGGGAATCCTTGATAAAAAAAAAAAGTTTCACTTATAAACTGTCTTTCGAATGGATTGTGTCCTCCCACGTATTCCTCATCTTAGATATATCCTTACCTTCAGCTTTGTTGCTTCAGAAAACATTTTTCAAAGGGATTGTGTCCTCCGACGTATTCCTTATCTTTGATGGATCATCTGCCAGCTTGCTGGCCTTGGAAAAAGTTTTCAGTAGGGGGCGCTGCGCGTCGATGTCCCTCGGGCCGATGTCCCTCGACAGCCTCCGTATCGGCGCCAACGTCATCACGCGTAGAAATAGACTTGCTCAGCGTCCGTTGCTCAGTTCCGTTTTTCCGTGCTTCTTGGGGCCTCGGAATATCGTTGCTCAGTTCTTCAGTCAAATATACTTCATTATTCCTCGTGAATACCGACTCGTACTCAATGGCTTCCTCACCCGGAACCGACGACTCCACGGTCCGGCTTAAAAAAATGTCGAGACTGTGGAAAGAAAATGTCGTTGACGGATCCTCACAGGATCTGTTTGTGGTGCCTGGGAGTCGAGCACCATTGTTCGAAGTGCGAGGACTGCATGTCCATGACGGCGAAAGCCTTGAAGGAGCGTAAGGGGAAGCTCGAGAGAGGTAAGGCAGTTAAAACTTCTTCGAAAGTTTCCTTGGCGGAGTCGAGACCTTCGTCTCCTCGCCATCACAAAAGACATTCTCGTTCTAGGTCTCGAAGCAGTTCCCATCACTCTTCGAGATCTAAGTATTCAAAAAAGAGACGTCGAAGATCCCCCTTCCTCGTCGTCGTCTTCCGTTTCCCCAAAAAGGGTCTCCTGCCCCACAAAACATAGCTCTCAGGCTGAGTGGGAGGAATTCAGGAAAAAGATGCTTAGCGTCTTCGAGAAAACGGCCTCCACCCCTCCCCCTCCCCCCTCGAAGACTGCTGAGGGTGATACCCTGGGTGAAAAACCCGAAAAATCAAAACGCTGCGAGTCGCAGCACCCGGCGAAAGAAGCCACTCGAGAGCGTCACGAACCCTCAAGTAAAGGCAATGTCGCACCTTTGACGCCGTCGTCGGAGATCCCTTCGACGCATAGATCGGCGTCTTCGACGCCGTTATCGAAGGGTTCTTCGACGCACAGGTCAGTCGAGTCGACGCCGTCTTCGATGCCGGGAAAGGACAAACCCACGCCCACCTCACAGCCAGGGGCCATACCCAGAGCCTCTATCACGAGAATGTCGTCGACAACCTCGAGTAGGATTCCGATACTCTCGAGTTCATCGAGGCCTCTACCGCCTTTCTCGATGTCTTTTTCGATGGCTTCAAAGCCTTTAACGTCCGCGTCGATGTTTTGTCAGCCAATCATGACGAATTTGGCCTCTTCTACTCTGGAAATGGGATTTATACCATTTTCAAGACCTGATCACTCCAGAGTCTTATCATCTATTTATGAAGAAGGGGAGGATTTCGGATCAGGAAAGACCTTTTGAGTTGCAGGGATCTGCAACTCCTGTACCAGAGGAATTTACCTCTGAGGAAGGTAGGTTGAAAGACCTCCGAGAATCCTTACAGGAAGCAAGTGGGTTGGACACTTCCCCAGAAGTGGAATTTGCCAGACCAGACCCAGGGGAACATGCTGAAACCCCTTATAGAACCTTGATGGCAAGGATAATAGAGTTTATGGGGGGGTCCACACCCTCACCTGCTTTTCAGCAAGACGACCTCACAGACATCTTGGTCAAAGGTCCACAGGAGGATCCTGTGGTGCCATTTCATGCGGCATTACAAAGACTATTGGCAAACTGGGAAACACCAGAGGTAATCCCGGCGGTTAACAAAAAATTATCAGCTAAATATAGAGTGTCTTCTTCTGACCCTGAATATTTAGGCAGCTACTTCATCAGGTAGTAAATCGGCTTACCACAGGACAGGGAGGCTAAGGGAAATGACTCTATGGCCAAAAAAGTCTTTTCTGCATGTAGCATGGCGTTGAAATCCATCAATGCTACTTGTACGCTCGCAAGGTTCATCCACACACTTTGGGAGTGTGCTTCATCAGCGGCTGACTGCCTCCCGGAGGGAGAAGAAAGGGAAGCGTTCCTAAACATCATCAAGGATGGTAAAGACGCTAGGTGCGAATCCCTTCAAACTGGCATTGATTCTGCTGACAGCATCAGCAGGACCATGACGGCAAGTACAACAACCCGGAGATTTGCTTGGTTGCGAGTCTGGTTTTGCCCCAGATGTGCAAAGCAGACTCTTGAATATGCCCTTTGACAGCTCTTCTTTGTTTGGTAAGAAGGCGGATGATAGTTTAGAAAAGCACAAACATCAAAGGCAGCAGCAAAATCCCTGGGAGCTGCAATCCGTCAGACACCATATCGCCCCTCAGGAACCTCTTGTAGATATAAGTCCTTTCGCTTCTATTCCGCATTCGGAAGAGGCAGAGGACAGCCTGTTCAAAGGGGTCAGAAAAAATTCACCCGAGGTTGACGGGTTAAAAATGCAAAAAGCCGCAGCAGGTGCCTCTTTACCCTCGCCGTCAGCCGCCTCCAAACCGCTCTGAGGACTCTCCTCACAAAACACCATTAGGGGGCAGGTTAACTCAACATCTGACGGAATGGCAGGCTATTACGTCGGATGCTTGGACATTGGAGACAGTTGCCCAAGGATACTGCCTGCCATTTCTACGCATCCCTAAGAGTCATCCACCGGGGAACAGCTCTCTGAAAGTTCCAGATCCGCTCCTTTTGCAGGAAATTGTAGACCTGCTAGAGAAAGGTGCCATAGAACCGGTACCTGTAGCGGAGAGGAACAAGGGCTGGTACCTCCCCCCCCCCCCCCCCCTACTTTCTCATACCGAAGAAAGACGGAGGACTGAGACCTATCTTGGACTTAAGAGAATTGAACAAGTTCCTCAGGAAGGACAAGTTCAAGATGGTAACTCTCTCAGATCCTTCAAGCCCTCCATCTCCAGGACTGGCTGGTATCTCTGGACCTCCAGGATGCCTATTTCCATGTGCCAATCCATCTCAAACACAGAAAACACCTGAGGTTCGCAATTGGCGGCTCTCATTATCAATTTCGAGTTCTGCCTTTTGGGCTGACCTCCGCCCGAGGGTCTTCACCAAGCTAATGTCGGTAGTGGCTGCAAGTCTAAGGAGGGAAGGCATTCACGTCTACCCCTATCTGGACGATTGGCTGATCAGAGCTGTATCTGCGAAACAAGCTCAGATTCAGCTGGATTATGTCTGCCACTTCCTTCACAAACTGGGCTTCTCCCTCAATTTAGAGAAGTCACAGATGATACCATCACAGAGACTCCAGTTCATCGGAGCGGTCCTGGACACTTCCCTGGGAAAAGCCTCACCACCAGAGGTGAGGGCTCAAGATATTCTGCAGATGGTCACCAAGTTTCAAAATGCCCAACGTCTCCCAGCCTTCCACTTTTTGAGGTTGCTAGGCCTCTTGGCATCCTGCAACTTCCTTGTGCCAGAGGCTCGCCTGAGAATGAGATCTCTTCAGTGGGCACTGAGAACTCACTGGTCGCAATTCTCAGGGTTAATGACAGACCTTCAGGTTCCGGACATGGTGGCTCGAGACCTTCAGTGGTGGGCCTGCCAGGAAAACATCTTGAAGGGAGAACTGTTTTGGCAACCATGGCCGGAGATGACAGTAGTCACAGATGCCTCACTCACGGGGTGGGAGGGCCCATACCAATGACTTGACCATCAGCGGTCGTTGGTCGCCATCGGAGTCCAGACTACATATCAACCTGTTAGAGCTGAGAGCAATCAGACTAGCGCTGAAGGCTTTTCTGCCATCTGTAGAGGGGAAAAATGTCCTGATAATGACGGACAACACAGTGGCCATGCACTACCTCAACGAAAGAGGAGGCATAGGATCACTGCCACTGTGCAGAGAGGCAATGCAGCTCTGGTTTTGGGCAATTCAAGAAGGAATCTCTATCGGCAGTTCACCTAGCCGGAGAGAAGAACTTGACGGCGGACGCTCTGAGCAGGCAGGGCACAGTCTCCCACGAGTGGGAACTAGCTCAGGAAGTCCTTCAGGAGATCTTCGCCCTTTGGGGAACCCCTCAAGTGGATCTGTTCGCCACCAGTACCAACAGGAAGTGCAATCTGTTTTGTTCAAGGGAATTTCCCCCGAGAGGAGCTCTAGGGGACGCGTTCGTAGTGGACTGGGAGTTTCCACTCCTGTACGCCTTTCCACCAGTCCCTGTCATTCCTCAAATGATTAGGAGGTTGAGAAGATTCAGGAGGACCATGATCCTAATTGCCCCAGACTGGGCCAGGAGAACGTGGTACCCGGACCTTCTGGACATGTCCATCTGCCCTCCAATTCGTCTTCCACTCAAGGAGAATCTTCTCTCACAGAAGGGAGGTCAGGTTCTCCATCCAGACATCAGAACCCTCAACCTTCACGCTTGGCTTCTGAAAATTTGAGATATAAGGATTGGGACCTCCCTGATGACGTCATGGAGGTGTTGCTTTCGGCCAGAAGGCCAGCAACTAAGTCTTTATACCGCTGCCGTTGGAACAAATTTTGCAGCTGGTGTAGAGAAGACAATGTCGACCCCTTTTCATGTGGTACACCAACGGTGTTATCCTTTCTACTCTACTTGGCAAACTCAGGCCTTCAAGTTGGCACTATCAAGGGCTATCTCGCAGCGCTATCGATCTTCAAGCGCACTGCAGAGGAGCCATCATATTTCAAATTACCCTTGGTAGTACAATTTCTCAAGGGATTAACTAATGTCTACCTCCAAGACCATTCCAGGTTCCTTTATGGGACTTAAATTTAGTCTTAAATTTCCTGATGGGTACTCCTTTCGAACCACTCCACTCTTGTTCGCTAAGATTTCTCACCCTTAAAACTGTCTTATTAGTGGCTTTAAAATCTGCTAGAAGGGTGAGCGAATTACAAGCTCTATCTTGTAAACCCCCTCATACAATTTTTCATAAAGACAATGTTGTCCTATAGGTGAAGCCTAATTTCCTCCCAAAGGTGCTTTCTGAATTCCACATCACTCAGAAAATTACCTTACCTTCATTCTATCCGCCTCCCCATCCGGGGAAAGAGGAAGAAAGGCTGCATAGGCTGGACCCAAGGCAGGCTTTAAGCTTTTACATCAGCACACTTGCTAGGATTAGGCAAGCAGACCAACTGTTTGTAGGTTACTCAGGGCACAAATTGGGACTACCGATAACAAAACAAACCATTTCCAGATGGATTATATTTCCAGATGGATTATTTTGGCCATTCTGGAATGTTACAAACTAGCAGGGAAAGAGCCTCCTCAAAATCTTAGGGCTCATTCAACCAGGGGTATCGCAGCCTCCTCGGCCCTCCAAAGAGGGGTTGCGGTTCGAGACATGTGTGACTGCCACATGGTCGTCCGCACATACCTTCACAAGATTTTACAACCTGGATTCCTCCTCTAGTCAAGAGACTAGGTTTGGCAAAGCCGTATTACATTCTGTTCATTTCTAAAAGGAAAAATGGCGTTTTACTCCCACCTCCAATTACACACCACTGCTATGGGAGTCTATCAAAGATAACGTACGGAGGACACAATCCCTTCGAAGAACAAGTTACTTCTTACCTGGTAACGTTCTTTCGATGGGATGTTCATCCTACGTATTCCTTATCGCCCCTCCCATCCATCCCTGCAGTAACCCATCCATCCCTGCAGTAATACTTCCCTTATGGTTGCAGCTTACGCTCCTTCAAGGTCAATAACCAATCCATGTAAAACGACTGTTAACGTCAAAACGGAACTGAGCAACGGACGCTGCGTGAGTGTATTTATACGCGTGATGATGTCGGCGCCGATATGGAGGCTGTCGAGGGACGTTGACGCGCAGCGCCCTCTACTGAAACATTTTTCCCGAGGCCCGCAAGCTGGGAGATGATCTATCAAAGATAAGGAATACGTCAGAGGAACATCCCATCGAAGGAACGTTACCAGGTAAGAAGTAACTTGTTCTTCTCCAGCAGAGGGCGCTCTGCTCAAGTCCTCAACGTCGATTTACCTCGGCGGTATCCGTCGAGCGACGTCATCCGCAGTAGAAATGGCTCGATCTGCGCCCGTTGGCCCCAGTTCTGTTTTTGCGATGGCTTTCGCTTCGTACCAAGAAACGGGCGCCTCAGTTCTCAAATATGTCTTTGTCATCTAACCCTTCTACGCCTAAAACTGGCTTCAAGAAATGTCAGAAATGCGATAGGAAGATGTCTAACGGATCCCCATCGAAATTGCCTCTGGTGCCTCTGCCCTGACCATCGGATAGACGAGTGCGGTTCCTGTCAGTCGATGGCAATAAAGCGATAAAGGAACTTAGAGGTAAACTAGCAGTGGGTGGGGGGGGGGGGATTCTATAAGTCTTCTTCGAGAGGAAAGAAAGGCTTGGCTGAGTCTAGTCAAAAATGTCATAAATGTAAGAAATCAAGGTCGAGGAGTGGATCTAGGAAGTCGACACCGGTCTCCCTCTTCCTCTTCTTCGACGTCTTCAGAAGAGGCCATCACCTGCCCTTCCAAACATGATTCTCAGAAGAAGTGGGAGGCCTTCAGAACTTGAATGTTAAAAATCTTTGAGAATGCGGGCCAGACCCCCTCAAAGAAGTTGAAAGCCATGCACCTTCTCATGCTAAAAGTGACAGGGGAAGATCTAAAACAAAGATCTGACGCAAAATCATCGAGGGCGTCGTCAAGGGGATCCTCGTCATCGAAGGCTTCCTCAATCGAAGAAGTCCGAGTCCAAGGTATCGACAAGCCACTTGAAGGAATACTTCTTCAGTGTCGAAGGTTCCTTCGACTGCGTCGATAACTTGTTTGACGATATCGAAGGCTCCTTCAACTGTATCGAAGCATTTACTGCTAACGTCAACACTATTGTCGATGTCTTCGTTTATTCCCATTACTAAATCGACTGCTGTGACGAAGGTAAGGTCTATGCCACTGGAAAAGATTTTCCATCCGGAAAATAGACGGGATTTTTTTTTCTCAAATCCATGTATTTCATTTATGAGGAGAAATCCTCAGAGGAAGAAGATATTTCACTGGCTGCTGTAAAGTTTGGGACAAGAGAGGTCCCCGAGGAGTAATTGACCCTCATTCAAAAATGGCAGACCTGTATAGATGTTTACAAACAGCAAGTGGGCTGGACACATCTCCAGAGTATGAATTAGAAAAAGCTGACCCTGCTGATCATGCAGATGCAGGATACAGGAAATGAATGAATAGAGTAACAGAATTTATGGGATAGAACAGAAATTCCCTGGCTTGCCAAGAGGATGATATGACGGACATCCTTTCAGGGGGACCTCACCAAGACCCAGTACTTCCTTTTCACGTAGCTTTGCAAAGGAAGGTGAATGCTGCATGGGAAAACCGTGAGTCAGCTCCTTCAGTGAATACAAAAAATGTGCATCTAAATACAGGCTGTCGTCTTCAGACCCGGAATATTTCAAAAAAAGAATCCATCACCTGAAGGTCTAGTGGTTCAGGCGGCCACGTCTACTAGGAATGCAGCATACCTGACAATTCCCCCCGGACAGGGATGATGAAAGAATTGACGCATGGTCCCGTAAGATTTTTTTTCTTCTGTAGCATGGCATTGAAATCTACAAATATAACTTGCACTCTTGCAAGATTTACATACACCCTGTGCGACTGTATGACAGCGGCAGCTGAACATATCCCTGTTGGTGAGGAACGGGAAGGTTTCCTAGCCATAGTTAAGGAGCGAAAGGAGGCTATGGGGGAATGCCTCCAATCAGGTTTGGACACTGCTGGCCGTATCAGCAGGTCCATGGCATTTATTACGGTGCTACGCAGATTCGCGTGGCTGAGAAAGTCAGGTTTTGCACCGGATGTGCAGGCCAGACTTCTCAATATGCCATTTGACGGCTTGAGGTTGTTCGGCAGCAAGGCGGATGGCTGCAGACCTCTAAAGCGGCAGCAAAGTCTTAGTGCCTCAATTCGACAACCTCAACAACGCCGCTACACAGGCTCATCTTCCTGGAGTGGTCGTCCCTTTCGATGTTATTCCTCATTTGGAAAAGGAAGGGGACAGGCCAGTCAACGAGGACAGAGGAAATGTCCTAAAGGGCGAGGAAAAGGTGCTAGGTCTGCCCCAGCAGCGGCAACTGTATCATCAGCCGCTACTACAGCTGCCGCAAAGCCACTCAAAGGTTTTGACCCACCAGACCCCGGTGGGAGGCAGAATCTCTCCATTACTTCAGATGCTTGGGCACTGGAAACAGTATCCCAAGGTTACTGCCTTCCTTTTCAAAAGAGACCTCAATCACCCTCCGGGATACAACTCTGCCAAAATTCCAGATCTGCTCCTCTTGCAGGACATTTGAACCCTTCTAGAGAAAGGTGCAATAGAACATTGCAGAGGAACAAGGGCTACTACTCCCCATTTTTTTCTCATCCCAAAGAAGGACGGAGGATTGAGACCCATCTTCCTCAGGAAGGACAAGTTCAAGATGGTTACCATTTCTCAGCTCCATCACGCTCTCCAACTCCAGGACTGGTTGGTCCTGGCGGAATGAAAGGCACCTGCGAGCACAATTCAGTTTGCCGGTCCGGATACAACGGTACAGGTAAGCTTACCGGTACCGTTGTATCCAGACCGGCAAACTCGTAATGAGGCCCATTGAGTAATATCACACAGCACAATGTATTGAAAATGTGATAATCATGGTAATGGCAACCCAGACGGGCACTGTAATATGTGCTTTATTTACTATGTACTGTATTTAGATGAATAACAAGGCTATAATGTAGCTCTTTCATAGCACTGGCACTTTATTTTACAAGTATGTTTTTATTGTAATATGCACAATGCATTCTATTTATAATGGTTTTTCCAAGCATGTGGACTGCATAAGGCCATTATGCAAATCTGATTTGGTGTAACATCAACCACATTAGTAGATAGTTGCCTTAGGAAATGATTCAGTTCCAAGATGGTGCTCACTAGAGTAATATCGGCACAATTAATCGAATCGTAAATGTGAGAATTATGGTAATGGTAGAAGGACTAATCCCCCTAATATGTGTTTCTAATATAGAATGAACACAGCTACTGTTACTGCCACAACTCTGGTGAAGATAGTTGGCGAAATGCGTTGGTTGTTTGTCTTTTTTTGTTTTTAAACATCACTGTCTGCTTTCATGGAATAACAACTAAAGGGCACGGAAGAAAAATCGATATGCCTGCCGTGTATTCATTGGTAAACGATTGATACCAAAAGGAACCACTGACGGGGCGAGTCTCAGTTTTTATATTTATTTCTAACCTGGGAATTCCCGCCTTGATGTTGGTGAATATTCAATATGCATGTGAATTTATGAAAGATAACCATGCTGGATAGCTGTACCTGCAGGTATGGAACCTTTGATTTCTCTAGCATTTGATCTTGTACAGATTCACATGCTTAATGAATGTTGAAATGGATATGTTAGCATGAAGGTAAGCAGACTCTGAACTGGGATTTTAGTAGTGGCTGCTGTGAGCAACTTGTACCATTTACTAAGGATCTGACAATGCAATACCACAGACTTAAAGATGGAAATGGGGGGCCAATTATGTCATGTATTGCTTGCTACATGATTTCTGAATGTGCTCTTAAGATGAATGGTTCATAGCGCTTCTCGGGATGCATGATTCTGAGAAATCTATCAGACTTTGAATTGTTTTTTCACGCAAATAAAAATGACAGGTATAGGCAAAATCTCTTTAATTTTCATATGCTCTTCTTTGGGTTTGTACACTGATTAGCTACTTCTAAAACAGCATTGGCCCTAAGAATAATTGTACTTTTGCTGTCTTGCTAGAATCTTCACTTAAACAGTCCAGGATTCCAACTACCACAGCTACTAGCAGATTGCTGCCTCCAAAGAAGGTTATCCTGCCGGCCACTCAGAGGTAAAGAGAAAAAAAGGTAAGAGGCACCACATTTTCTATGTCTTTTGGGTATTTCAGCACAGAGTAGTAGCAAAGCGACTCAGAGGGCCCAAGAAAAATAAATCCTGCCTTAGCTAAGGCCAGCCAACTGTTGAGAAACTTCTCTTAACCCTTGGTTGCAGATACTTTCCAAGTTCCCTTCCGTTCGAAACGTTTTAACATACAGAAATATGTCCCATGCTTCTTCCTACTCCCTACATCTGGCTATATTTATTCATTATATTGTAAGAAGCATGGCCCTAGTTTGAGAGCTGCATGCGCTGTACATTGTTTGGGCTGGCGTCTTAACAGTAGTGCAGTATTATGTAAGCAAGGCATGGTAGCAGCAGTAAAACAGACACAAGTGACCATAGTTCAAAGGTGTGTATTGAACTTAAAGGGTTTGAAAAGCACCTATCTAATCCTAAATCCAGAGATGGGAGAAAGCTACGACCATCAAATAATAACACAGTCCTGGTGGTGTCTTGTCAAAATAAAAGGGCCTATACTAATAAACCTATTGCCAATCCTTACCGCTAAGTACAAATAGTGTGGGAATCAATGTTATGAAAAAGAAAGAAGTGTTCACAAAATGATATATCGGGATGTTTAGGCTGTTGGCCTCCCTTCCCCATGTTTTCAGCACGGGATAAGGCAGTACACTCGAGCTTAGCACAGTCTCTGGCTTCTCTAGCACAAGGATACAGTTCAATCAGCAACAGGGCCTTCTGTGCCCAAGTCTCTTTTGTCTTTCGAAGTCTCTTCATTCAGAGCGCCTGATATGACAAAATAAACGATAAGTTCTTTTCCTCTTTCAGATTTTCACAGTTCAATTTCTTTGGCGATTCACTATTCAACATCACAATGCTTTCAATCTCGGATTTATTTATTTGTTTGTTTGTATTGCGCCGAAACCCACGGGCATCAGGGCGCACGGTATAAGAGAAGGATGAGGAAGCGAGGTCTGGGTCAAGAGGATCTAGTTAGACAGGAGGTGTCTTTGTTCACCACAGATCCACCTCAACCGAGCTCAGATCTCAGATCCCCCTCATTTAGGCTCAGATCAACTTTATATACCTTTTCCTCAATTATCAAGATTTTCGAATGTGCACGGGGTTTTGCTTGACCCGTTGCAGGACCACTTCGATTTCATAATTCTTTATCACGTTTCACATTTGCTACCTTTCAGCTGGATACCTAACAGACTTTCGAATGAGCGCCCACATGGTACCGGACCACTCGGTTTACGGTATCGTATCTTGGCTTCAAAGTTCAATTGCTCATCATGAAATGTAATTGTTTGCATCTGCTTGCAACATACGCTTCAACACAGACCGGTTTGGTATCAGTTTCTCCAACTCACCAGCTGTGCTGACTTCATTGGCGCTGCTTTATTGTAGGAGCCAAGGACAGTAACACTGTGGCAAACTATTCTCCCCGCCTTGGCTAGCGACGTGGGAGAGCCCTGGGTGCCTCCGAGACACAATGCAGGATTCTTCAGCCTTGGTTCCTGGTCTTAGGTTTCCTGTTCTTGAAAGTAACGGTCTTTCGTTGAAAAGGTCAAGGGCACTTCCTTCCCTGCAATCCTCTTCGGTCTTGCCCTCTTTCGCATTGTATTAAACTATCATCTTGGAACTGCTGCTTCCTCGTGTGCTTTGCCTCTCTGGGTGTACTTTTGTGCTCTGCCTTTTATCCGTGTGTGGGGAACTGTGATGAAAGTCGGGTGTCTTTAATGATCAGTAATTGCCTGACCCTGCCTGATCATTGTATTGGGACAAGTCAGTTATAAGTCAGGTATACGGCTCGGGTGTTAGTCTGTTTTCTCTCAGTGAGTGGTCAGTGAGAAAGTGTTTGTGTTGGATTGGGGGGTGGGGGGGTTGAGTTCCTAAGTATCCTGGTAGGATGGGGTTAAGGTGTTACAGGGAATGGGATACTGCTTCTCCCCCTCCGGTGTCCCACTTCCACTCCCCGTAGACCCCTCACCCAGGTGATCCTCACGCGCTGGTCCACCCCCAGGAACTAGATCCAAAAGTGATGGCCATGTCCTGGCCACCTGGATGACAGATCCCTGGGGACTAGCAGGTGAGACACCTTCTGGTTTCTCACAACTATAATTTGCATTCTGTGTTTCTATCGGGATTAGTCCCTGTTCGCATTTTGTTGAAAAAGCCACGTATTGAGTGCTTTGCGCAATTTGAGTATTGCGGGGGTGCTATTCTGAGCCGTACAGGGCTAGAGTTTCAGAGGATGGGTGCATGACAAGAGGAGGATGATTTGTGAGTCCTCTTTGAGGGCGAGTTTTGTCTAGGGTCGGTCAATTTGCTGCACGAGATATGTGAAGCTTAGCTGCCAGGTAAGCTTGTGTGCTACTCGAGACTGCTCAGTCGACCATACATGCAGTCTTAACCAGTATCCTGGCCTGGAGAAGGAAGCCAATATAGTTTTATTAGGACACAGTGATATTGTCAAATTCGCATTGCACACGTAATGAGGCATACTTCTGCATGGTAGTCTGACTTTAGGGGAGCCAGGTGAGGGATGGCGTCCTGCCATGAGGCTGTTTCACCATCAGTGTGCGGAGCCAGTAGTGCCTATACAACGGTCCCAAAGTCCTGCGGCAGGGTTAAAGTTTTCATTTTGCACATGTAAACCTCAGTTCCTTTGAGGTTTCTGCATAAAAGGTGCTCCATGCCATGTTCTGGGGCAGCCTGTGTGATTTCTTAGTCCTTCCTTTGTATCCGCTACTCTCCCCACCGTTGTGGTTTTGGGCGTGTAATTTTACAGGACCCTGTTAACGTGGGCACCACCAATAGGAGGAGCGGGGCCAAGGATGAGGTGATTTCACCTCGGGTGAGTAGGGAGCTCCCCTGCTGGTGAGCGAAAATAGTAGCGCAGGTTGGGCATATCAGCCTGACGGAGGATCGCAAGAGAGGGAGCCGAGAGAGAAGGGAAACCAGGCAGAATCCCAGACGCCTCTGGAGGGCACTGAGCCCTATGTTGAGCCAGGGACTCCCTCCCCAGTCACCCTAGGCAGTCTGCTTAGCGGTGGGGTTGGCTGCTCTACCATTTCCCCACCCGGGACAAAGAGAAAGAGCAAGCCACAATAGGGACAGGCATTACTCGGCTGACACGGCAGCAGGCTGTTCAGGTAGGAGAGACCCGAAGGGCAACGAGGCGTCCCGGCCCCGCTAGGCAGGCAGCGTGGTTTTAACCGAGTGCCGTGTGTTTTGTGTTGTATGGCCAAAAATGACTTGGGTTCTCCTAGCAGTGTTCCCTGCATGATGGTGCAGAGGTAGTGTTGTTCTCCTCTTCTGTGTTTCCAGACTCTCACCTTGACCCTTTCGGTCGTGTGACGTATTCCGTCTGATTTTAGCTGCCTCCATTCTGACACCAGAGGAATTAGTGACTGAATAAGTTGGTTACTTGGCACAGGGGGAAGTGTTCTCTCTCGGGGATGTCTGTGACTAGAAGTGTTAATGATTTACCAGCGGTGGAAGTGTTCAGGCATGAGAAAGAGCAGTGACAGACTGAGTTATTTATTTAACACAGGAAAAAACATTATTTACGAAGGGGGATACCTGTGATCAGTAATGTGATGCATTTATCATTGTCATGACAGACTAGTGACAGGAAGAGTTATTTGGCATGTGAGAAAACGTTTGCTCCCAGGGGACACCTGTAATCAATAATGTTAGGTATTTATCAAAGGTAAAAGTGTGCTGTCACTAATCTCTATTGTGACAGGAAAAGTTATTTATTTAGCACGGGAGAAAACATTAATTACCAGAGCAATACCTGTAAACAGTAATGTGAGGTATTTATCAAAGGTAAACCTGTTCTGTAACAAGAGAGACTATTGACAGGAAGAGTTTTTTCTGATGCTTGTTAATCTGCTTAGAATCACATGCTGTGCATATTGTCCGACATCCAGTGGTAACTGCAGAGTATTGCATCTTGTCTTTTGAGAATCAAAAGGGGACATTGGCATGGGCGTGCCTGTAACACTATCCCTAATGTGACGTGTAGTGTACTGAAAATCCCTCGTGCGTCGAGGTCCCTCGGATTGTTTTTTTCCACCCAGCTTACTGGTCGCCTTTATGCAGAGCTCTTCAAAAGACATTGCGTTATTGTTATATTTCTGAACCTTTGGTTGTTTTCTTTGTGCTGTCACTCCTCTTGACGGTTGATTCCTGTACCACCGCCGAAGTCTGCTGACTACGGAACTTCGATGGCGGTTGATCCAGTCAACTCTGCCGACCACGCAGCCTACAGAGTAGGGAGAGTGGGGTTGGGGTGGATATATTCTTTTTAAGAATGCCTTTCCTTTTCCCCTCTTTGTTCCCTTGGTTTTGTCATCGCTATCACATTCCTGTGCTATGGACAGGCCCCAATTAGATTTTGTACTTCCTGCAAAGCAAAATTCCCATGGAAAGGCCAGCACCGTCTGTGCAATGGGTGTCTTCCCCTCGATCACAACGAGGCGTCCTGTGCCGCTTGTAAGCTCCTAAACCCCAAAACTATAAAGGAGCATTGTGTGAAGCGGTGGTCGGCCTACGGGATGTTGCAAGCAGAGAGTAATTCCCCCCCCTCCCCCCCGCCGCTGAGTGTGACGAAGGGATTAGCGATGACCAAGGCTCCAATTTGGAGGCCATTGACCTTACAGCAGAGCACTCTCGCTCTGCGTCGTCCGTCCCTGGCCCCGAAAGGCACGACGGGAGTCCTGCTATGGGGACTGTACATCCCGGCGACAGGGATGCACATTTTTCCCACACAAAGCCCACAAGCCCCGGTTCTGCTTCGGCGGTGCAGTCGAAGCACTCCGAAGCTCCAACGGGCACGTCGGATAGTTCGATGGTGCCTGCCAATCCCCATGATCGGCAGGCCTCCCCGCATCCGCAGCAGCGGCATGCGTCCGGGCAGTCTAGGAGTAAGGGCGCTACCACCAAAATTCACGCGACCGTTGAGACGCCTCAGAAGAAAGCTCAGACGCTGCTTAAGGCCCCGGTTGCGCCTAAATCCACTGCGTAGCCACCGGCCCAGCCTAAACACCTCCCTGTGACCCCCGAATATCAGCAATAGTATCGCAAAGATCGTTTTGGCGGTGAGACGAAAGGAACAGTCGAAAGAAACGTTGAAACAAAAAGGCCTAAGGACGCATCCAAAGACACGTCGCAACGGCCAGAGCCTCGAAAAGATGACTCTAAGATGACTCTAAGAGTTCCTCATCATGGACCAGAGAGAAGTTTGAGGGGTGCATCAACAGACTGGAAAAGTTTAACTCTCAGAAAGGTTTGCTCCTTAGAGGCCTCGTGAGGAGAGCCCTTATACTCCTATGGCCAAATTTCAGAGGACCATTGATGCTTTGGAAATCCTACTGCTGATCCCACAGAGGGTTTAGGGAAGACAGCCAGCTGGTAGATAATCAACCTTGGGTGTTCCCTCCCCCGTACCCTGCCACCTTATGCATGGACTCCCCTCCCTCCACACCAGCCCGTCAGGCCTCTCCAGTTGATGATCAGATGGCGTTTAACGCTATCTTAAAAAAGGCAGCCGAACACTTCCAAATTGCCACAGAGGAGGCTGTGCCAGATTCAGACTTTGTCGAAGACCTACTAAAGGAGAAGCCTCCTGCCGGCTAGGAGAATGGGCTCTCAAACACATGTTCCTGTTGTCTCAACACGTTCTAGGTGAACTCAATCTTCTGGCGGACGTGCTCAGCAGAGATTTCCCACGGCCCGTAGAGTACGAATGGCGATTGCACGAAGACATCATCTCCACCGTTTTCACAGAATGGGGCTTCCCAGATATCGACCTGTTCGCAACTCTGGAGAACGCTCAATGCCAAGATTACGCATCCAGGTACCCCCAGAACCGAACCAAGGGGTCTCTGGATCACATAGTCAGGGAAATTTGTGTACGCTTTGTCCTCCACACCCCCCCTACTCCCCTACTCAACAGGATTGTGCACAAGATGCACCAGGAACCAGTCGCCATGATATTGGTGGCCCCAATGGGGGCCCGCCAGCCCTGGTTCTCATCTGATGGAGATGTCTCTCTCTCCTCCTGTGAAACTGCCTTGCCCATACAACATGTTATCTCAGGACAGGGGAGAACACTTCACCCATGCCCGCAAACTCTGAATTTAGCGGCCTGGCTCCTGAGGTCATAGAGTTTGGGCACCTCCAAGTCCCTCAAAGATGAATGGACATACTTAGAGAGGTAAGGAAACCTAGCACCCGATATTGCTACTCCAGTAACTGGAAACGCTTTGTCATCTGGTGCAATTCCAATGCCGTCAATCCCGTTGACTGCTCTCCTACCCACATTGTTTTGTACCTGACTCACTTACTAGACTCAGGCCTGGTTTTTAAATCACTAAAGGTTCACTTAGCTGGTCTTTCAGCCTACACTACATCACAACAAAAGGTGTTGTGGTGGAAAATACCAGTTATTAAGGCTTTCATGGAAGGGGTCAAAATAATTCATCCCCCCATTTCTAACGCGGCTCCCGGAAGGGACCTAAATGTGGTATTTACTAGACATATGGGGTCTCCTTTGAGCCTATGCATAAGGCAACTCTCAAGGATCTTACCTACAAGACCGCCTTCTTAATAGCTATCACTTCTATAAGAGTCAGTGAACTACAGGCCCTTTCAGTTCTAGACCCTTTTGTTACAGTTCACATATATAAGGTGGTTCTGCGCACTCACCCTAGGTTTGTGCCTACGTTTATTTCCAAGTACCATGTGAACCAGTCCATAGAACTGCCAACCTTCTTCCAGAAGCCCTCTAACGTGGCAGAAAGAAGCCTGCACACCCTAGATGTGCGCAGGGCAATCCTGTATTACCTGGAAAGAACTCGACCACTAAGAAAGACAAACCAGTTTTTCGTTTCAGTGGCAGCTGGTAGAGAAGGAGATCCTGTCTCTAAATCGGCTATCTCAAGGTGGATTGTCAGTTGCATCACACTCTTGTTTCGAAGGAATTGGTTCCTCCAACGTATTCCACATCTATGACAGGTGTTTTCTTCAGGGGGATGGCTTTACAGGCAGCCAACTCTGTGTATGCCTTAGCACGTTTCACTCACACTCTGTGGAATTGTCTTTGGCGGCTGAACATATTCCCGAAGGGGAGGAACGGGATGGTTTTCTTCTCGTTCAGGATGCCATGTGTGAATCCGTTCAGTCGGGTCTGGACATGGCAGATTGTGTCAGCCGGTCCATGACGGTGAGCACCGTAATATGCAGATTTGCATGATTGCGGAAGTCGGGGTTTGCTCACGTACAAGCCCGGCTTCTCAACATGCCCTTTGACGGTGAACATATTTTTGGCAGCAAGGCTGACGAGAGCCTTGAGAGGTTGCAGACCTCCAAAGCTGCAGCAAAGTCATTGAGCGCTGCAGTTCGCCAACCTCTGCCTTTTCGTCCTAGGGGACAGCAATGGAGGGGAGGCTCCTTTCGATAACTACTCTTTCTTTGGTAGATCGAGGGGAGCTGCAAGTCAAAGGGGCCACCATAGGAGTACCAGAGGTGGAAAACAAGGTACTCGAGGTGCCAAGGCCGCTCGGGCAGTTTGCCCTCGGGCACTGCCGCAGCCGCTTCAGCTCAGTCATGAGGCCATGTCCCATGTTTCGGAGGTTGGGGGAAGGCTGGCGCAGCATCTTGTAGAATGGCGTGCCATTACTTCAGATGTGTGGGTTCTGGAGATCATAGCCCACGGCTACTATCTTCCTTTCCGGCAGAGGCCTCATGACACTCCACCAGGGAATCTCTTTGAAGAGTCCAGATCCGCTCATTGTGCAGGAAATCAAATCCCTGCTGAAGAAAGGCGCTATAGAACTGATGCCTGTAGCGGAGAGGAACAAGGGATGGTATTCCCCATATTTTTTGATCCCGAAAAAGACAGGGGATTGCGACCCATCATGGACTTGGCGTGGTTTGAACAAGCTCCTCAGGAAGAACAAGATCAAGATGGTTACTCTTTCTCAAGTCCTCCAGGCCCTTAACTTCAGGACTGGTTGGTGTCTCCCGACCTCAAGGACGCTTACTTTCATGTGCCGATGTACCTGAGGTTTGCGGTTGGCGACTCCCATTTTCACTTTCGGGTCCTGCCGTTCGGGTTGACCTCCACCCCGAGGGTCTTCACCAAGCTCATTGTGGTGGTGGCAGCGTATCTCAGGAAAGGGGGGTTCACGTCTACACCTACCTGGACGATTGGTTTATTAGGGCGCGCTCTCCCGAGCAAGTCCTGCATCATCTGTCAGTCACCTGCCACTCCATTCACAAGCTAGGCTTCTCCCTCAACTTAAAGAAGTCCCACTTGACACCTACCCAGAGGTAGGTACATCGGAGCAGTGCTCGACACAGCCCTGGGGGCAGTGTTCGCCACCACAGGTGAGGGCTCATCACATTCTGCAGATGGTGCACAAGTTTCAACATGCCCAGAGTCTCACGGCGTTCGAGTTCTGGAGGTTGCTCGGCCTCATGGCAACCTGCATTCTTCTGGGGCCAGAGGCTAGGATGCGGATGAGATCTCTGCAATGGGCTCTCAAGCTCCAGTGGTCGCAGTCCTCTGGCAGTATGTCTGACCCCGTTCAGGTGCCGCCCTCGGTCGCCCAGGATCTTCTGTGGTAGGCCTTCGAAGGCAATCTGATGAAGGGGGCTCCATTTGGCTACCCTGGCCGGAGGTAACGATCGTGACGGACGCGTACCTCACGGGATGGGGAGCTCATGCCAACGAGTTGACAGTCAGCAGTTGTTGGTCTCCTTCGGAGTCCAGACTCCATATCATTCTGTTGGAGCTGAGGGCCATCAGGCTAGCCCTGAAGGCTTTTCTGCCGTCTGTGCGGGGGAAGAATGTCCAGATTCTGACAGACAACACAGTGGCCCTGCACTACCTCAACAAAAAGGGGGGGCAGGGTCTCTCCCTCTGTGCAGAGAGGCGATGCAGCTCTGGTTCTGGGCTATCCAGCAGGAAATTTCGATCTCGGCATTTCATCTGTCCAGAGACAAAAACGTGGCGGCGGACACTCTGAGCAGGCAGAGCACGGTCTCTCACGAGTGGGAGCTGGCTCAGGAGATTCTCGTGGAGATCTTCGCCTTTTGGGGGACCCCACAAGTGCCGCAGTTCCCCTCATATGAGGACAAAATGGCGCCCGTTCCCGCCACGACCATGGCGGCCATTTTAGGTACTACCTCTACAACTATGCCATCGGCCCCTGGTGTAGGGTTCGGTCCTTCGGGTGAATCTAAGGTCCCTTGTGCGCATCCTTACCGGCCGGTTTATGATTGGAACGCCTCTTCCGCACAATGTTTCGGTGCCCGCGGGGGCGGCTCCCTTGATTTATGTGAATACGTGTGGCACCCTTCCCCGTTGCGTCCCTGGATTTGTCCACCTCATGAAAGGCCTCCTCAGGTTCCGAAACGATCTCCTGAGGACGCCTTTTTCGGTGAATTTCAAGCGCTTATGCGCACCGACCCCATGAGGGAATATTTCAAGGGGCTTTTCAAGGAGATATGTCCACCCGCGCCTCTGGCTCCACCCGTTCCGCCGGCGCCTCCCTTGCCCGTGGTGCCTCCCCCTGCGCTTCCGCCTGTGCCACCATTGTCCCCAGTGGACAAGGCAGTGCCTGACTCGGCTCAGCAGGAGCCGGACCTGTCAGATGACCCTCAAGGCGATCAGGACAACGAGGACCTGCCCCGCTCTACCAGAGCTTTCCATGACCGGGTACTGGACATGCTGAGCTTCTTGGATGTTCCAGTGCCCGAGGCACCTGCTCCGCAGGAGGGCGTGCTTTCTGGGGCGTTCACCTTATCTCTTTTGGAGCGTACCGGCCTTTTCTTGCAGAAGGACGTTCTGGCCGAGGTCCGAAGAGTTTGAGAAAAGCCACACTCGGGACTTTTTGTAAATAAAAAGATTGAAGCGAGGTACAGGCTACATTCCTCGGTAGAAATGGCCTTGTTTTGTCCGCCTTACTCCTCCACAGTTGTGGCTCCTGCCACTTTGCAATCCAGAACTCCAGCTTCCTACTCCGCGACGGCAACTCAGGTCTTGGGAAAGGAGGACAAGCTCCTGGACTCCTTGGGGAGGAAAGTCTTTGCCAATTCGGCCTTGCAGCTCAGGCAGGCCAATGCAGAATTGATTTTGGCGGGAGCTAACATGCGAATGTGGAGAGGTCTGTCTGAGTTTGAGGAGCACATTCCAGTCGAGAAGCTGGAGGATTTCAGAGGAGGCCTTTCCGATGCCACGGTCTTGGCCCAGGATGATCTGGAGGCTGCGGCTCATCCTCGCGGCAAGCATGGCTACATGCCACTAAGTTCTCGAAGGAGGTGCAAGACAAGGTTCTGGACCTTCCATTTGATGGTAAGGAGCTTTTTCACTCTGCTACTGATGTAGAGCTCACCAAAACCAAAGACAGCACTCAGACGGCCAAATCATTGTCTGTTCTGGTTAAACCTCCCTTCAAGACTCGAAGGCCGTTGTCGCAAGGTCGACCTTCACCTGTTTTTAGGGGCTTCCTCGACCGCAAAAATCAGAGTGGATACTCCTGCGGGGAATAACCGCCGTAGACAACAGCGTACGCGGTATTTCTCCCGCTCCTCAGCCTCCTCATCAGGTTCAGGTGGCACCGCCACCGATAAACCTGCCAAATGAGGGTTTTCCGCGCTCGCACGAGACCCCGGTGGGAGGACGCATTGCGTCTCATTGGGAGGCATGGCAGACCATCACAGAAGACAGATGGGTCTTGTCAGTCGCTCGAGCGGGCTTCCGCTTACCTTTACTCCCTACCCCACCATTCAACCCTCCTTTTCAGCTGTCGGGCTCACCCTCCCTCAAGGCCGAGGTTCAGAAACGTCTGCTCCTCAGAGCTGTGGAACCCGTTCCCCTTGGGGAATGAGGGGAGGGCTTCTTCTCCCGGCTGTTTACGGTGCCCAAACGCAACCAGACTGGCCTGCGCACCATCCTAGACCTTTCCCGGTTCAATCTTTCCCTACCCCAAGAGAAATTCAAGATGATCACACCCGGCCAGATTAGCTCCTCGTTGCAGGCGGGCGATTGGCTCAGCGTGGTGGATCTTCAGGATGCGTACATGCATATCCTGATTTAGAACCCACACAGGAGATACCTCCGTTTCTCTTTGAGAGAGGAGCACTTCCAGTTTCGGGTGCTTCCTTTTGGCCTCAGTTCGGCGCCACGTGTCTTCGCGAAGATGTCTGTGATCGCGGCCCATCTTCGTCTCCATGGTATCCATGTGTATCCCTATTTGGACGACTGGCTCCTACGCAGCCCTTGCCCGTTGGCAGCAGCGGGCAACCTCCAGTCTCTCCTTCAGCTCCTGTTCCATCTTGGGCTGTCGGTGAACTGGTGGAAATCCTCCATGATGGTCTCACGGGACCGGACTTTCCTGGGTTTTCATTGGAACACGATACACTCGGCAGTCTATCTGACCGGGGACAGAATGTCGGATCTGTTGGCCACGTGTCAGATGTTTACGCAGTCTGAGAGCATGTCGGCCTGGTGGTTCCAGAGGCTTCTGGGCCTCATGGCCTCGTGTGTGCTGGCTCTTCCTCTTGCTCATCTCAAAATGAGACGGACCCAGATGGCTCTTAGGAGTTCCTGGCGTCGGGCTGTGGACCCGGATTCCAAACGGATAAAGATTCCGGATTCTATGAGAGTGGACCTGGACTGGTGGTCTTCTCTCAGCAACCTGTCAGTGGGTGTCGGGTTCCAGGACCCAAGCCCCATGGTGACAATCACGACAGACTCCTCCCTTTTCGGGTGGGGTGCGACGTTAGATCTTCTTCAGGTCTCGGACCTCTGGTCACCACAGGACAAGCTCCTGCACATAAATCAATTGGAGCTTCTGGCGATTTTTCTGGCGCTCAGGGCGTTCAGACCTCTCATTGTCAACAAGGTGGTCCGCATAAGAACGGAAAATGCGGTGTCAATGTACTACATAAACAAGCAAGGGGGAACAAAGTCTCCCCCTCTCGTGGATCTGTCCATCCAGATTTGGGAGTGGGCTGTGCTTCATGGGGTCTGGCTGCTTGCAGTGCACATCCCGGGCCGGCTGAATGTCACCGTGGATGCCCTCAGCCGGCGGACAGTGGTCAGCTACGAGTGGGAGTTGAAGGCGGAGATCCTATCATGGATTTTCTCGCGTTGGGGCACACCGGAGGTGGACCTCTTCGCCACAGCGGTAAACAAGAAGCTTCCTCAGTACGCCTCCAGAGGGGGGCTGGGAGCCTTCTCTCTGGGGGACGCACTCGAGATCCCATGGCACAACATGAGAGCTTACGCCTTCCCGCCTCTTCCTCTGGTTCATCGAGCAATTTGGAAGTTGAAGAGTTCTGTCAACTGTTCTCTTCTACTGATAGCTCTGTGGTGGCCGGACAGGTTTTGGTTCTCAGAACTTCAACACCTGTCGGTGTGTCCGCCGATCAGGTTACCAATAACTCCAGATCTTCTTCACCAAGGGGAACAGCAGATGTGGCACCCCTCGCCACAATCGCTCAACTTGGCGGCATGGTGCCTGAGTTCACGGCTCTAGAGCTTTGGGTTTGTCTGCGGATAACATGCGCATTATCCAGGCAGCCAGGAAACCCTCGACCAGATCCCAATACAAGAGTAAATGGCTCAGGTTCTGTCATTGGTGTTTGAAGAAAGAATTGGACCCGAGGGTGGCGACGATTGGCACGGTGCTGTCCTTTGTCTCCTCCCTAGCAGTCGGGGGTTCATGTCTTGTCCTGCAGGACTTCTCTCAGCGATTTCCGCTTACCTCTCTACAGACCGGTGTTCTTATTCGTTAACTAACCTGGTGGGGAAGAGACATTTTGCTGGTTTGACACGACTTTACCCTCCGGTTCGTAGTCTGCACCCGCCTTGGGACCTAAATGTAGTCCTGACGGCGATGTGCCATAAACCCTTTGAGCCAATGGCTACGGTTGACCTCAAGTACGTATCCTGGAAAGTTTCCTTTCTGGTAGCCGTTACGTCCGCGAGGAGAGTGAGTGAGCTCCAGGCATCGTCGGTGGAGCATCCTTTCTTGGTCTTTCACAAGGGCAAGGTAGTCCTTCGGACAAACCCAGCTTTCCTACCAAAGGTAGTGACCGAATTCCATCTGAATCAGTCGATTTGCCTTCCGGTCTTTTTTCCGAACCCTGCCTCAGAGGCGGAAAGGGTTCTACACTGCCTGGATGTCTGAAGAGCTCTTAAGTTCTACCTGGACAGGGCTGCCGAGCTTCGGGTTTCTTCCCAACTGTTTGTGACCTTCGATAACCCCCAGTGCAGGCCGGCGTCTAAGGCATCCATTTCCATATGGATTGCTGCCTGTGTCATGGAATCTTTCACCGTCCAAAAGCTGAAACCTCCTAAGGGTATCCATGCACATCAGGTGCAAGGCAGCTGCGGTTGCTTTTCAGAAGTATGTTTCCTGGGAGTCCATCGCTAGAGCGGCTACTTGGGCCTCCCCATCTGCTTTCTGTAAGCATTACTGCCTCGATATGAGCTCTAGGACTGACGCTCAGTTCGGCCAGGCTGTGCTGAAGAACCTGTTTCAGTAAGGGGTATTTCCATCCACCCGTAGTTCCTGTAAGGAGTGCTTGGGAATCTCCCATAAGTATGGAGGGACGGGACGTAGGAGTATTACCAGGTTACTCACCATAGTGACCACCTTACTCCTAGTCCATAGTCCCCTTTCCTCCATACGCCCGCCCGCCGTCCCCTCTAATAAGGTTCCTCTGTTATTGGACCATGCAATAGAAAAGGACTGATGGGCGATGCGTGGGGCGGAGCCAAGGTGGGCGGGGTTACGTCCGCATGCCGGGCCCCAGGCAGGAAAGAGAGGAGGGACACATTTTTGAAAAAAATGTGGATGCTTTTTAAAAAAAAGTGCTCCGGTCCCATCCCACAGGACGGTGAGATGTCCCATGTATGGAGGAAAGGGGACTATGGACTAGGAGTAAGGTGGTCACTACGGTGAGTAACCTGGTAATTCTTGATTGTCCGGGTCTGACCCTTCAGTGATTGTTAGTGTAGTTTTCCTAAAGTCTCCTTGGGGGAAGACTTTATAAAACTATTCCTTGATATACAGGCCCCAACTTCTAGTACATGTCTGTGCTACTCAAGGTTTTGGTAGTTTGGCAGAGCAGCCAGGCTTCTCTTAGGAGGGAGATGTGAGCTTGTAGCTAAGTACAAGGATCTCAGTAAATGGCATATGCCTATTGTAGTTAGAGTAAAATAGATATTTATTTTATATACTCAAGGTACATTTATTCGGGTAAGTAAGCACTATTTTAACTAATCGACACAATAGAAAACCTAAGCATTACTTCTGATGAATAAACCAATATTAGGGAATTGTACAGATCATGAACACAATTCAATGGTAAGTAAAAATGACTTGTTATAGCAGCTCAGCAAATGCTCTGTTGTAGGAATAAAAAGCGTTATTCAATACCAACAATAGCAGTTCAATACTTTGAAAGACTTGTAATACTTTTCATAGGCCCTGAGGCTTCTGCAGTCATCCCTATCTAGATACAAGTTCTTCAAAGTCAGATTGGAGGTGAAGCATGTAAGGCACAGCAGAAGAAAAGGCAAAATTCCAGAGGATTCTTCTATTACAGGTTAGTAAACTGCTTTGGTGGGTCAAAGCTTCCAGGGACCTTGGGAAAGGCTCCCTAAAGGCGCACAAGCGTTGGGCCTGGGTGAGTGGTATGGGTGAACACCCAAACACCAGAATCGGCACTCCTGCACCACAGTAGCGTCAAACTGACTTGAGGTATGTACTAGTACGAGTCCTACAGTACCTGAGTGATGAAGATGCAGCTGGATTCTTTCCCACTGCAGCAGCGGTGGACCAGGTCTTCTGTTCCTTGGTTGTGGTGACGAAAGGAGGGACTCTGGAAGGGATGTTGCAAGAGAAAGGACTCACCCAGTAGAGGATTCTTCGTGCTCCAACATCGGTCTGCAGTTTTGGCACCTTTTCAGCGACACCAAGAAGGGAATGTTTACCGCCTGGTTAATCCGCCTCTATTCTTTGCTCCTGCACTCTGGTGAAGGGAATTTTGCGAGTGGGATCTTGTCTCGGGCGTGGGGGCTGTGGGGGTGGGGGGGTCAACTGGCGCTCACCAAGTTGTGGAAGGACTCGTTCACGGGAAGCTGATGCACTGCAATATGGTTGGAGGTCCCTTGGTATCTGTGGTTTGCAGCCCAGGAAGGTTGCAGCACCTTGTGGGATGGCTCGTCTTGCAGGTCGTCTTATGGCTAGTTGGTCCCACCTGCCAAAGGGAAGGAGTCCCCTTTTGGAGCTGCTTTGTCAATTTGAAAACTGGGTCAGTACAGCAGTGATCTCATCGCAGATGCTGGAAGGGGCTGCAGGCATCTCGGGTCGACGTCTTCTTCTGTGCCAATGGTCGACTTTCCTTCTGCCTCTGAATCCTCACCTTTTATTAGGATTTCACTCATCCTGTGCAAAACTCGCCCGGCAGTTTACAGAAAGGGGCGGCTGGCTGTCCAGTCAGGATAGCCAGCCCCAATGGGAACTGGTTCCTTTCAGGCATACGAGAAGACCAAGGATAGCAGAGTTTTGGAGCTCGGCGTACTACACAAAGGGTTCCAGCCGAAGACAAAACTCAAACCAGGACCTCCTCCACCCATGATGGCAGAAGGACCGAAAAAGGATAACTATACAAGATTTGCCCAAAATATTAAGAAGCCACCATTTTGGTTAAATGGTGACCCTTGTGTGCATAGCCATAGCTGTGACGGCAGCCTGCGAGCAAAAATCGCACAAATGTCAGTAGAACACGTCCACTGCCACCAGCCATAACTGTATGCTTGTCATTGTAACATAAATGATACAGGAGCAGAGAGAAAGAGGATACTAGGTAACCCTTCAGCACTCTATATAAGGGTGGTGTCTGCTAATCTCTCCCCAAAAAAGCTAAGGAGGGTACAAGTATCCCTCTAACCTTGAGAACAGCAGTTCTTAAGTAAAATAAAAGCATATAAAAAGGAGAGCCCAAAGGGCTTCCAGCAAAATGACACATAGGGTGCTGTGTGCTGCAAAAGTGAATCTCAAATGCCTTTAAAAAGCAAGGAGGGAAGCATGAGTACATAAAACAAAGTAAAAACCCAATGAACCGAGTTCCCATGGTCGGAGCAAATAGAATGAATGGGGGGGGAGACTTCCCGCATTCAGGATAACAGGAAAAGGGTCCAGAAGTCCAGCAAAAAGTGCTTGGGGGGGTTGGGGGGGGTGTGTCTCACAGGTAGAAGGGATGTGGCATCTAAAAATGATAAATCTCCCCAACAGTAAGTCATTAATGATGCGGAGGAGTGCGTTTGAGGGCCGGGCCCATCAATTATTTTATGACGGAGGCCCTGGGTGGTATCATCAGAGTAGGACATAGGGAGTTGAGCATTTTAGGAAGTCCGGCTGGGAAAGAGGAGAATTTGGTCCAAAGGGGTAGTGTGCGAGCTGGGATTTTTAACGCTGGGGGCGGTTGAACTTGCTGATCTTCGGACTTTCTCTATTTTATTTAATTTAAAACGTTAATTCAGTTGAAATCTTTTAAGTAATGAGCATTGTACCTATCCCTCACCCAATACCAAGAGTTCTTTTCTTAGCTCCTGTTAAGGGACTATGATGGCTCTGTAGTAAGCAGCTTTGGTCTGGGTGATGGCAGAGATATTTGTGGTTGCTGAGATCTCCGGGCTTATGGGTGTTGCACCACTGTTTCTACAAGGCTCTGATAAAGTTTTTTTGGGGGTGTGTTCAGGGGTGTACCAAGAGGTGAATGGTTTGGGATTAGTGTGGATGGTTTTCAGTGTGCCTGAGTGTCCACCATTTTCATAGCAGATTTGTTGAATAATTCCAGGAGGGGCGTGACATTCCCTGATGTGGGGAAAACTATGAAGTTGGCTTCTAGCTCATTCATTGGGGAGGTTCAGAATGATCGACACTGTGTGAAGGGGCGTTTAGCCCGTCCTTTGTTGGCCATGGTAGAGTGAGTTATCGATGGTGGGATGGCAATGTTGTCAGACCGGTCAAGTGGGATAGGGTCTGCGCAGGTGACGGGCTTGGGTGGGGGCGAGGGGGGTGTATATGATGTACGATCTGCCCGATCCTGTAACACAATTGTATAGTTCTTTATATGGCTCTTCATTGATAAAAAAAAAAAAGTGGGGCTGCTTTAAAATTTTGGTTCTGCTCTCCAGTCATGTGAAATGTCAGTTGTATTGTATTGAAGTTATCATTTATATAGCGCTTTTTACCATTATTATAGTCTCAATGCGCTGTGATGGGAACGCCATGGGGGACCGAAGTCCAGAGTGTTGGAGGTCACAGAGTAAGATTAGAATGCTTGTGTGCATTTGGCCAAATAAGGCTTAGCACGGCTGTCCAGGCTCCGGTAGAGAGCAACCCCATGAGGTCAGTCTTGTGGATGTGTGCTGAGAGGAGTCAGGAGATGTTCTGAGTACTAAAGGCTTGCTATGTGTTCACTGTGCCGGAATTTGTCATAGGTCTTCACTGGACACTGATGTAAGAGGCAGCCCTACAAATAAAGGGAGTATCGGCTACTTTTCGTCCATAAAAATTGTCAAATAATCCCAAAAAATAAAAATGGGGAGTACAAATACTCCCAACAGGAAACGGAAACAGAGAACATTTTTTCCCCTGCTCTCACCCAAACAGCGCGATGGATATGTCTGGATCAGTAATGCATATAGTACCACAAGAAGAGACTATTATTACTGCCTGAATGTAAGAAGTATACCTGTATCTTTTAATGTGCATGAATAACTAGGTGCAAAGAAGAACATTATTACAGCAAAATAAATCTGTATTCCAGTTACGATACTTTTAGTCGCTTATAAAATAGTTCCATTGGGTAATGGACTTAAATTTGGTCTCACTAAAAAATCATTTTACTCCCAACTCTAAAATAAATACTGGGTAAAATACTCCCAATTCCAAATATTATCTGAAGCACTGTTCAGAGTTGTTGAAGCACAGTCTGGTGTAAGTAGGCAGAGAATTATGTGACCAGCAAGACTGAATTTGTCATAGTCCTTCAAGTATTCTGATATGTACGGGTAGCCATGCCTGCGGCCAGTGTTCACCGGAGTGGTGTGTTATACGTTCCTAGTTGATTCTGTGCTGATTTGTTGTATGTGCGCCCATTCAGGTATTGGCTTCTTCTGTCGATTCCTGCGTCTGCGATAAAACGGTGAGTGACAGCGACAGTCTATGCTTCAACTTATTGCAACTAGAAGAGCACAGGTTATACTTAAAGGCTCTTCTAGGTGGATAGCATGGCGAATCTGCCCAGATATTGTGCGTTTACAGAAATTCTCAGTTATTTCCTTTTACCATGGGCGGCCCATCCTATAGTTAATCTGTGCCCGATGCCCGCCCATCCCTTAAAGGAATGGTGCGGTCAGAAATAGTATTGTCCCTATGGTTCTGGCCTGTGTTTTTAACCATACATTGATTGATCGATCGTACAAACATTTCTTATGCACCTTACCGTAGTTTTTGTCTTTTGTACACAAGCGAAATCGAGCTCGAGGGCGCGGCCATCTTGTGATAATCTGATCAGTTACCACATCGCCCAGGGAAAACAACCTTCAGAGATGGTAACCCTAACTTTATAAGTCCAGCCCTAAAATGAATGGAGCCTTGTGCTCAATGCGTTCATAAAAGTGCTTGGGCGTGCGTCATGTTGGGCGTGCGTCACGTTCACAAAGTACTTCTTAGGATGC
Organism: Ambystoma mexicanum; assembly: GCF_040938575.1. Lineage (NCBI taxonomy): Eukaryota > Metazoa > Chordata > Amphibia > Caudata > Ambystomatidae > Ambystoma > Ambystoma mexicanum. The sequence goes on from NC_090938.1 coordinate 206,007,394, forward strand.
AGGCAAAAGTTAAGGGAAGATTTCTGAAGGGGTGAAACAGGTTCCAAAAGTTAGGAGCGGATCTGCTATGGTGAACAAAGCTGTTTCCAACTTTCAGAGGGCCTCAGGGAGCGGATACTATCCAGACTAAAATAGCTTATAGACTTTTTTGAAGGAAGGGTATTTCTCGTGCGGTGGATGTGCTGCGGAAGAGTGTTCAGATGGTGGGAGCTAGGATACAAAAGGCTGAGCCTCTAACTCTGTTGGAGTGGTAAGTGGGGGGGATAGCAAAGAGGAGAGCTGAGTCGATCTGAGGTTTCGGGAGGGGGGGTCATAGTGGATGATTTTATTCTGTAGGGACTCTGGTCCTGTACTATGGAGGGCTTGGTGTGTGATGCACACAGCTTTGAAAGTCGCTAATGGGGAGCCAGTGAGGGTGGAAGTCATATGTTCTCTGGGTGAGAGGGCAAGGATCGGTCTGGCTGCTGACTTTTGGATTTGTTGTTTACTGAGCTTGCCTGCTGGGATGCATATGCAGAGTTTTAACCAACTTTGCTCATCACATTTTATTGTTCACATCTTATCACAAAGTACCTAAATACAAGGCTCATGACTTCATGTTTTTTGCTTGTTAATGTTCATAAACAACATAACTACCTCTGTGCGGGAGCCCTTCTCTCCTGCTTTAATAGACAACACTTATCATTTTAACCAAAGTTATCTGGATTTTTACTTTTTTAATTCACACTTTGCAGTTAACAACCAGCAGCAAGTTTTGTTTTAAACTATTTGTTGTCACTTTTTCAATGAAAAAATAGAAAAAGTTGAGCGTGTGAAGTGGAACACTGCCACTTTAAAGTCGGCCATGTTGGCAGCTGGAGCTTGGTTTATTTTCTGGTTGATCCCTGGGAACAACTTATTTCTTTTTTTTTTTCTTTTTTTGTGCAGTTTTTCTTCAAATAAAACATGCTTGGTACGCTTTATTTGCCTTCATTCACCGTCTTCATATTATCTAGCTTTTAAGCTGATATTTTCTGCTAATGAGCAGTTTATTTCTTGGCCTTTTCACCATAACTCCCCTTATTGACCCTTGCCAGCGTGTCACTATATTTTGACAAATGTTGCTTGTGTGCGAACAGCCACTTCATTGAAAAGTAATGTCCTACAGGAGGCTCAAGTGCATGGGAGAAATGTGTCTTCCAGTCAAGCTCAGTGCATCTTTTGAGATGCTTTCTCAGCCATCCTCTTCTGGACTTCAACCTGTAAAACGACCCGGGATGGATGCAGGTCCATGCCTTGAGGTCACAGTGAAGAGCAGGTTTCTCAGTACAGAGATGTCATCATAATGGTCATAGCAAGAACTCTACGCCGATATCCTCAGTGATGACTTGCTTGAAGTAGAACTTAGTTGCTATGCTCACCATTGAGAACTGTGATCTCTTATGAGCCCAGCCTATAGCACAAGTCTAAGACACTGGCACACGTGGAGGAGGTCTCTAGTCTGACTATGCACCAACAAAACTGAAGAGGCATTTCTTCTTTTGGCTCCAAACAGGGATTTGAGCTCTCTTGGGTTCATGTCGAGTGGCACACTCTGACCCCAGACACCCTTCAAGGCCTTGTACACAATGGAGTGATTGTACACCTGAAAGGCATTCAACTTTGCTATCCCTTTGTTTGCCTCCTACTCTTGTTTACAGACCCTAGTTTCAAACATGTGGGAATTAAACATCCATTATCAGTGCTTCAGATAACATTTGGAAGTGGTAGTTTTTTACTCCCTATTTTTTAAAGCTGGGAGTAAAAATGTAAGTCCACTTTCAATGAAATTATTTAATAAGCGAGTACAAATGTTTTGACTGAAAAAGGATGTTTTTGTAATATTTCTTTGCACATTAAAAGATACATGTTTACTTCTTCCAATTAGGCAGTTAAAATAGTTTCTTCCTGTGGTGCTACGTGCACTACTGGTCCATACATATCCATGCAGCTGTGAGGGTGAAACAAGGGGCGCAAGACTTTACATGTCTTTGTCTTATTTTTGTTGGGAGTATTTTTACTTTTGGGGGTTGGGAGGTGGAATTTGCCCATTTCTAGGGAGTAAAAGTGGCTGAGGCACCCAGTATTTGGACTACTGATAGTTACGAAACATTGCCAACATCTCTACACCTGGGAACGCAGGGGGCTTCACAGTCTATCACATTTTCTACGGGATTTGTGTACAGTATGTATGTGGCTTGTACTGTCCATTCTTGATCTGTGAAGTGTAGCACGACAGCCTGCAGTGCTGTTCTGTCGAGCATTGAGGGTTTTTTGGAAAGTGAGTTTGGGGGGGGGGGGGTTTGGGGGAGAAGCGGGGGTTGGGTGCATGTGTCATACCACAATTACACGCGTTGTGTGTTCAAAAAGCTTTTTTTAAACTCCTCAAACTTCTGCCTGTTGTGTAATTATGTGAGACCACACTTTTTTTGTGCCTGCTTTTGTTTTGAATGTGTTGCACGCTTTTAACTGCTAATACCAAAATTGCAGCACGTTTCTGTGCGTAAGAAAAGCTTTCTTGATCCACTATTGTGTATGTTACTGCTGCATACACTATTAATACATATCCTTGTCTGCTTGGTTTGTGATTTCTTCAAGGTGGTGTCATCCGTGATGCAGATTGCTGGAGCTGCATTGATGCTGCTTCGTGGCTCTGTCTCTCTCCGTTTGCACGATATACTCGTTTCCCGCCTGGATTATTTTCTTTTGGGCCTCGTGCATTGTATTCAAATGTGTATGCGGAATCTTCAACTTCGAGTTTTAGTTCATAACTTGAGCGCTCCACCTCTACTATGTGAACTGTATCTATAGTCTTGAGCCGATTTACTGCAGACATGGACTAAACAGAAGGTGCAATGTCGACAAATGTTCAACCCACTACATGTTAATGTGACATTTGCCAGCCCCTTAGCAAACGAATTTGCCATGTGTGCCTGTAGTTATGACTTGTTAAGGTCTGTACTGTCTGTAGCTGCCAACGTGATTGACTATTGACACAGTTATGTATATATGTCTGTATTTTAAAAAATCACACGTAATAATGTGGAAGTACTTTTTTATTTTTAGTGTACTGTGAGTTTGACTGGTATCCTTCATAGGGTCATCTGTATGAGCTGCCCTGAAAACAGATGGCTGAGAGGTACATTGCACTGATTAAAAGGTAAGTTAGCTCCATCCTCAAACCCTGAGGTGATCCCGTGATGAGAGCAGAGGATTCAAGAAGTATGTATTTCTTGCCCCGCCTATAGACCATTGGCGGCAACACAAGAATGCGGGCGCGGCTGGGGTTCTCCTTTTCTTGTGAGTACATAAGGAGAGAGCTTTAAAGCTCACGCAACAGTCTTGCAACCTCTAATAACTAGTATGGTTGTACTAGAGTCTGATGAAGGACATGTATAAAGGAACATTACTATTTAGCTTGAGGATGCTTTTTGTTCTACTCTGAAACTGCTTTCCAAGACTGCACATTTGTAAACAGCCTACGTTGCTCGTTATTGAGCAAGATTGTGACCACCCTACAATGGAGCAGGTCAACTCTCTGACCTAAGATGATGCTTCAAAAGGCACTTTTTAATTATATTTGCGGGACTCCCTGCTCCCCTTTATTTACACAATTAAAATGATAGCTTCCAATAGCTGATGAGGAATGTCTCAAGGAGGCAGAGTGCAATTTCAGAACTCAGAATGTTAGACAGTAAATATCTTTGTTGATTTTGTTTGTGGAAGCACAAATCACACAAGTTTGACATCATTATACTCTACAATATTGCAACCTACACAATGCAATATCTACACTAGTCTTCCTAGACTATGCTTCTTGTAGAACTGCTACAGCTACCCACAATGGCTGGTGGTTAATGTTACATTTGTGACAGCCCTCACACAAGGCATCCTTCACAGTAAAATTGAGAGATGAGATTACATTTTTGGAACCACGGGAAAATACAATCCATAAACATTCAATGTTGACTATTTTGTGGTGCTGGCATAAACCTTTGTAGGTAACACCATAGTAAAATGACTGCCAAAAGCAGTTTGGCACATCTCAAGAATCCACTATAGCGCAGTATGTGTATCTGACTGATCATCGGTAAAAGATTGCATGCCACAGCTGTTTTTGTGTAACTAATGCGATGCTTGCACTTACAGCCAGATTATGTTGTAAAACACTTTATTGAAACCTTCGTACTTGGTCTAGTAATGTTATGTCTATGCAAAGATCAGTTCAGACACCAGGATTTCTGTGGGCATAATTGTTTTTAATGTGAAGGAGTGCTCAGCTTCCCTTGACCAAATGCGTTGCTGGGCGGTGTAAGTGGGGACCTAAATCTACGTATGGTATGTATGTATGTATGTATGAACCTTGTAACATGCTCTGGTTCAGAATAAATGAGATCTCCGCCTTTCCTTTCTGGATAACCTGAGGGGGTGTCTGGGTGGCATTTCCTACGGTCACACACTTATTTGAATTAGCCTTCTACGCATGGGGGGTATTTCGGAACTTATTGTAAATTTACCTTTTCTATCCAAGATGTTAGGAGCAGCCACTTTGTGTGCCTTTAAAAACTATAGCAAATGTTTCACTGCTTTTTTTTTTTTTTTTGTTTACACAATCCCTGTACAATTACCAGCGGTTCGGCAGAGTTTCGAGATAATTTCTTACAATATTTCTATTGTTTCTGAAAATGTAATTTTGCAAACCATTCCCCTGTTTTATTTGTATTGCTTTTTTACTTCTCACAGCAATTAAATATTTTATATAAACCACATCTTTTGTAACTTTATTTTGATCAGTTGTACTTTTTATTTTTTCATCATATTTGCAACAAATGAATTTTTCCCGTTTGTAAGACAAAATGTTCATGCAACTTTAAAATGATTAATTGGTTGGAAATAGAAAATGGGGTGCCTGAGATTAAGGATTTCTTTCTTGTTCTCCTTTCCAATCCTGGCACATCCTAGTTTGAAGTTTGTAAAATGTATTATGCCCCAAGCTATGGATAAGGTCTTAGACTTTAGAGTAAGGGGGTGTGGAGAATGCTGCACACTATTCAAGGGTCTATTAAATAGATGATGCAGATGCCCCACTTATTTGCTCTTTTCCTCAGAGAGTAGCTTTATTCCCTCCATCCAATCTGCTCTTTCTATTTCTGTGAACATAACTGTATACAGAGTTAGGTTGTCTACCTTCTGCAGGACTATCTTGAAATGTGCGCAATCTAATAATTTGTTTTCATGAGGCTTCTAAACTGCGACACATCTTGTGATCATCAGAATTCCGGAGATTTCTTCCAAGTCAGGCTAATTCTGGATTGACCCTGATGTTCCCATGTTAGGGAGAATTTTCATTTTAGTGCTTAATTCCCCCCCCAGCTCTTTTGCTGGACTTTAGGACTTTGACCCTGGAGTGAGTGAGACCTTTTGCTCACTCATGTGTTTTTGACCTGATTTGGATTGTGTTCCCTGTTTTTGGAGTCTGACAAACTCCATATGCATCTTCATTTTGTATGGGGACGCGCAGCACCCTCAGTGCAGTGTCACACAGAAATCCTTTAGATTTCTCATAAGGTTTAAATACTTCTTCTTGTGTGAACTACCGTTCCCAAGAATCGTAAAGTGAAATTGACTTTACTTTTTCTCTTCATAGGTCCAGCGCACCCCATTTTATGTGGAGTGCTGGGGGGGGTTACCTAGTAGCCCCTTTATCCCACATTCTCATGTAACATTTTTATGTTACCCTCACAACTTTAAATGGCTGGTGGGAGTGGTTTAATTTTCCTACCATTGTGCTTTTCTACCGCAGGTTGAACCCTCAGCTGCAGTATAGCACCCACGTGTGACCATTTTGTCAAAATGGCCCCGGTTTTCTTTTTTTGCCATTTTCTGCTTGTGAGGTCTTTCTTGGGTTTTACTCTGTGCGTTGAGGGCGAGTTGAGCCCTTTGTTCGTTTTGCCTTTGGTGGTCTTCGGCCCTGAAGCCCACCTCTGGCTCCAGTGTGTCTGGAAAGGCAGGATGTGAGGGAGGTTCCCAAAACTCCCCTGTCCTTTGTCTCTAGGAATGCCTGAATGGATGCAGTCCTGATTGGCTAGCTGGGTGTCCTTTTAGGACAGCCACCCTGCTGTGTGATTGACAGCCTAGGCTGTGCATGAATGGGAGAAACCTGTTTAAAAGGCGAGGGTTTTGGGATTGCAGGCAGAGTCGACCACTGAGAGAAACACAAGAAGAAGGAAACCGTGAACTAAACTTGCTGCATCCTGCCGGACCTTTGAATTGCCTGGTGAAGCCCTGCTGCTGTGCTGAAACTCCTTTTTCTGATCGACAAGAGAATCTCCGGAAGGGACGACTTCTTCCCTTGGGTTAGTGGGACCCCAAGACGAACTCTGCTGGACCAGCTTCCCTGATTGGCTGTACTTCTTCGCTTCTGCAAGAACCGAGTGCCAGGGATCGAGAAAGACGGCAACCTATGATAGTGCTGAATAAGCTTCCATGCCTGTAGAAAGGTCAGGAAGTAGTAATTAGAGAAGACAATGAAGGAGAGGAATGGGTTGTTGATTAGGGAGAGCATGGTGTAGTCTCCCTACTTCCCGCTCAAGTAGCAGCGATCGAGAGCACACCATGCAGTCATACGATGCGCCAGGGTGCTTGCATATCCGTAGAAAGTAGTAGGCCCCAGTAAAACCCTGTGTAACTCTGTTTCGGTTACTTCAGAAGGAACTGGGAAAGGCGTATTATGTCCTGGGGTCACACATTGACTGGAATAACCTGATGAAAACACTCTTTGCTCTTCGCTCACTGCAGTGGCAGAGAAGTGGATTTATGCATTAAAGAAACAAACTGCTGGTGTCATGTTGGCCATAGTGGGCATGAAGAGCTTATGGCCCTAATGGGGGAGCCGTCAGACATACTTTGGTGGAGATTGTGGTATACACGAGTTCAGTCGGATATAAATGCCTACGATTGATCAGCTTTTAATAATTGCAGTGCGCAGGTATGGAGGGCCTTGCAGATTATGTATCCAGATATGCCTAAATTTGATTCTAGCTAAAACAATGTAATTGGATGATGATCCTGCTGAACACATCCAGGAGAGGTGGAGCGCAGAAACGGGAGAAGTGTGGGATAAGAATGTGGCGAATTTTTACCACATGCAAAAGAAGGGATTTCCCAAGGAAGTCCAGCATGCGTTAGATAAGATGGTGGGGATGGAGACCGGAAATTCAAGCACAAATTGTGCACTTTTGTAAAAGGAGGCTGGGGAAAAGAAAGGGAGTGTCTAGAGCAAGCAGAGACTAAGCTTGTTCAAAGAAATTGGCAATGATTTGTCTTGCAAGGGCGGCAATTACGAATTCTATGGAGGGACAGCAAGGGCAGTTGGGAAAGCATGGACAGGGTGGATCTGGCATGACCCGGGTGGATGGACAGGTATGCCCCCGGTCCAGTGCAAATGAGAGGTTTCCGAGGAGCAGAGGAGGATTTCTGCTGAGACGTAGGTCATTTGACGGTTTAGGAGGAATGGGTCCCCGGTTTATTGGACCATAGGAAATGATTATGGAGGGTTCTATGGGATTCAATGTTGCTCATGTGGAAGGTTGAAACATGTGTCACAAAGGCCACATTATTTTAACATTGGAGCTCAGAAGATGCAATCGCCAACCCTTCCATATGCCCCAGGCACTGTGAAATCGCAGCAGGTATGGGTTGAACAGAACCCAGCGACTGGGGCTGCACAGACCTTTGGGTTCCCACCGACCATGCCAGCACATAAATTGGTGCAGGCATGGGAGAAAATCCTTTTCACCCCAAGGAATGGTTACTCAGTACACTGGAGAAAGTGTTTTTGGAGGGAGTTTGTTATATTTAAGGAAGACTGTAGGCAGCTTGTAGGTTAATCCAAGTTCCACTTTATTAAGTTGATATAGGCAGATGAAATTGTAGAAGGGCTGTGGCCAAAGGGGCCATATCCCCAGGGGAGAAACTCGCTGGCACGCATTACCCAGGCAGACTGGTACCAACTGCCTCAGAAGGAACCTACGTTCACACACATTCCATCCACACAGGAACATTCTCTCGCTGACATCACTCATTTGGGTGACACGGGGCAGGCACTGGAATGAAGATGTAACGCATCTTCCTTCCTAAATGAACAAAGCTACACCGCTGTACATGCACAGACATAACTACAGCCGAGGAACTCCAACTTCTCCAGCATGGGGTCTGGCATGGATTCACATGCTCATGAATATTCCCCGTCGTCAGGCTGGGAATCCTCGGTAAAGAAAAATCAGTATCAGTTTCGTTTCTGATCTGTCTTTCGTAGTAGTAACCAATCACTGATCTCTGCGTCATACTGACCACAGCCAATGACTGCCATCTCCCTAAGCCCCGCCTCTGGCAGCCATCTTCAGATTTTTACCGCACGTTCAAGTGTTGGGATCCTTGTGCTATTGCTCTCGAGCGTTAGTGCTTTTTTCGCGCTTTTTCTTAGGAACATTTTCTCTTTCGGTCAAAAGAGCCTCAAGCTCCACCGTTTCTTTATCCGATCAACGGTGACCCGTGTCGGATTCTTCTACGCCCCTCAAGGGTGAAGATTTCGTCGAGCCACGCTTTTGGAGGACTCCAGAAGTTTCTCAGGCCCTTCTCGAGCATGGCCCAGGAGAAGGGAAGCTCGACGCCCGGAAAGCTGTTCAGGGTCTGCCCTGGATGCCAGCTTCAGAATGTCTTTAAGGAGGACGAACACTCCCTTTGCCTTTACTGCCTGCATGAAGACAAGACGCACGTGGAGAAGGACTGTGCGTTTTGCGGCAATATGTCGGAGCGGACCATGAAGGACCGCCATCACCGTCTCGCCAACTGGCTGGACGGAAAGAGCCTGTCAGGCGAGAAGAAGAAGAAGTCCGAGCGGTCTTCTAAGACCTTTGAGGGCGCCTCGGCGACGGGAGTCCAACAGAAGGCCAAGCACAGCGAGTCCGCTGGCACCAGGTGCGCCGAACGGTCGGGCTCTACGGGCGCCAGGCAGGGCGCATCCTCCCCGGCGCCATCAACCACGAGCCAACGCTCTGGCTCGGGTAAGAGGAAGGCCGAGCACCCGGCGAAGCTCCTGGAGAGACCCCAGTCGTGCTCGAAGGCCCCATCGGAGGGGGAGTGAGGTGGTGACCCTCCCCCCAAGGAGAAGTCGGTGAGAGCACCTAAGGTGGTGAAAGCCTTGATCCATCCGGCCAAGGCCTCTATCGAGACAGTCGCGGCGGCCCTGGCTCAGCCTGTGGAGGCTACACCAGTGGTGGCGACCTCAGGGCCCAGAATCTCCCTGCCACCGCGGAGGGAGTCCTCTTTCATGCCCATCGACAGGACCCCCGTGAAACCTCAGACGGAGAAGAAAAAGGGGGGCAGGAGGTCGTCGTGGATTCGGCCTCAACCTCTGAGGAGGAGCTGATCGAAGTCTTAGGCCACGGCGCTGGCATGGAAGAAGACCATCCTGTCGGAAGGGACCCCGACGTGGAAGATGACGAGAACGTCGAGGGTGCCGATGGGGCTCCTGATCGCCCGTCGGAACCCCCTCAACCAGTGCCGCAAGACAACTCGGCGGCCATTTTGTTGGCTATACAGTCCTTATGCTCGGAGATAAGGACGAGACTGCCGTTACCACCAACGGAGGAACCGCTCCCGACGGGGGACCCAGAGCCAGGCCCTTCTGGGAGCCCTCCTCTTAAGAGAAGAAGGATTCATCCTCCACCTCCTTTTCAACCATCGCGCCCTGCTCAGCCCTCCTCCCCGTCCACGACACGTGGGGATGATACGGGGACTGACACGGCCGCGACGGGTACGGACGACGAGGTTTACGACGAGGATCTCCCGTCGTCCCCTCCCACCCGGGCTTCCCCGCCCGAAGAGATTGGATCATTTCACGCCATGATCGCCAGGGCATCCAAGCTTTTCCAGCTCTGCCCGGAAGAGAAGGAAGGTTTCCTTTATCAACGGCGCGAGACCAAGAGGAAGACGGTCCTCGCTGTGCCTCTACTGGACGATATCCGGGATGAGGGTCTCTCTCTCTCCTCAAGAACCCATCCACAACACCGGCTAGAAGGGATCGGTACGAGAAAAAGTACCGGGTCCCGGACGCGGCCCCCTTGTGCCTTCGGGCACAGCCGACCCCGGACTCGGTCGTCTCCGCGGCGGCCAGGAAGAAAGCGGGGGGGGGCGCGGCCTCTACGTCAACCTCCCCGCCGGACGGCGAGGGAAAGAAATTGGACACGATGGGACGCAGAGTCATCTCATCGGCAGCGACGATGATTAAGGCTGCCAACGCCTTGGCTATCGTAGCCCGCTACGACAGGGAGTTGTGGTACAAACTCGCCCCCCTGCTGGACTTCCTACCAGACGACAAGAGGGCAGAGGCCCTAGAGATCTTGCAGGAAGGAGAAGTGGCGTGGGACCACGCCATTACGTTAGCGACGGACATCGCTGACACTGGATTTCGCCAGTTGGGCAACGGCGTGTGCCTGAGGCGGCGTGGATGGCTCAAGGCTACTGACTTCCGTCGGAACGTGCAGACCAGAGTCTTGGACATGCCGTTCGACGGGAGCAACCTGTTTGGGAAAACAGTGGACGATTCCCTACAAGCCATCAAGGCGGACACAGAGACGGCCCGGGCTCTTGGTGTACTCCAGCAAAATTTAGACAAAACCTCACTAGGTGGCTGAGAGCCAACGACAGCTAACTAGTCCACTTGTCACATTGTACATTACTGTATATAACTATATATTACGTGAACATGCTCCTTGCTCCCCTGTCCTTGATCTCTCCCTGTTCATATCTGCTTGCTGTAATATTGCTGATGTCTATGTCTACACTTCCTGCCTTTTCCTGCACTTGCAATTAGCCGAGCATATCTGTAACCAAGCTCAGCGCATCTCTGTACCTTCATCTGATTTCTATGTACCTGTAACTAAGTTGAGCATATCCTTGTCTGTTTGCGCCCTGATACTCCAGGGTATGGCGCGCTATACAAATAATAAACTAAACGACGGCCGCCCTTTCGGAGCGGCGGAGGCAAACAGGGTGCCTCCAAAGGTTCCAGCGGCGGATTTTCCACCTATCGTCAAGCGGCCCGTTCGTCGTCACAGGAAGCCTACAGGGGACGAGGCAAGTCGGGCGGACCCCGCCGTCGTCGCCAAGGAGGACAAGGCGGCAAAGCCTCGTCAAAGCAGGACTGAACCGGCCGTGGGGTCGGGCCCCCACCGAAGCACCCCGGTGGGAGGCCGGCTGGCGAGCTTCGTCAGCGTGTGGGAGTCCATCTCCACTGACCGTTGGGTGCTGGACGCCCTGGCTCAGGGTCACGCGCTCGAGTTTCTAAAGAGGTGCCCGCGCGTCCCCCCTGTGGCCAGGAAGGAGCATCACGTCCCTCAACTTCTCTTGGAGGTAAGGGCGATGCTCAGGAAGGGCGCAATCGAGCTCGTCCCAAAGAGTCTTCGGGGCTCCGGAGTTTATTCAAGATACTTCCTCGTGAAGAAGAAGACGGGAGGATGGGGTCCCATCCTGGACCTACGACGACTGAAAAAATTCATCAAGGCACAGAAGTTCCGGATGGTCACCCTCCAACACGTCCTGGGTCAACTGGAGGAGGGCGATTTCCTGTCGTCGTTGGATTTGGAGGATGCCTACTTCCATATCCCCATCCTAAAGGGACACCGAAAGTTTCTCAGATTCGTGGTCCAAGGGCGTCACTACCAGTTCAGAGCCCTTCCCTTCGGATTGAGGTCGGCACCCAGGGTGTTCACCAAGTGCCTTGCACCGGTGGCGGCGCGGCTGCGCCTAGAGGGGATCCACGTCTACCCCTACCTGGACGAATGGCTCATCCGAGCAAAGACGAAGGAGCTCGCCGTGGAGCACACGGCAAGGACCGTCCAACTACTCACGGACCTGGGATTCTCCATAAACTACGCCAAGTCCCACCTGGTGCCCGCGCAAGACGCACTGTTTCTGGGTGCGAAGCTCGACAGTGTCGCTTCTGGCCTCTCCGTCGGAGGAAAGGACGAGGGCCATCTTGGGCAAGGTGCAGCGGATGCTGGTTGCGGACGCGGCCAGGGTGAGGTCCATCAAGTCCCTCCTCGGAATGATGTCTTCTTGCATTTATCTCATCCGCCTGTGCAGGCTCCGGATGCGCCCGTTGCAGGAGTTCCTGGACGCGCGCTGGATTCAGACGACGGGCAGCTTCGAGGAGAGGATCACACTCGACGAGAGTTTCCGCCGAGCGATCCGGTGGTGGGGCACCCGCGCATCTGACGGCGGGCATGGACTTCCAGACCCCGGGCCACCAGAGGACAGTGACCACGGATGCCTCCCTGGAGGGGTGGGGTGCGCACACCGAAAACCTGCACTCGAGGGGTCTGTGGCTGCTGGCTGAGAGGTCCCTCCATATCAACGTCCTGGAACTCCGTGCAGTGTTTTGGGCCCTCAGGTCCTTTCTTCCGTCCCTCAAGGGCAAGGTGGTGAGGATCTTCACCGACAACACCACCACCATGTTCTCTACATCAGGAAGCAGGGCGGTACCAGATCCCCAGCCCTGTCTAAGGAGGCACAGGATCTGTGGCATTGGGCCGTCGCCCAAGGAATGTTTCTGGTGCCGTTTCATCTGGCAGGAATTAAAAACACCATCGCCGACTCGCTCAGCAGAGAGCTGCACTCGTGCCACGAGTGGGAACTACGACAGGATCTAGTGGACCGCCTCTTCCGACGGTGGGGCACACCCCAGATCGACCTGTTCGCGACGAACTCCAAGTGCCGGAGGTTCGCCAGCAGGTTTCCCCAGCCGAGGAGCATGGCCGATGCTTTCTCGTTCCCCTGGGAGGGCCTGTTCCTATATGCGTTCCCTCCATTGCCGCTGCTTACAGATATGATCCGGCTCATCAACCAACTCAAGAGGTCACGGTGCAGGATGATCCTCGTCGCACCTGCGTGGCCAAGGCAGATATGGTTCTCCAGTATGGGGTCTGGCATGGATTCACATGCTCATGAATATTCCCCGTCGTCAGGCTGGGAATCCTCGGTAAAGAAAAAAACAGTATCAGTTTCGTTTCTGATCTGTCTTTCGTAGTAGTAACCAATCACTGATCTCTGCGTCATACTGACCACAGCCAATGACTGCCTTCTACCTAAGCACCGCCTCTGGCAGCCATCTTCAGATTTTTACCGCACGTTCATGTGTTGGGATCCTCGTGCTATTGCTCTCGAGCGTTAGTGCTATTTATTTTCACGTTTTTTCTCAAAAACTTCGTTTTTTCGGTCAAAAGAGCCTCAAGCTCCACCGACTCTCCATCCGATCAACGGGGACCCGTGTCGGATTCGTCTATGCCCCTCAAGGGTGAAGATTTCGTCGAGCTCCGCTTTTGGAGGACTCCAGAAGTTTCTCAGGCCCATCTCGGACATGGCCCAGGAGAAGGGAAGCTCGACGCCCGGAAAGCTGTTCAGGGTCTGCCCTGGATGCCAGCTGCAGAATGTCTTTAAGGAAGACGAACACTCCTTTTTGTCTTTACTGCCTACATGAGGACAAGACGCACGTGGAGAAGGACTGTGCGTTTTGCGGCAACATGTCGGCGCGGACCATGAAGGACCGCCATCAACGTCTCGCCAACTGGCTGGAAGGGAAGAGCCCGTCCGGCGAGAAGAAGAGGAAGAAATCCGAGCGGTCTTCTAAGACCTTTGAGGACGCCCCGGCGACGGGGGTCCAACACAAGGCCAAGCACCGCGAGTCCGCTGGCACCGGGAGCGCCGAACGGTCGGGCTCTACGGGCGCCAGGCAGGGCGCAGCCTCCCCGGCACCATCAACCACGAGCCAACGCTCTGGGTCGGGTAAGAGGAAGGCCGAGCACCTGGAGAGGCCCCGGTCGAGCTCGAAGGCCCCATCGGAGGGGGAGCGAGGCAGTGTCTTCCCCCCCCCCTCAAGGAGAAGGCGGTGAGCGCACCTAAGGTGGTGAAAGCCTTAATCCACCCGGCCAAGGCCTCTATCGAGACAGTCGCGGCAGCCCTGGCTCAGCCTGTGGAGGCTACACCAGTGGTGGCGACCTCGGGGCTCAGAGTCTCCCTGCCACCGCGGAGGGAGTCCTCTTTTATGCCCATCGACGGGACCCCTGTGAAACCTCCGGCGGAGAGAAAAAGGGGGGGCAGGAGGTCGTCGTGGATTCGGCCTCAACCTCTGAGGAAGAGCTGATCGAGGTCTTAAGCCACGGCCTTGGCGTGGAAGAAGACCAGACCGTCGGGAGGGATCCCGACGCAGGAGACGACGACATCGTCGAGGGTGCCGACGGGGCCCCTGACCGCCCGTCGGATTCCCCTCTGCCAGCGCCGCAAGACAACTCGGCGGCCATTTTGTTGGCTATACAGTCCTTATGCTCAGAGATAAGGACGAGACTACCGTTACCACCAGCGGAGGAACCACTCCCGTCGGGGGACCCAGAACTAGGACCTTCTGGCAGCCCTCCCCCCAAGAAAAGGATTCACCCTCCACCTCCTTTTCAGCCGTCGCTCCCCATTCAGCCCTCCTCCCCGTCCACGTCTCGAGGGGATGATCTGGGGACTGACACGGCCGCGACGGGTACAGACGACGAGGTGTACGACGAGGATCTGCCGTCGTCACCTCCCACCAGGGCTTCCCCGCCCGACGAGATTGGATCGTTTCACTCCATGATCGCCAGGGCATCCAAGCTTTTCCAACTCTGCCCTGAGGAGAAGAAAAAGGAAGGTTTCCTTTATCAACGGCGCGAGGCCAAGAGGAAGACGGTCCTCGCGGTACCTCTACTGGACGATATTTGGGATGAGGGCCTCGCCCTCCTCAAGAACCCATCCACGACGCCGGCTAGAAGAGACCGGTACGAGAAGAAGTACCGGGTCCCGGACGCAGCCCCCTTGTGCCTCCGGGCACAGCCTACCCCGGACTCCGTCGTCTCCGCGGCGGCCAGGAAGAAAGCGGGGGGGTGCGGCCTCCACGTCGACTTCCCCGCCGGACGGCGAGGGAAAGAAATTGGACACGATGGGGCGCAGGGTCATCTCGTCTGCAGCGACGACGATTAAGGCGGCCAACGCCTTGGCTACCGTAGCCCGCTACGACAGGGAGCTGTGGTACAAACTGGCTCCCCTGACTTCCTACCGGACGACAAGAGGGCCGATGCCCTGGAGATCCTGCAGGAAGGTGAGGTGGCGTCGGACCACGCCATCACGATTGCGACGGACATCGCCGACACTGGATTTCGCCAGTTGGGCAACGGCATGTGCCTTAGGCGGCGTGGATGGCTCAAGGCTACGGACTTCCGTCAAGACGTACAGACCAGAGTCCTGGACATGCCGTTCGATGGGAACAACCTGTTTGGGAAAACAGTGGACGATTCCCTTCAAGCCATTAAAGCGGTCACGGAGACGGCTCGGGCTCTCGGGGTTCTGCAGCAACGGCGGCCGCCCTTTCGGAGCAGCGGAGGCAAGGGCGCCTCCAAAGGTTCCGGCAGCGGATTTTCCACCTACCGTCAAGCGGCCCGCTCGTCGTCTCAGGAAGCTTACAGGGGATGAGGCAAGTCTGGCGGACCCCGCCGTCGTCGCCAAGGAGGTCAAGGCGGCAAAGCCTCGTCGAAGCAGGATTGAACCGGCCGTGGGGTCGGGCCCCCACCGAAGCACCCCAGTGGGAGGCCAGCTGGCGAGCTTTGTCAGCGTCTGGGAGTCCATCTCCACCGACCGTTGGGTGCTCGACGCCCTAGCCCAGGGCCACGCGCTCGAGTTTCAAAGAAGGTGCCCGCGCGTCCCCCTGTGGCCAGGAAAGAGCTTCACGTCCCTCAGCTTCTCCCGCGCAAGATGCACTGTTTCTGGGAGCGAAACTCGACACAGTGTCCCTTCTGGCCTCCCCGTCGGAGGAAAGGACCAGGGCCATCCTGGGCAAGGTACAGCGGATGTTGGTTGCCGACGCGGCCAAGGTGAGGTCCATCAAGTCCCTCCTCGGAATGATGTCTTCTTGCATCTACCTCATTCCCCTGTGCAGGCTCCGAATGCGCCCGTTGCAGGAGTTCCTGGACGCGCGCTGGATCCAAACGAAGGGCAGCTTCGAGGAGAGGATCACACTCGACGAGAGTTTCCGACGAGCGATCCGGTGGTGGGGCACCCGCGCGCATCTGACGGCGGGCATGGACTTCCAGACCCCAGGCCACCAGGAGACGGTGACCACGGATGCCTCCCTGGAAGGGTGGGGAGCGCACACCGAAAATCTGCACGCGAGAGGCCTTTGGCTCCCGACGGAGAAGTCCCTCCATATCAACGTCCTGGAGCTCCGTGCAGTGTTTTGGGCCCTCAGGTCCTTCCTTCTGTCCCTCAAGGGCAAGGTGGTGAGGATCTTCACCGACAACACCACCACCATGTTTTACATCAGGAAACAGGGCGGAACCAGGTCCCCAGCACTGTCCAAGGAGGTGCAGGACCTGTGGCACTGTGCCGTCGCCCAAAGGATGTTTCTGGTGCCGTTTCATCTGGCAGGGATAAAAAACACCATTGCCGACTCACTCAGCAGGGAGCTGCGCTCGTGCCACGAGTGGGAACTACGGCAGGATCTAGTGGATCGCCTCTTCTGACGGTGGGGCACACCCCAGATCGACCTGTTCGCGACGGCGACGAACTCCAAGTGCCGGAGGTTCGCCAGCAGGTTTCCCCAGCCGAGGAGCATGGGCGATGCTTTCTCGTTCCCCTGGGAGGGCCTGTTCCTATACGCGTTCCCTCCATTGCCACTGCTGATCCGGCTCATCAACCAGCTCAAGAGGTCACGGTGCAGGATGATCCTCGTCGCACCTGCGTGGCCGAGGCAGGTATGGTTCCCGGACCTTCTGGACTTGTCAGCGTCCCCGTCAATCAAGCTGCCAGTGGACGCGGATCTGCTCTCCAGGGAAGGAGGCGCCATCCTCCACCACGACCCGAAGTCGCTGAACTTGCAGGCCTGGCTCCTGCAGCGCTAGAGTTTGCAGGATACGACATACCGGCCGACTGCAGAGAGGTTCTTGCAAAGGCAAGGGCGTCCTCGACTCTTAAATGCTACGGACACAAATGGAAGAGGTTCTCTGTCTGGTGCCACGCACAGAAGATTAACCCTCTAAGGATTACGGCTCCCCAAGTGCTGCCGTACCTGTTGACGCTGGCCAAAGCTGGACTGGCACACGCGTCCATCAAGATTCATCTTGCTGCGATCTCCCGATACACCAGAACCACGGGGCGGACGTCCTTGTGGTCTCATCGTCTGGTGAAAGAGTTCATGAAGGGACTGTTCAGATCGTTCCCGCCGGTGAAGGCTCCGGCCCCGGCGTGGGAGCTCAACGTGGTGCTGACCAAGCTCATGGGACCTCCGTTCGAGCCTCTGCACTCGGCCCCGTTGAAGTTTCTGTCGTGGAAAACAGTGTTTCTTGTGGCCATCACCTCCGCACGACGAGTGGGAGAGATCCAGGCCCTTTCCTGCAAGCCTCCATACTTGACTTTTCACGACACGAGGGTAGTGCTCAGGACGCACCCCTCCTTCATGCCCAAGGTGCCGTCGGACTTCCACCTCAACGAACCCTTGGTGTTGCCTGTGTTCTTCCCGTCGCCTTCGTCGCCGGCTGAGAGGACTTTGCACTCGCTGGATGTGGCTAGAGCGCTGAAGTTCTACGTGGACCGCACGAAGTGTTTTCGGAAGACGTCACAACTCTTTGTGAACTTTGGACCTGTCAATCAGGGGAAGGCTCTCTCGAAGGCATCCATTTCCAGATGGCTCTCCGGATGTATCATGTACTGTCATCGGTTGGCAAACCGACCGCTGCCTGGCCCTCCGAGAGCCCATTCCACCAGAGCGATCGCAGCTACCACGGCGTTCCTATCTGGTGTGCCCCTGCTGGACATATGCAGGGCTGCTACGTGGAGGTCGACGCACACCTTCACGGAATTCTACTGCGTCGATCGGGATTCCAGGGAGGAGTCCAGGGTCGGCCAAGCAGTGCTGCGCAACCTGTTCGCCTGAGGTGAGCCTGGTGAGGAGGTAAGATGCTTAATGTTGAGTTTGATGTAATGCTTAATGTTGAGCCTTTGCCACCTCCCGTGGTTGTGCATGTGTGTACTGCTATGTATTCTTTATTCATGAGCATGTGAATCCATGCCAGACCCCATGCTGGAGAAGGAACAAGTTACTTACCTGTAACTGTTGTTCTCCAGCATGGGTCTGGCATGGATTCACATGCGAACCCTCCCGCCTACCCCTCTGCGGCTCTTCACTTGGTTATACTGCCACTTCACGTGCTTCCAAATCTGAAGATGGCTGCCAGAGGCGGGGCTTAGGTAGAGGGCAGTCATTGGCTGTGGTCAGTATGACGCAGAGATCAGTGATTGGTTACTACTACGAAAGACAGATCAGAAACGAAACTGATACTGGTTTTTTCTTTACCGAGGATTCCCAGCCTGACGACGGGGAATATTCATGAGCATGTGAATCCATGCCAGACCCATGCTGGAGAACAACAGTTACAGGTAAGTAACTTGTTCCGTAGCACTCAAAAGCCTGAAAACAATTCTAAACAGTCCAAACAAACAATGCACCTTTTGTCCAGGGCAATCAAGTAATGGTCTGCCATACACTCATGGCTACAGACTCAGTATGATCCCTCCTAGCTGGGTCCGCCACCCCCAGGTCTCGAGACTGCCACTCTTGAGCGCTGACCCTACTGTCGGTAGAAGAGAGAGCCCCCACTCAATCTCCGACTGCTAGCTATGGAGTGTAAGCTAAAGAAGCAAAAACCAAGGTTGTGTACTGGTGGAAGAGATTCGGAAGCAAGAGTACTTTGGGAGGAACCTGTTAATTACTTCACTGTGGTACAAAATCTGAGGAATGTAGTCAGAGCCCACACAAACACGGTTCCGTTTGATAATATCCCTGCAAAAATGTTGCCATGCAAGAATGGCAGTTTTTTTTGTGGCGAGGTTACCATAAGGAATCGGCGGGGGACACCCCATAAATAATGTTGCCTATGCAGTTTCCTGACGACCATATGTATGGTGACATTATTTATGGGGATAATATTACTGAATACCATGGACACACCACATTCATACCTCACACACACCTCCCCTTAATCAGAGTGCGAATGGGGTGCACCAAAAGTATAGGCAGGATAATGGGGAAACGCACATCCAATGAGCCACCAAACTACACTCTATGCTATGGCACTGGCCACAGACCTGAGCCCATTCTAAAAAGTCTCACAAGTGACCTTATTACAAATCAATGAACTAGGATGTGACACTGAGAAACCTGAAGGTCTCTCTATTATGTTCATTAATCTGTTGACAAAGTAAGTTTCTTGAGCTTCCTTTATTTCAGATAACTCCTCAGCAGCTCCAGACCCTGGATCGTCACCACAGCCGTCCCCTTTTAAATACAAACATTCAAATGGATTGTGTCCTCCAACGTATTCCTCATCTTGGATGTATTCGTCCAGCTTTAGCTGCTTATGAAATTTTTTCTCGGCAGAGGTCGATGTCGTTGAGTCGAAGTACCTCGAAGGCCTCTGTTGAAGGGGATGTCATTGGGTATACAAGTAGCACGCATGGTGCCCTTTGGCCTCAGTTCTGTTTTTCCGCAGTACTTGTTGCTTCGGAGACTCAGCGCGCCTCGATAGTTCTGTGACGCAGTTATTGTGAAAGAAGAAATGCGAGAGGTCCTCATCGTCGATCCCGACTACCCTGCATTCGGGGTTCAGAAAATTAACACCTGCGGTTCCAAAATGTCGATCATGGATCCGCACCGGGAATGTCTGTGGTGCCTCGGCGAAATCCACGACATGGAGGCCTGTACGAAGTGTCATGCAATGACGTGCAAGCCTTGTGAGATAGGAAGGGAAAGCTACAGATAGGTCGAAAAGCCTCAAGCGTCGAGTCGAGATCCCATGAGGAGAAATCTCTACGCGAAAGGTGAAAATATAGGTCTAGGTCCCGAAGTGGTTCCCACCACTTTACGTCTTTGACGAAAAATTCTAAAAAGAGATGCCACCGGTCCCCTTCCACCTCTTCTTCGGACGAATACCCAGCGAAAATGAAATGCCCCACAAAACATTCTTCCTCTGAAGAATGGGAAGCATTTAGAGTTAAAATGATGGAGGTTTTTGAAAAGGCTTTGCCTTGGTCCGCGCCTTCCTCGGAAGCTGGCCGAGAGCATTACCGTTCCGACACCTGTGCGCCCTCGAGCCCGGGTCATTGATCGGAGGAAAGATCGGGAACCTTCCAGGACCCCGAGTGATAAAGATCGCTCGAGTCGACTGCTCGAGGTCATCGACGCCGTCTGGAACCCGACACACCTCGAAGGACGAGCCTTTGAAGAGTGTCTCGACGCCCTCGAAGCCAGCTCTGTCAACAACTGCTATTTCGTCAATGCCTTTGTCGACATCGACCCTGATGCCCTCGGTGCCAAAAGTTTCAAAGGCTCCAGGTCAGCAAGAAACTGACAAAATAGCAGCAAAAGAAAAAGCTGCAAAGACTACAAAACCTTCAGCCTCCACTGTAACAGCTCCTCCAGAAAAAATGTATAAACCTCTACCAAGGAAGGAATATTTTAAATCCTTGACATCAATATTTGAAGAACAAAAGGGTCTGAGGATGAGGACGTTCCTTTTGGCTTAGAGTATGGCACCCCTAATGTCCCAGAATGTCTAATTTCTGAGGAAAGCAGAATGACGGATTTAGTGGAAACCCTGCATAACGCACTTGGAGTTGACACATCACCTGAGACAGAATTTGGCAGACCAGAACCAGGGGAACATGCCAGTCCCTTATACAGACAACTGATGACAAAGGTGGTGGATTATTTCGGATGATCTAGACCAGCAACTCAGTTCATCCAGGATGACCTGGCTGACATATTGAATCATGGCCCCACCGAAGATCCGATTTTACCCTTCCGTGTAGCCTTACAAAATAGGGTGGCCAAAAATTGGGAGACCCCAGACTCAATTCCTCCTGTGAATAAGTCCCTCACTTCAAAATACCGCCCTTCCAGTAGCGACCCAGGCTGTCTGTCTAAACACCCTACTCCTGAGAGTCTGGTGCTCCAGGCCGCCAGAGCTTCAAATAAGGTGTCGTACCCTTCCGTCCCTCCGGATAGGGACGACAAGCGTGTGGATGGTTGGGCACGCAAGTTATTTTCAGCTGGGAGTATGGCATTAAAATCGGCCAACTCCACATGTGCCTTGGCAAAATTTTCGTACACTCTGTGGGAGTGCTCTGCAATGGCGGCAGAGCACATACCAGAAGGGGAAGAAAGTGAAGGATTCCTAACCATCGTTAGAGATGGAAAGGAGGCCATGTAGGAATCCATTCAGTCTGGATTGGACACTGCAGATAGCGTGAGCAGGTCCATGGCCACTAGCACAGTGATATGCAGATTTGCATGGTTGAGAAAGTCGGGTTTCGCACCAAACATGCAAAACAGTCTTTTGAACATGCCTTTTGACAGGTCTCACCTTTTCGGCTACAAGGCTGACGAGAGCCTTGAGAGGTTGCAGACCTCAAAAACAGCAGCCAAATCTTTAGGAGCTGCCATTAGGCAACCTCAGCCTTTTCGTGCATCAGGACAGTCTTGGAGGGGACGATCCTACTCCTCATATGGAAAGGCGAGAGGAATGGCCATTTGAAGAGGCCAGAGAAAAACCACTCGTGGTGGACGAGGTAAAATGTGCTAAGCCAGCCCCAGCTGCAGCCTCTTTACCATCAGCAGGTGCAGCAACCGCCACAACCCACTTTGAGGACTTGCATCACAAGACACCTGTAGGAGGCAGGCTGTCGCAGCATCTGCAAGAATGGCGAGCCATTACTTCAGATGTTTGTGCTCTAGAAATTATAGCCCAAGATTACTGCCTTCCTTTTCCAATGCAACCTCAAAGCAATCCACCGGGGAGACACTCTTTAAGGCTTCCAGACCCGCTCCTACAGCAGGAAGCTTTATCCCTTCTAGAGAAAGGTGCTATAGAACCAGTACCTGTAGCGAAGAGGAACAAGGGATGGTACTCTCCATATTTTTTTTATCGCCAAATGGGACGGAGGACTGAGATCCATCTTGGACTTAAGAGGCTTGAACAAGCTCTTCAGGAAGGACAAGTTGAAGATGGTTACTCTTTCTCAGATCCTTCAGGCCCTTCAACTTCAGGATTGGTTGGTGTCATTGGACCTTCAGGGTGCTTTTTTTCATGTGCCAATCCATCTCAAGCTCAGAAAATACCTGAGGTTCTCTGTTGGCCACTCGCATTATCAGTTTTGAGTCCTACTAGTCAGGTTGACCTCTGCCCCGAGGGTCTTCACCAAGTTGATGGCAGTGGTGGCAGTGCACCTCAGGAGAGGGGAGATTCACGTCTACCCCTACCTGGACGATTGGTTGATCACGGCAGCCCTGAATCATCTGAAAGTCACCTGTCACTTCCTCCACAGACTGGGCTTCTCCCTCAATTTCAAGAATTCACAAATGACACCTTCCCAACAGCTCCAGTACATAGGGGCTATATTAGACACATCCTTGGGAAAGAGCTTGCCTCCCTAGTCAAAGGCTCAAGACATTCTTCAGATGGTTTCCAGATTTCAAAATGCCCAAAATCTCCAGGCCTACGACTTCTTGAGTTTGCTTGGCGTCATGGTATCCTGCATTTTCCTAGTGCCAGAAGCACACCTGAGGATGAGATCCCTTCAATGGGCTCTAAAGACTCAATGGTCCCAATTCTCTGGACAAGTGACGGATCTCCTTCGGATTCAGAATAAGGTTCGGCAGGATCTTCTGTGGAGGACTTGCACAGAGAACAAGGAGAACATTTTTGGCAACCATGGCCGGAGATTCCAGTAGTGTCGGACACTTCACTCATGGGGTGGAGAGCTCATGCCAACGATCTGACAATCAGTGGTCGTTGGTCTCCATCCGAGTCCAAAATACACATCAACCTTTTAGAGCTGAGCGCAATCAGACTAGCGCTGAAGGCCTTTCTGCCACCTGTCAGGGGAAAATATTTCCTGATAATGACAGACAACACAATGGCCATGTATTACCTAAACAAAAGAGGTGATGTAGGGTCACTACCTCTGTGCAGAGAGGCAATGCGGCTCTGGTATTAGGCAATTCAGGAAGGAATCTCCTTATCGGCAGTTCATCTAGCCAGGGAGAAGAATATGACGGAAGATGCTCTGAGCAGGCAGAGTACTGTGTCCCACGAGTGGGACTGGCTCAAGAAGTCCTTCAGGAGATCTTCACCCTTTGGGGAACCCCTCAAGTAGACCTGTTTGCGACCGAAATCAACCGGAAGTGCGAAAGGTATTGCTCAAGGGACTTTCCCCGAGAGGAGCCCTAGGGGACGTGTTTGTGGT